>NW_020292117.1:0-460238 GCF_003184845.1 Aspergillus ibericus CBS 121593
GGGGGGGGGTGGTGTTTACTCGTTCATACCGACCAATCGTAGGGAAATCTCCCATAGCTTGTGCTCTTTTTCTGGGCTGTACGCGTGCGGGAAATATCCTGGCGCCCATTGTCCCTCACTCTCATCATATGCCCTCGCGATTTGTACGTCCTCGAGATACTTGCCCCCCAGACCGTGAAGCGATTTCGAGGTTGCTCCCCATACCGTCGTGGCTGCGCCCTGCTCGGGACTCTTAAACTGCGGACCTAGGGTAGGGTCGGAGGTAAGTCCGGTCTTCTCTTCCTCTGACATGTGCTGAAGCAATCCGGTCTGGACGCCACCGGGTTGGACGCTAAAGGCGCGGATGTGTTGGGAGGCGTAGCGACGGTCGATTTCGTTGGCGGCCCAGAGCATAGCGCATTTGCTCTGGCCGTAGGCTTTCCATTTCTCGTATTCGCCGTCGAGGTTGATGTTGGAGAAGTTGACTTCTGAGTAGCGGTGGGCGATGGAGGAGAGGAATATCACCCGGGACGGGACCTGGGGCGTGGCGGCGGCGAGGAGGGCAGAACGGAGGAGAAGGAAAAGCAGGAAGTGGCTGAGGTAGTTGGTGCCGAATTGGAGCTCAATGTTGTCCTTGGTGCGTCCTTCGGGCGTGGCCATGATGCCGGCGTTGGCGATGATGATGTTAAGGGTTTGGGTCTTGGATAGGAGTTCAGCGGCACAGGCGCGCACGCTTTCGAGGGATGAGAGGTCCATTTCGAGGAGATGTACGCGCGGTGAGGAGATGAGCTCGCTGCCTAGGGCTTGCTTGGCTTTGTCGAGGTTGCGGGCTGTTAGGTATAGCGTGGCGCCGGTGGTGTAGAGGGCTTTGGCGGTTTCGACTCCAAGGCCGGCTGAGGCACCGGTGATTAGGATTGATCGGTCTGTCAGTTGGCCCTCTAGACCTTCGTCGTGGATGATTTGCATGGCGGTTGGGCGGGCATCGCCTGGACCCTGGGGGTTTCTGTGGACTTGCTCGTAGCGAGTAGTCATGGTGTTGGCCGGGGAGAATTGGAGAATGGCAATGAAGTGGAAGCGTCAGGATATAAAATCTGAAAGATGGATGGGAGGAGGAATGAGAGGGCCTGAGGAGATTTATATGCGCTGAAGACTCCATCATTGTGTCTCAGTGAGAACTGAGACTGACACCCTATTCCATTCTGCACGGAGATAACAAGTATCAGCATGTTTATCCGTTCATCTGAATGTCGCCAAGTATAGTCAACTCTTGCCACAACCTCTCATTGAGCGTATAGATCGTAGGGAACCATGGTTCGCTGGTCGTATCTGCAACTGTCAGCAATTAGTGCCCGATGTGGATCCAGCAATCATCGGACCGAAAGAGAGAAAAACATTATTCGCAATGGCAAACCGAGAGATTCTACCAAATTGTATGCTTCAATCTCAGGGGTTGCCCCATGAAGGGAATAAGGTTGCTTGACGCTAAATGCTGACAGGTCCCTGCACTAGTTCCTCAAAATGAGGGATATAGAAGAAGAAACAATCCTTTGTTATGTCCGATTGAGCCACTGGCGGAGATAAACGATTATCCTTGTTGAGTGAGGGTCATTGCCCCGTAGACATGATTCTTCGATGGCATTCTGCTGACAGGTGCATAAGTAGCGCAGTAGTGCAGTAGCAAGGGTGGCAATTGAACCGATGGCATAGTTTGGAGTAGGTGATGCTACTGGGCCCACAGATAACTATGTTGTAGCTCATGGCTCACACTAAGACAGTACAGCACTTGAATCCTGTGAAGTCAGACTTGTAGCTGTTGAAGGAATGGATAGCTGCAAAATAGGAGTCCGACAATGCGGGAAGAGGAAAAGGAGTGTGGCAGAGCAGACACATGACCCTGGTTCAGGTGACCAGATACAATCCTCGAGTGATTTCATCCCAAAGCAACAATCTAAAGCAAGGGTATTGTTTTCATTATGTGATCACTTGTAACCACACGAATATGTACTAAACTTCCACCCTGATCCTCGCTTCAACCAGATCAGACTGGAACCAGAACCCGATATCTTTCGTGGTATCCACAAGCTCTACCTCTCGTTTGACAAAGCCCGGTTCCTCAAATGTCTTTTCATCCTTCATATCTTCTACCTCGTCCTCACTATCCCAGCCCTCGTCGTCTTCCATCTTCTCTTTGCTGACTGGGTCCAGCTCGTCAGTCTCCCAAATTAGTCTGAAGCTGTAAGGCGGCAGCCCAAATAAACGAGACACAATAGCTTTGACTTGATACGTATCAAACGATCGAGGGACTTCTTTGACTTTGACGGCGCCCTCACCCTGTAGAGTCCCTGTCTGAGAGAGGTGGAAGACCAACTTCACCAGTCGTGCAGCAACAGACCGCGGGTTCACAGCAGCACCTGACCCAGATTCCACTCTCCTGATCACAGGCTGGCCGTACAGATCGCACAGTTCCTCATACCGAGGATGCGCAGCAAGGATACGCGGCTCTGCAGTCTCAGGAAAATCAGATAGCTCCTTTCCGATGAGAGATAGGTAGTACAGCTCGCCATTGTTGCGGTCCTTGGCGGTGATCTTGCCGTAGTTGAGAAGCTGCAGAGAGGCAATGCGCGAGAGCGTCAACATGTATGCTTCGTCCACCGTCATGGGTTTCTCTGGCACCCCTGTGATGTGGGAGGGTCCGATGGACTGGTCATACAGTGGGTTCCCGGATATTCGAAGGGTGTCCAGACCGGGAAATACGGATGGCAGCTGGTTGACAAAATCCCAGGTGGTGATCTTGTTACGGGATATATCGAGGGAGTGGAGGCTGTGTGAGAACTGAAACTCGTCATCTGAATTGTAGATGGTGGAGATGTTGTTTCCGCGAAGGGAAAGATGCTCCAGGTTTGGTAGGGAGGCGAGAGGTTTGATAGAGGATACGGAAGTGAGGTCATTGTTCTCCAGAGTGAGGCGTGTGATGGTACTGGATAGTGGCGTTGCGATCATCGAGATTTGGTTCGCTGAGGCAGAAAGAGAGGCAATGACTGGAAACTGATATGTTAAGGCTGAAATCTCCTCCCAAGTAAGAAGCGTCTCGTCAATATGAAGCGCTGTGACTCCCTCGAACTTCAACCCTTCCTCAAGGGGACCAAGCCGGTTTCCACTGTATCAAATCAGCTCACTCCGCATCATTGATTTCTAGACGATACCCACATCAACTTCAGTCTCTTCAGTAGCTTTGACCGTTCACATATCCGGGCCACAGCACTCCAAGACGCCAACAAATTCTGGCTGAGATCCAGCTCAGTAATTTGTGGACAAGTCTGCTCGATCTCCGCATATGCAGCTTCAAGTTCTTCGGCTGATGCATCATGCCCCAGCACACCGGCTACTCGTTGTCCGTCAAGAAGTACGATCTTCAGTTCCTGGAGCTTAGCAAGCTGCTTCCGGATCTTGTCGAAGCCGACTTCTTCAACAACCTTGCCGCTGATCTCGATCGGCTTAGGCAGAGCATCATCTGTAGCACTCTCGCCCTGCTTCTGTCTAGCTAGTTCTTCTTCCAGGGGCTCGGACGCGTACTTCTCGCGCAGGGCCTCGAGGAACCCTCGAGGTTTATCTGCTGGCCGAGACGGACGCACGAATGACCCTGCCGAAGGATGTTTGCTTTTGCCTGCAATCTATAAGCATTACAAACAGTGACAAAGGTTCTCTCTCTTCTGCGATGTCCAGGAGAGTATGTACCTACATGTGAAATACCTCACCCCGCGATGCTGCCCCGAGTGCTTCCCCCGAGTCGGATCATCCCATTCAACTCCCAACCACTCTCCAGCAGTCCCATCGACTGTCCCCACGTAGCGGATAGTGCACAAGTCCCCAGCATAAGACCGCCGCTGACCTACCTGAGCCTGTTCCATTTCTAAACCGTGGTATCGAGCATCAGACAGCTCCGACCAAGTACCATCCTCCCAGCATGTGACGGATTTCCCAACTCCCCGCTCCACCAATCGCAGCCCGTCCCTCGCTTACATCACTTTTCTGCCTCAGGCATCAACACAACTGCAGCAGCGGAGAACTTCACGGCGATCCAGAACTCGATATCACCTCCACCTCCACCACGAACCCAACACCGGCACCATGGATTACCAGGTTCGCAGACCTCCCATCCCCCCCTCCCACACCACCTAGGCAGCCCCCCACTAACCCCCCCCAGAACCGCGCCGGTTCCAAATTCGGCGGCGGCGGCGTGGCCTCACACTCCGCCACGAACGCCGACCGACGCGAACGTCTCCGCAAACTCGCCCTGGAAACCATCGACCTCGAAAAAGACCCGTACTTCTTCAAAAACCACGTCGGCAGTTTTGAATGTCGACTTTGCCTGACAGTCCACCAAAATGACGGCTCGTATCTGGCCCACACGCAAGGGCGCAAACATCAAACGAACCTCGCGCGGCGCGCGGCCCGCGAACAACGCGAAGGCAAGAACCAAGACCCGTCGTCTCTTCCCGGCGCCATGGGCGTGCAAGTCCGCAAGCAAACAATCAAGATCGGCCGACCGGGGTATAAGATCACCAAGATCCGGGATCCGTTGACGAGGCAGCTGGGCATGTTGTTTCAGTTGCAGTATCAGGAGATCACGCCGGGTGTGACGCCCAAAGTCCGGTTTATGTCGGCGTTTGAGCAGAAGGTGGAGGAGCCGCCGGATAAGAGTTTTCAGTATTTGGTGGTGGCGGCCGAGCCGTATCAGACTTGTGGGTTTAAGTTGCAGGCCAGGGAGATTGATCGCCGGGAGGGCAGGTATTGGACGTGGTTTGATGAGGATAGTAAGGAGTTTTGGGTCCAGATTATGTTTAAGACGGAGAGAGAGGAGCGGTTTTCGGGTGTGCCTGGGTTGGCGCCGATGGAGCCGAAGGCTTGATTGATGGTTGGGGGAGTGAATTGCTTCTATTGTCGCTATTGTTACATTGAAGATGGGCTCTGGGCGTTTCACGGTTTACACGCTGGCAAATAATGTGGCTATTGTTCGTACCTACCATTGCTGTGATTGGGTTGGAGCGGCTTTCATCAAATACCATGCCCTCTTTTGCTTCTAATGATACTGCCATGTCATCAACTTTACTACACGGAATCGGTTAACCGCAATGTAACTGGATTTGGCTAGTACTGCGCTGTCTATAGACTATCCTGCAGTCGCGGCTTCATACATGATTTTCTGATTTCCATCATATGTATCCTTCAGGCTAGATACAGTCGGTAACTAGCAATCGTCGTCTCGCGACACGGATGCAAAACAATAGGTAAGGAAGTGAACAATGCTAGGTCGTGACCAACGGAGGCGAAATGTCAAATGCGCTAGATGCTGATGAAACTGATGCACAAGGTCATCCCGAGACCAGAACCTAAATGCGCCATCGAAAAGCCATCAATGCAAGCCCGCCCGCTCTCGGACTCTTCAATGACGTCCATCGTGGGTTCACCAAACGCTGGGATGTCGACTGTATCCTCAATTTCCCTGGAAAGCGTTGAACGCTTTGTACGTGTACCCGATGAACGGAAGGCTCATCTCTGCCTCCTGCTCGTCCGGCATGGCGCGAGCCTGAGCCCGGTGGATGGCGCTAGTATCCTCCTGAGGAATTTCATCAATCGGGAAGTACGACACGTCAATGTTCGAACTCAGTCTGGGTTCGAAAGGAGCCCGGATGCTGCGCAGTTGCTCCCAGACCACGCCACGGAAGAAGGGGTGGTTCTTGATTTGCGTTGCGCCACCAAATTGGCCACCTTCGCTTCCAACACGGTGTTCCGCATCACACAGGAAACTGTTCCAAATTAGCATTGGGGCATGGGTGCGAGGCGCGCGAACTTACCTCCTGATGAGACCTTCCGAATCGCGCGACAGGGTGAGTTCCTCGGGGAAGTAAAGACACTCTCTCCAGTTCACGATCTTACGGTAGGTGTCGGTGGTGTCTTCTGCGCAGAATGGGGGCCAACCCACGAGGCACTCGAACATGATCGCACCAACGGACCACCAATCGCACAGGTAGGTGTACCCTTGCCCGTTGAAGATCTCGGGGGCAATATAGTCGGGGGTACCAACAGTCGAGTACGCCATGGCACGACGAGACTTTCTCCAGGTGTTGATTTGTCCACGGTTGGACACGGTCAGGTTGATCGCATCGTTGAAGTAACCCGAGTTGCGGTTCTTGTCCTTGGACGTTGAGTTCTTAAGCAGGTTCTGGTAGTAGGAGTTATCGTGGGTCTTCTTTCCTCCCGTGGAAAGACCAAAGTCCGTCAGCTTGACGTGACCGCCGCGATCCAAAAGAATGTTGTCAGGCTTGATATCACTATTGAATAAACTAATCAGCACATGTCGTCTTGGGTGATGCACATTTCGGCATGCAGCAGGCGAGTTTCAGCACTTACCGGTGAAGGAAGCCAAGTTTGTGAACCGCCTCAATCGCCATGACAATCTCTGCCATATAGAAACGTGTGATATCCTCAGAGAAAATCTCGTACTTGATCAACATGGTCATCAAGTCACCACCGGGCAAGAACTCCATCAGCAGATACAAATACGCCGAGTCCTGGAAGGAAGCGTGCAGCTTCACCAACCACGGGTTATCCTTGGAGTCAGCCAGGATATCACGCTCCGCACGAACGTGAGCCAGCTGGTCCTTCTTGAACATCTCGGTCTTGATCAACGACTTCAGTGCATAGATCTTGCCGTCGGTCTTCCTTTGCACCAACTTCACCTCACCAAATGCACCCTTTCCGATGATCTTGATGGTCTGGAAGTTCTGCGGGGTCTCCTTGGTACGCAGGAACCGGAGGAAATTCGACTCTTTCTTCGCAAGCACCTCGGCCTCCTTGCACTTGGTCTCCTTGGGAATACTCGGCTCGCGGATCATCTTGTCCAACTCAGCAGACCTAAGAACAACATTCGAGTCAGCGACACTAGGCCACACAGATGGACCAGGGGTAGGGGCGTGGCTACTCACCGCATGTTGCGATCGCGCGCGCGCTCGATGTTCTCATTGAAGAACACGCTAACCAACTCTTTGGCAGCCTTACCACGCTTGTGGACATTTTCGGAGTATCGCTCGGGATACCGCTGGAGCTCCTCGTTCTCGGCAGGCGTGCGAGGGCTCCGAGGCATAGGGGGCGCCAGGTGACCCGGCTGCTGCTGCCCGGGGGCGGGGGAACCGGCCGTTCGGGGTCGCTGGGCGGGAGAGGCCGAGCGAGCGAAGAAACCCGAGCGAGGAGAGTTCAGATCCTGGTTGGAGAACTGCTGGATCAAGCCGTTGGTCCCATCGTTGGCACTGTACCCCATGCGGGATTGGTAGGCGGGCTGAGGGGACTGCAGGTTCTGGCCGTAATGCGGCTGGCCGTACGGCGCCTGGGCTTGGTAAGGATTGGCCATGAAATAACCGCCTTGAGCATAAGCACCGTTCTGGGCGTCCATATAATCCTGGGGACCCTGGTTCTGGTAGATCGGCTGGGGGAAGGCGGAGGGGGTAGTGGGATAGGCGCGGTTGTTGGCCGCGGCGGCATTGAAACCACGATCATTGTACCCGAAATTCAGGTGGAGACGGTTGTTGTTGTTGGGGTCCATGGTGGAAAACTTCCTCCCCGACTACCAAACGAAAGATAGAGAATGCGGGGGGAGTGGGAGGACTGGACGGAGGAAGGGGAGGCGATAAGGGAAAGAATTGGATGGGAAAGGTTTCCAGGGGGAGGGGAGAAGAGTCCGAAGGAGCGGTGGCCTCAGGAGGCGAAGGGGCTCGACAGGCACTTTCAGGAGCGCTTCTCCGTGTCCCTTAGTTGGTTAGAGAGGGGGAAATGCTGTGGAGAGGCCCAGGCACGGTGGCGGTTGTTTTACAGGCCACGGCACCAGAAGCGGTTCTCACAAAGGACAAAACCCAGTGAGACAGTCAGTAAGGCAATCCGACAAGAACTTGATGCCAATACCACAAATACTGCAACACCTCCCAAAGGGACTATCCCGATCAGCACGGGGGAGGGGGAACCAAAGGGCCCGATCGAGGGTTGGCCCCGCGGCCTGAGGCACGCCGATGTTCCAGACTCGTACGGCACCCGGTTGGTGCCACGAATGCCACCTCCCACCATCCCAGCTGCAGGCTGGCACTCTGCTTCACGGCGATGAATCACTGGTGGTATACAACCTTGCACACGTGCTCAGTTTGACAGTCTGATGCCCCGATTCACCTTGGTACTACAAGAAATGGCAAGGCAGACTGCACTAGACACAAGGAACCTCTCTCACTGGCTAATCCAGGTCGACGGGCGCAGAAGATAACCCCAAGAATTACTGAAAATAATCTACATCCATTCCAATCAACAATTCTCCGCGAACACTGCAAGCGTGAGTTCATGGGGTGCATCTGCGTGCCATCCAAGCCGGGGCTATACTCAGGATCCTGGCCCGGATAAACCTCGTCCCGACGGAGCTGTGCAGTGCATCCCGAACTTTTTCGGTTGCCATACATTTCGCTTCACTATCATGCCATGAGGGAAGGGCTCTTGTTCCCAGTCATCTGTTTTGCGTGCTACTAAGTTGCATTCTATCTATATACCCTAATTCGCTCTGCATCTTTCATCTCCCACCCTCTACCATGGCGGAGTCCTCCAATTCCGCTGCGGCCTCAGGCCCGGCCCAGTCCGCGGCGAACGCTCCCAAGGCTCCCAACCCGGCCTTCAGAATGCTCGGTATAGCCTCTCGTCTACCCTGCCAGTATATACAAACCTAATATAAGCAAAGGCATGCCCAATCTCCGCATGAAACTCCCTTCCCGGAACTGGATGATCTTCTTCACCGTCACCGGCTCCTTCGCCGCGGCTGTAATCTACGACCGTAAAGAGAAACGTCGCGCGCAACGCAAATGGGGTGACCTTGTCGCCCACCTCTCCAAAGAGACTCTCCCCATCGAGCAAACCAGACGCAAAATCACTGTCTTCCTGTCCGCACCCCCAGGCGACGGTCTCCGCGTAGCCCGCGACCACTTCAAGGAATACGTCAAGCCGATCCTCGTCGCAGCGGCACTCGACTACCAAGTCATTGAAGGCAGAAGAGAAGGCGATATCCGTGCTGGCTTCGCGGAGCGCATTCGCAAGTTCAGACGAAAGGCAGGCGAACCCAGCACCGTGGTGGAAGAAACCAATGTCGAGACCATTGTCATGAACGCCAGGACGCAGATGGGCGTGACGGAGGAGCCCGGTCCCAAGGGTGACCTCATCATCGGTCGTCACACATGGAAGGAATACATCCGTGGTCTGCACGAAGGTTGGCTGGGACCTTTGGATCCTCCTCCCCCTCCCCCTACAGAGGAGCCCGCTTTCACCCCCGACGCTGCGGAAACAAGCCCTGCCCCCGAAGGCACACCCGCCACGGAGACCCCGTCAGAGAACAAGCCAGAAGGCGACGCCAACGCCCCCGAGAAGGAAAATAAGGACGAAAAGCCCGCCAAACCCGTCGGCCCAACACCAACCTACCTGTCTCCCACCGACTACTCCTCACAACCCCTCCCCCCGACTCTTCCTCCATCCCTCGAAGGCTCCGTCCCCATCGCCTTCCCCCACCTCCTGGGCTTCCTAAACACCCCCATCAGACTCTACCGATACCTCAACCAGCGCCATCTCGCTGAGAGCGTCGGCCGTGACGTCGCGGCCATGGTCCTCGCCTCCTACAGCCGCCCTTACACCACCGGCTCCTCCAGCGCCGACTCCGCCTCCGACTCCCCCATCGCCACCGCCGACGACACCCTCGGCATCACCTACGAACAACAAACCATCCTCGAACACGAAGAAAAAGAATGGCACAAGTCCGTCCACCGCAAGGACGAAGCCAACCCGGACAAGGAACGCGAATGGCTGAACGACATCGTCCTCGACCCCCGCATCGCCTCCCGCATGCACCGCTACACAATCTCCCCGGAGGAAGAAGCCCGGGCTCAACGTATCTTCGACGGCCAGGAATACATCCTCGGCGAGGAGCGTCCTGCCCCTGTCCCCTTCTGGAAGCACATGTGGGTTAAATACGGGTACGGCGAAGACGAGGAAACTCTGAAGAGGAAGCCTATCCTCGGTAACCTCGACGAGGAGTAAGTATTCGTTTGAATATGAAGTGGGGACAAGTCATCATAAATAGAAATTAGATTTCTCTATCTGTGTCGGGTTATGGGTATATAGACCACATCTATGTCTGCCTATTTCTTCCTTTCTTTCTTTCCGTCTGTCTGGGTGATACGAATCATTGCATGGGAAACGTGTCTATTCGGTTCGGTTCAGTTGTATTGTTCTATATGTACTATCATCTCCTTTTCACTGTATATTAGTCCAATTCAAGATACTCTTGAACATCGAACTGCTTTTGCATACCTAGACATATTGGTCCATTTGAGTGACTGCAGTAGTCCACCACAATACTAGTGTATGATATTTTAAACCGCTCTACTAGGAACCACCTATAACTCGATATAGTACTAGTGTTCGTATTGACACAAGGAGTAAGTATGCCTTGATGAATTTTTTTTAGCTCAGAGGTCTAGTGCGCTCATACTAATAGTTGAGAGCAATTTTTGCCGTGTATGACTTTGGTTCTCTCCCCCGTCACACCCTACCTGGGTTAGAGTACCTGCCAAATATGTACTGTACGTCCAGGTATCCAGCACAACAACGGGTTGTGGTTGTTTGGTTCTAAGGATAAGGAAGAAGCTAACTAGAGACAAAGAATGGTGTCTTTTGCGCCAATCATGTTACAGGTCAAATAAAGCAGGTTAAGTCCCGGTTGTTGGTGTGTCTCTTAGTCGACACGGAACAGGGTGGCCTCAGGCCACTTGCTGCTGGCCTTCTGGGCATAAGCAGCCTTTGCGGCTTGGTTGCTTCCCCACTCGTTCAGCAGCTCCAGACCTGCAAGGGCTGTCTCGATGGTGATGTCCTTGGAATCGAGGGTGGAGGTGAGATCCTGTTCGCACTGAGGCTTGGAGTCGGGCTTCAAGAGCTGACGGCAGGTGAGGCCGGCTTGTTGGTGAGAGACGCTCTCCTTGTGGGTGGAGAGGAAGGAGTCGTTCCACTCCTCGAGGTTTTGGCCCTTGGGGAGCAGGGTCTCGAATTCGGCGTTGACAACCTCGGCCACTTGAGGTGCGAGCGGCTCGGAAAGGCTATCCAAAGCCTTGCGGAATCGGAGGGTTTGGACGTGAAGAGTCGGGTGGGATGCGTCGATGGCGTGGATTGCGCTGAGGCACTTGAGGGCAAGTGCATGCTTACCTGGATTTTTGGTTAGTTGATCCGATATTTTGCGCCTAGGGGGAACATGCCTCTTCTAAGGTAAACCTCGAACCCAAGACTCTGCGCCTCAATGCTCTTAGGGCTAAGCTCCAGCAGGGGAGTCAAGAACTTGGTCGCATCCTTGAGCGGGTCTTGCGTCTGAACAAGCTTGTTGCCCAGCGGGTCAGGGTCTTCCTTCTTCACTTCGCCGTCAACATTCTTTGTGCTTGCTGCCTTTCTGGCCTCACGCTTCTCCGCCTCGAGCTTCTCCAGACGTTGTTGCTCCTTCTTGGCCTTCTTGACAGCCTTCTTGCGTTCGTTGTCGTCATCGGCAGAGCCGTTGGGCAGCGGTCCATGGGCCAGGTCTGGCTGGTCGTGGAGAAGGATGTATGACTTGATGGCGGAAACAGCCATCCGGGTGTAGAACGGGTGCTCACGCAAGCGGTCTTCCCAGCGAACCATGTCCACATACGCACGGATCATACCCTTGCGAAGGGAGAAGCTGTGGAAATCGAATTGATCCTCTTGCCAGGTGTCGAAGATGTTGTACACGGCATGGAATCGCTTCAGCGCGAGGCCAAGCTTCTTCTGGCGCAGGTAGGCCTCACCATCCTCAGTCAGGTACCAAACACATTGCATCTCGTGGAGATCGCCCAAGGCTCCGCCAACAGTTTCATTGCGAGTGAACTTGCTCATGTTGTCAAGGCCCTTATCGTTTTCGTTGTTACGAAGTTGATACTTGGCAGCCTTCGAGTTGATGTGACGATCCTTTTCATCCAGCTGCCTGGCCTTCTCCATCTCCTCTGCCGCCTTCTCCAGGTTTCCGTAGTGCTTCCATATCCTCGCCTTGGTCAACTGATACTCAACGGCTTTGGGCGACAGCTCGATGGCCTTGTCGACATTCGCCATGGCCTTAGACAAGTCGCGGCTCAGGGAGTAGTTGTAGTGTTGGGCGAGGAAG
The DNA here is from genome assembly GCF_003184845.1 of Aspergillus ibericus CBS 121593. Taxonomy (NCBI): domain Eukaryota; kingdom Fungi; phylum Ascomycota; class Eurotiomycetes; order Eurotiales; family Aspergillaceae; genus Aspergillus; species Aspergillus ibericus. Next base: position 12,212 of record NW_020292117.1, read on the forward strand.
TAGTAGGAGGAAGAAAGGAAATCAGTCTTGTCGGCATCCGACTGACCTTCCGCGGACGTCGTCGCGACGTACCCTTCAACCAGCTCCTGCACCGTGTCGCGCTTGGCCGGGTTGCTGTAGAGAGACTTGATGTTGGCAAAGAGGGAGGGAACGCCCTTCTTGAGCATGCGCTGCAAGTAGACATCGGCAGCCTGCTTGAAGTCATCACCTTCCAGGAAATCCAAGGGGATTCTGCGAGGTGCATCACCACGGGGGTTCTTCTCCACCCACGAATCGTAGACGGCCTTCTGGGTTTTGTGGTCATCACTAGCAATGCCCTTGGCCCGGATCAAGGCGTCGTAGTAGAGCGAGTTCTCTGGGTTCCGGTCGAGGAGGGCGGTGTAGGCTGCCTCTGCTTCGGCCTTCCGGTCCAGTCGCAAAAGGTAGTCTGCCTTCAGCTCCATCACAGCAAGAACGTCCGAAATTCTGTGTCCAAACTTCTCAAGATGCTCCAGCGCCTGCTCCACCTTACCGGCCTCGGCCATAATCGTGTTCTTGTACAAGACGGCTTCCGAGTGCTCCATATCTGAGGTTGGCGGGGGAATCTTCAGCGTCTCCTCGTACGTTGTCAACACTTTCTCGGCCTCCTCGAGATCCCCAGATAGGTGGTGTGCAATCGCGAGAGCGGTCCAGTTCTGCCGGAATCCGGGGCGAGCCTGGAGCATAGTTTTCCTGCTCTGTATGTAGCCTTGGTAATCGCGCATTTGCATCTGCAGCAGCGCAAGGTCCCGCTGGATGGGCTGAGACTCGGGCTCAATCCGCAGAGCAAACCGGTATGCCTTGATGGCCTCCTCGTAGTTCTTTTCTGCCCGGTACAGCAATCCATACACGTGCCAGCAGATGTGCGACTTCATATCGTTCTTCAGTGCTTCCTTGGCCAGCACAAAGGCCTCCTCTTGCTGTCCCATGTTGCTCATGATAAGAGCCTTCATTGCCAGGGTGTCGCCATGGTTCGGGTTCTTCTTGAGAATCTGTTCAGCGGTCTTGATACCTGTCCGGAGTATAGCAGAGTTAGCTTTCCAGCCCACTTGCGGAGACCTCCAGCGTGTCCAAATGGAATCGCAACCCACCCTTCTTATGTTGCTTGTTCTCGTAGTGGCGAACCACTTGGCGAAACAAGGACGCATCCTTGGAGTTCAATGGTTGCGGCATGGTGATTGTGGTGGCCGGTGGTGGTCAGTGAAGGACTTGCCAAGTGACTGTGCGAAGACGGAAGCTTGAAGTGCGCGGGGAAGGAATGACGATGGCCGACGATTAGTCGATCAGGCAGCGATAAGCTATGGCCAACACTCCGACAAGATGCACGTCTCAGGGGGTATAACAATGTAACCCCTGCCCGATCCTCGAATTCACCAGTTCGGGCGGCTCGAATGGTATTCCTGATGCGGTCACTCTCGAAGGTTCTTGCCGACCGCCGTCCTCGAGGGCAGCCCGGCACCAGTCGAAATTATTATCCGAGCGGCCTGGCTGCATCTGCAACGCCCACCTCTGCCATGGTCGCCGAATTACTCTCCGATGCCCTTATAGATGGTTGATATGGAAGCTGATACTCTCGTTACACTGGAGGTTTTTACGCATGAGCTGGGTACTAGCCAGGGTTCCAGTCCGGACCCCAGTTCCAACAACGAACGCCTTTAACATGCAATATCTTACAATATCATGTACATATGGAATCAGCCCATAAGAACCAAAGTCAGTCATCTGCCAGTAGGAAGCCGAAAGTAGCTACTCCCGGGATACCTAGAGGGCTGTTGACGACAACCCATGCCGTGCTGACCAGATCATTCTGTTGACGGTGGCGCTGGCTTCTGCTGTTTATTCTCACGCCATTTATTGAGAGCTTCTTGCCAGGTTTCCGACGAGTCACTACATCTGTCGGATACCAAACCCCATGTGCGCGCGCGTATGATTTCTTCGACGCCCCGTTGAGTCCGAACGAGGTTTGCCAATGACTCCGTTCGTGCCTCCCGAGGCAAGAAACGGGCCGTGTATGGGTCTAGCCGGTCGTCGACAACGCGCTCACGGTCTAGAGCAGATTCCGTCTGTCGGAGAATGAGATCCGGGTCTTCCGGATCAGGGCTCGTAGCCACCCCGGCGCAGTAGTTCAGCACGTCCGAGCGAACCTGCCATGACGGAAACAAAACATTATTCTTGAAGCCCTGGCAAGCAGCGGCGTCGATCTGTTTCCCTTCTCCAGCGTCTACTTGGCGAATGGCTGTTGATGAGGGGTCAAAACCTTGTCGGGCTGGGTCGTACAATGCATTGAGGTTTTGCGTGATCGAATCATCGATGGTTGACCTGGAAATCCGTAGAAAATCTATACGGCAGCTCAGATACTGATTAGCCTTGTGATATTGCCATCCGACGGTGGCCATGGCTGGACATACCTCTGAGCAACCTCTCGTTGAAACAGAATTGTGGAGCTAACTGAGGAGCCGACGTCAACGTCGACGATTCTCGAGACATTTTCTGATCCTCGACCTTTCCAGAATCACGGGTTGACCTGGAGGTTTCCTTCCAAAACCACTCCACTTTGGAGGCTGTATGCTATAATCACGCCACTAGCGAGCTGTATGGTAAGGTAGATTGAGCGGCGGGAATATAGAGCGTTGTCCCGACCGACGTAGCTTAGAAAACCGAGAATAACGATACGTCTTAAAGTACCAATGGGCTAGGCTAACAAGAAAGTAGCATGCGGTGTCATAGGCAAGCCTCCCCTCAGTGCCTACTAGGAAGTGGAAGTTCCTACGAGGCTCGGCCCGCGTGCCGTATTTCGTTCTGGGGATCCTGTAGATTGCCTGAACCGGTTAGCATCCTGGAATCACGGGACTACGTGATTGTCGACGCGTGCCTCGACATTCAGCACCACCTTCTCCTAGAGCAAGGCGATTCTTAACTCGAGTCCGCTTGCACCATTGAATTGATTGGAAAGAGCACATTTGTGTATACGGGTTGTTTCCACATTATACTAACCATCCAGACATAAGCTTCAATCTTGGACGCCATGCCCGAGCTAGCGGAAGTGTCGCGCATAGTTCATTTCCTTCGCCAACATCTCGTTGGCAAGACCCTCTCCAAGGTGTCTGTGCAGAATGATGATATCATCTATGGCAAAGCCGGGACCACCGCCGCTGAGTTTCAAAAGGCAATGGAAGGGAAGAAAGTGGTCGGTGCCGGACAACAGGGCAAGTACTTTTGGCTTGCCATGTCATCACCGCCTCATGCTGTAATGCATTTTGGCATGGCGGGCTGGCTGAAAATTCGAAATGCCGACACATATTACTATCGGACAGACAAGCCGGAAGATAAGGAGTGGCCGCCCAAGTATTGGAAGTTCTTGCTCGAGACCGATGAGGACCCTAAGACAGAGGCTGCTTTTGTTGATTTTCGCCGACTTGGGAGAATTCGACTGGTGGACTGCCCTGCAGAAGAGATCCGCAAATACAGTCCACTGAAAGAGAATGGGCCGGACCCAGTTGCAGATAAAGATATTGTGACGGAGGAGTGGCTAGCAAAGAAGCTAAGGAGCAAGAAGGTTCCCGTGAAAGCCCTGCTCCTCGACCAGGCGAATATAAGCGGGATTGGGAACTGGATGGGGTATGTGCCATGTTGATTATACAGTCTGAAGTTTCAAGGCTGACTGGTATCCAGAGACGAAATACTGTATCATGCCAAGATTCACCCTGAGCAATACAGCAACACTTTGAATGATGACCAGATCAAGGAACTCCACTCCGCACTACACTACGTCTGCTCAACATCTGTGGATCTACTGGCGGATTCTGAAAAGTTTCCGGCCGACTGGTTGTTCAAGCATCGCTGGAGTAAAGGCAAGAAGAATGCCTCATGTATGCTGCCAAATGGGGAAAAGATTACTTTCCTTACGGTTGGCGGCAGAACCAGTGCAGTGGTCCCAAGCGTGCAGAAGAAGACGGGATCAGTAGCCAAAGATATCAGCAGCGACGATGTTAGCAACGCGCCAAGTAAGTCTAAGCGGAAGCGGGCACCAGCAATAAAGGAAGAGAGCGAGCCCGACACCAGCGAAGAGGATGCCAAACCCAAGAAAACGGAGCCCAAGAGACAAAACAGGAAATCTATCAAGACTGAAGACGAAGATGAGGCGAAGACTAAGCCGGTAGAAGCCGAGCCCTCCAACAGGAGGCGCTCGAGCCGGCTTAGGAAATAGAATATTCATAGATTGCGCTCTTTGGTATGGACACTCTAATCGTTGTATCTGCGGATACACTGGAAATAGGACCTGTGAAGAACCATTTCAGAGATCGTCATCTGTTCTATACCCTTCTGCCCGTCTACTTGTTCAAACCTTCAACCCATGCAGCCTCTCTCGGAAAACATCAAAATTGCTGTCTCCCTGGGCAACTTTAGACATGTCATCCAAGACCGCAAACACGATCTTTTCCCACCACCCTTGAAATTCACGTTCTTGCAAGACCTCGGACCAGCACTCCGCTACCTCAGCATTTGGGTTTGCGAATGCGCCACAACCCAGGGCGCCTAGAACAATTCGCCGATGCTTCTTATACCCTGATATGCGGAGAATGGTCCGCATCTTATCTTTCGTCAAATCTCGATCAGAACTGTGTTTATAACTTGGTGGAGTTGTCGAATCATCCACCTCTGGTTCTTCCAGCGCGGCCACACTGATCACGCTCACCACGGGAAGAAGCTCGGGCTTTTGCAGATCCATCAGCCCGTGCCCTTGCGTGAAGCTTTCACGAAATACGACAACTGTTGGAGAGTAAATGGAGTCCCGTTGTCCTATTGGATAGTACCGTCGTTTAAGGGTCGAGCTGAGGCTGCTTCGATAGCAAAGAGCTTCTTCCTGGGCCATAGCTCCATTAAGCCAACCACCGCCTGGATTTCTTTCATTGGCCATATTCAAAACGCACACATTCTGCATGTCACTTTGCCGGAACTGTCTGACATGATTGCTAAGCCTGATTGCGATGTCGAATGTGTCTCCGAATAGGACTTCGACATAGGTGGATAGCTTTGGGCTGAACCTTGGATTCAAGGCCGGGTATCTGCTGCGTGGACAGTATTGTGCCGTTGGGGGTGCCTGAGGCACTACGCTCAATATGCCGGGAAGGAGTGCTTGTGTTTCCTCTGCAGTCGATCTCAATATTGTTCTCCTATCAGTTTTGGTGACAGGCCGGGGCCGCCTATTCACGGGTCGAAAATAATCCGGTAACAACTTCGGACTCATTGTACTATGTTTCTAGCCTGCTGTGAATATTCAAATTCTCCAGGAGAATTTATATGACCGTCCAAAATAGTTTCAACTGCATCTCACATGACTTTGATCCGACTGACTTAGGCAGCAAGGCTGGGAGATGAAGCTAGCGTTGATCGGCCGCCTAAATCGTATTCGAGGGGCAACACGAAGGCGCGGCAGAACACGGGTGCCTGTCGGGCGGAGCCCGCAGGCGGTGAGCTTATCAGCGCCGATCGCGGGGCAGCCGATAAGTACTGTACTCAGAAGGGTTCGTCGCCACTGCGATGACAAAGCATCCATCTTTCCCTCACTCATAGTCACAGTTACATTTCTTCCTCCTGCCACATTTACTGTGAACGGATATTGCTTCTCACTTTTGAATTCAACCTGAAGCTTTCACGGCGTTGAATTAGCCATTCGGTGTTGTCGCACAAGCATCTGAGGCCGCCGCGGAGTGGCGTTCGTCCTATATCTGCTCATCTAGCTTGGAATCTTGGACTTCCGCCACAATGAGTGCCATTCTGTCAGCAGACGACTTGAATGATTTCATTTCTCCGGGAGTCGCGTGCATTAAGCCTGTGGAAACACTCCCTGTAAAGGATGCTTCGAAATCAGACGTATGTATTTAGGTCTCTTCTTCATCGTCCCCCACTTTATCCAATGAATGCACGCTGATTTATAATCTATCAGAATCCCTACGAGGTGACCACAGAAGACAAGGTTGAGCCTGAAAATCTTCCTCCAGCACAGATCTCATTAACAGACTGCCTTGCATGCTCTGGTTGTGTCACTTCTGCCGAGGCCGTGCTCATTTCGTTGCAATCGCACGCCGAAGTCCTTAATACCCTGGATGCGCATCCCGAGCTCCCACTAAGCCATGAAGATGGAAGATCCGCACATGAACTCGTAACGACGAATGAAGGTCGGGTGTTCGTCGCAAGTGTCAGTCCTCAGGTGAGGGCAAGCTTAGCAGCGACCTACGGGATTACGGAGAAGGAAGCAACATACTTGATTCATCAGTTCCTTAGTGGACCCCAGGGTTTGAAGGCAGGGGGCAAAAACGGCAGCGGTTTTACATGGGTTGTTGATACTAATGTCCTGCGTGAAGCGGTGTTGGCTCTTACAGCGGACGAAGTCAGCGAGACTCTGACATGTAATATGGGGTCCTCTGGTACAGACGGCGCACTTCCGAAGCGGCCTATTCTCTCCTCCGCATGTCCCGGCTGGATCTGCTATGCTGAGAAAACACATCCATTTATTCTTCCTCACTTGTCTCGACTTAAGTCCCCGCAGGCGCTGGCAGGCACGTTCCTAAAGACCGTTTTAGGCAAATCACTCGGAATTTCAGCTTCTTGCATTTGGCATTTGGCCATCATGCCTTGCTTCGATAAGAAACTCGAAGCCAGTCGCGAAGAGCTCACTGATGCCTCGTGGATGTCTGCGAAGGACGAACATCATACCCCCGTTCGTGACGTTGACTGTGTAATCACTACGCGCGAGCTACTCAGTCTCGCATCATCCAGAGGCATCTCTCTGCCTAACCTACCGTTAAAGCCCCTTCCTCAATCTTTCACACCACCATTCCCCGACAAGACTTTGAATGGATTCTTGTTTGCCAAAAGTTCTCCGAGACAGACCGCCGCTGCAGGTACATCCGGAGGTTACCTTCACCACGTCCTTGAAACTTTCCAAGCACGGAATCCAGGCAGTGAGATCGTGACTCAACGAGGCAGAAATGCCGATGTAGTTGAGTACGTCCTCATGTCGTCTGAGCGCACGCCTATCCTGAAAGCAGCACGCTATTACGGTTTCCGGAACATCCAGAACCTTGTCAGGAAGCTCAAACCTGCACGGGTATCGCGACTCCCGGGCGGTAATCGCCGGCAGCCTGTTGGACGGGCTGCTGCGGCCGCCGGTTCTGGCACGGATTACGCCTATGTAGAAGTCATGGCATGCCCTGGAGGCTGTACAAACGGAGGGGGACAGATCCGCATTGAGGATGCTCGCGAAGCTACTTCTAACACACAGCCGGGAGAAGTGCCTGACTCGTCGTCGAAACCGACACCACATGAGCAACGCACCTGGCTTGCGCGTGTGGACGAGGCATATTACTCTGCGGAATCGGATTCCGAACATGAAGTTGGCAACCAGTCGCAGTCTCTTTCCATTCTGGAGAAGGAAGACAAGGTTCATAGTGCCTTGCGCTATTGGTCTGATTTTATGGGTATTCCTCTTTCGAAGCTGGCCTATACTACATATCGCGAGGTGGAGAGCGATGTCGGCAAAAACCAGCCTGCTGTGAATGATACTACCCGCGTGGTCGAACTTGCCGGGAAGATTGGGGGTGGTTGGTAGTTCACTTGCTTCTTTAACGTTATGATATACCCTGTGATATTCTGGATGACATTGAGGACATGCGTGCATTTACTCCATCGGGCAAAAGTCTATGCATGGGCTGCATCGGATATAGAGAGATACCAAGTTTTTCTTGTTGGTTCCAGCTGGTTTGCTTTATATATGCTGATCGTATATGGGTGTATATTGTTTATATAGATATTATTCTAGCAGCTTGCAACTGATTAAATGTAACTGAAAAATCCGATCAGTAACATTAAGTCACGTAGGTTATACGAAGGCCAGAATCTATAGTGAGATTCTACTATGGACAAGCCCGTCAGTTCATGGCCTACAGAGCTTGGAAAAATTTCCAACAGAATTTTATCCCTAATTCAAAGAAAAGCCTGCAAGCACGATCATAATTATCTTCCATACCTGAAAAAAGCACTTACAAATCCACGATCGCTCCCAAACATCCCACATATACACCCAACCCCCATAACAACACAGACACAACCCGCTTACTAACCAACCCCAACCAATCCCACCCTAACCGCATCCGGCAACCCAACCCAGCCCTCCGACAAAAAAGTTCCAGAACAAACCATCATACTAACCTCCAGCGCCTCAAACTTCCCCGACACTCAACCAACCAACCCACCTACCCACCCTTTCAACAACAGCGAACCTCCAACCCTCCTACACCCTACGAATCCGATACAAAAGAAAGAAATCCCCAGCATGTCCCGCGAACAATACCAAGTGCCCAACATGGGCGGCCAGAACGCCTTCAGCGGTGATGGCATGGGCGCTGGCGCCGGCTCCCTGGATGGTCCGGTGGTCGCGTACCTGTGCGGCGAGTGCAATTCGCGTGTTTCGTTGAAGAGAGGAGACCAGATTCGGTGTAAGGAGTGTGGGCATCGGGTGTTGTATAAGGAGAGGACGAAGAGGTTAGTTTTATCCATCCCCTCTTTCTCTTTCCCGCCGGGTATTTGTTGTGTGTTGTGGGGTGGGTTTGGGAATGAATGAATGGATGCTGACGTGGTGTTTGTTTGTATAGAATGGTTCAGTTCGAGGCGCGGTGAATCGGTTTGATTTGATTTGATTTGGTGGGATGGGATGCGATGCGACGTGCTGTGCTGTGGGGTGCACGGAATTGGAGGAAGGTGTGATTGGGCTTGCGCCTGGTCTTGTTTGCTTGGTTGTCGTTTACGATGATGTGCATTTGGTGGCGCTTGGGAGTTTGCTTTTCGTTTCTTGGAGGATTTTGTTTTGTTGGAACAAGTTGGGATGGGGTGCTTGTTGGAGGGTAGTTGGAAGGATGCGCGAAGGACTTTTCTTGTCGAGAACGGTTACAGTTGCAGTTGCTTGAGGTCAATACGTTGTCCAGGCAATTTACTCGTATTCCCAAGGATTATACCATGACTTTGTCATAGTCTATGCGCGATGGCGGTTACAGCTACCCTGTATTATCCCTAAATACCCGAAATATCTATATTCAAGCTATGGTATTTCATTCCCGGCAGAGAGTCCTGGGAAACAGAAAGTGGGAGAAGACGAGAATCAGAAAATATATTCTCAAACGGGCACCTTACAGTTTGTTCGTGACTTCGACGAACTTCTCGAAGGACTTGAGCGCAGCACCGCTCTCGACGGCCCACCGGGCTCGCCGGACACCCTCCTTCCAGCGCCCGCCACCGGGGCCACGCTCGGTGATGACCTGACCGTCATCGCCAGGGCCCATGTTGCTAGTGTCCGCTTCGCAGATACCCGACACCGTCAGAAGGGCAGCCACGTTCATGAGCACGAAGCTCAGGATTGGGTCGTCACGAGGCAGCTCATTTCGCAGAATGCTCATCAGCTTGGCTGCGTTGTCCTTGGGCATCTTTCTGCCGCCCACTTCGGAAAGAGGGTGGGTTGGCAGGCCAAAGTCGGACGGCTGCAATTGGAAGGTCTCCATCTTGACCAAACTGCGGGGGACCTCTTCGTCATCACAGGAGCAATCATCATCATGGGAGTTGTCATACGCGGGGTTAGGATATTCCGACAATTGCCAGCAGTTTGTCTTTCCTGCGCAGCTGATCTCGTCCAAATCCTCTTCACCGCAAATAACCAACGCCTTCTTGCAGCCGTTCTGTCGCAAAGCCTCCACAAACACCGGTCCCAAGCTCTGGTAGGCCACACCAACAACACGCGCCTCGATGGCCCAATCGACTGGGTTGGCGAGAGGTCCCATCAGATTGAAAATTGTCCGAAGTCCGAGTCCACGACGCACCGGGTCCGCGTACATCATTCCAAAGTGGAAGTTGGGGGCAAAGAGGAAGGAGTAATTGGTCTCGGCGTAGACCTGGCTTAGGTTCTCAGCAGTGATTGCGCCAATCTTCGGGGGAACAGGGGTAACAGCGTTCAGGACATCGGCGGATCCGGAGAAAGAGGTCTGCGCGCGGTTGCCGTGTTTGGCGGTCATGAGGAGAGGGGAAGCGATGATCGAGGAGGTCGTGGAAATGTTGAAGGTAGAATGCGAATCTCCACCGGTACCAACAATATCGCACTAGAGAACACCAAGATATTAGCTGTATGCTCCAATTGAGTGCTAGATACGGCTGCGTCACTCACCAGACCACCCCTGTAGTTGCCCTCCTTCTTTGCCCGCGACTGGATAGCAGCCTTCAAGCTAGGCCGGTCGACCTGGCGAGCGGCCTCGCGCATGCGGTGGGAGCATTTGGCAATGACTTCCGCATCACGATCCAATCCCGTGGAATGCAAGAGCGTCAGAAGAGCTGCTGTCTGAATGTGCGAGATCCCATCTTCGAAAATCAGCGCGAATGCTGAAGCAATCTCAGAAGCTTCAACTCGACGTTCCGTAGCGGGGTAGGCGAGTCTCTTGAGGAGGGGTGAGATAGAGACATGCTGCGGCTTCTGGTCGTGGGTTTGGGCGGACATTTTGCCTTGAGGTAGAGCCACCGGTGGTCGAACACTGAGAAGACTCCTATATAGTCAATTGAGTCACAATTTCCTCTCAAGGCCCCTCAAGATAAGGAAGTAAGACGGAGCAGCCGGAGTTTTGGGTCGCGCCGGCGACCGCAGATCAAAGAGTCATCATTTGCGCCCGGCAGAACTCCACCGCCTATTACCCAGTCTAACCCGCTTTGGGACCCCCAAGATTTCTGCCATATTTTCGTCCAGCCGGCCTCCCTCCAGACGTGCTCAAATCGCCGGTATCGCCAATTCCACGGGCCTGGACTGATCTCGTTCGATTTTGATCTGTCCGCTGTGCTGCACCACTCCCAATCTTTCCCGCTACCTGAATCTCCTCCTCCACCTTCACAATGCCGCCTCGCGTACGCATCTCAAGCCGCATCGCTCAGCCGGTCCGCCGACAGAGGCTCTCTCAGCATGAGCTCCCAATTGCTGCCAGATATGCCAGCACCGCAGCTACAGCGACGACCCCGGCCGCATCAATTGAACAAATGACACACTCTCCCGTCCCCATCGCCCACTTCCCTCCCTCGCAGCCTCCCTCGCACCGCAACCCCGAATTCCGCCGGTCCCAGCTCCTCCGGCAATACACCTCCATCATCCGCACCACGCCTCTCATGGTCTTCCTGCAGCACGACAACCTCCAATCAGTCGAATGGTCCGCCATCCGCCGAGAGCTGGGCAAGGCCATGCAGAAGGTGGACGAGCAGATTGCCTCGGAGGGCCGGAGCGCCCCAGCCTTGGCTCCGCACATCAAGATCCAGATTGTCCAGACGCACATTTTCGAGGTCGCCCTCCGTATCGTGGAATATTTCCGTCCCAACAAGGCCGCATTGGAAAACGGCCAGGTCCCCAGAGCAGTTGACCCCGTCACGCAAACATCGGCCGAAATCCCCCTCGTCGGATCGCGCGACGACCCGTCCCTCACCCATGACCTTTCCCGCGCTGCCCATGACGCCGTCTGGAAAATGAAGGGCAGACACGAGCTCGCGGAACTTCTCGTTGGACCTGTGGCCGTGCTCAGCATCCCCCACGTTTCCCCCGAACACTTGAAGGCTGCGTTACAGGTCCTGGCTCCCAAGGCCATCGGGCTTCCTTTGCCCACGCGAAAGGGCAACCCGGGCTGGCATGAACTGACCACTCAGAACGGCCTGAACAAGCTGTCTCTGATTGCTGCCCGTATGGACGGCCAGGTCTTCGACGTCGAGCAATCCAAGTGGGTCACCAGCATCGAGGGCGGTATGGATGGCTTGCGGTCACAGCTTGTCATGGCCCTGCAGAGCATGGGATCCAGCATTACGAATACTTTGGAGGGTGCTGGCAAGAGCCTTTACTTTACGCTTGAGAGCAGAAAGCAGGATATGGAGGAGAAGGAGAACCCCAAGCCCGAGGGTGAGAACAAGGGTGATTCCGCTTAAACAGTGTAAAGCTGTTTTATGTTTGCCGGGCTTTTCATGTATAATAAAATGCCGTGTATTTTCCTATTTTTTTTTTCTTTTCCCTTTTACCCTTCAAGACCATGATTGTTTTAGCACATGAAGTTTCATTAGAACCGGAGTCTGAGTTCTAGGTACAATTACATACTCCTTTCGTCTGTCTTGTTGCTCGTAATTTTCGGGTTGCGACTTTCTTGAGAAAGGCAATCGTGTAATTGATGTATGCGTATGTATTTTTTCTGTTCCGACATCGATGGCCGGCGGAAGATACAGCATGGATTGATAAGTGAATACATCCTCAGCTCTGTCAACAACAAGGGAACGATACGCAATAAACCATAAACAACCGTGCGACTTTTCTTAAGACCAGGTATCTAATCGCTGTCATGATGTTGCTCGTCATACTGCAACTGTCTGTACAGCAACCGAGCATTCATACCCACAATGCATCGTACAAGATCCCAATCACCATCTAAGCCCACCCAGTCTGTAACCAGGATACCAGTGGACCAGTCACCGTCGCCTTCTCCGTGCGTCCTGCAGAGATGCTCCACAGTAGCGGGATTCAGTTTTGCCGCGATCTTCTCAGGCCAAGTGCCCACTTTCCAGAAGTTGCTGGCGCTTAGGAAGTTGACGTAGAATGGATGTGCTTGTGTTGCCAGAGGACCTGGAAGCACACCAAACGGGTATTGAGTGCGTCCTGCGCGTTCACACTGCTCCCGCACATATTGGATCTTCTTGTCAATGTTCTTGGTTTCTAGGACCTCGTAGAAATCCTGGATGCAGAGCTGCCCGCTGGGACAGATAGCTTCGGAACAGTTATCGGCCCAGCCAGTGGCATCGATACACCATCCCTTTCCGTCATGCATGTCTTTCAGATCATCCAAGATGTTGAATCGACGCACCAGAACGACCTTTCCGCGCACTTCGCCTAGGGTGGGGATCTTGGGTTCTATATACCACCTGCTTTCTGAATGCGCGTAATGGTCGTTGATGATCCTACTCAGCTGCTCATCGGTGTGGTTGCCCGGGCCTTCACGTTTGAGAGAGATGATGAGTGTTTCAGAGGGGTTGCTCTCGAGAAACTCGTCAACTTCGCGCATCAATTCGCGGAAGTATTTGTTGCCTGTTAAAGAGATGGGGAAGACGCTGTGCACAAGGATAAGCTCATCTTTCTCGGGGTCTTCTGGATATTGAGGCTGCACTCGGATATCAAAAAATCGAACCCCGTTCCTGAGCTGCTCTCGAGGGCTAACTGCCTGGCAGCGAACAGATGGCGCTGCAACATGGCAGGTAGGTGAGTTGTGCGTGCCTGGAATGGACAGAGAAGAGAGCAAAGTGTCATCCTTCAGCTCGCCCATCCATGCATTCAAATTGGCAGAAGAGTATATCGTGAGGTGGGATGCTGCTGTGACGTAAATCCCTGTGAACTTGAACTTAGGGTTGTCGCACAGCGGTTTCATAGTAGCAGTTTCGGTGGTCGGGACTGGGGTCTGGATCTGATGCCTTTCCCCTTCCACCTCAAAGACCCAGCGCATTCGTTCCTTTTTCGAATCAATAAACGGGGGGAGCTCAGTCTGAACCGACTCAAAAGGTGCAACATGGATATCAACGTCCTCCTGGGCAAAAGGCTGGGTGTCATCATCCAATGCAGCCACGGGTGTATCTGCGCGTGTGACATTGGTCAAAACCCGTGTAAAATTCCTTGCAAAGGTATGGACATCATCAAATGACCTCCCGGGCGCATGGAAGCGTTCAATATGTTTCAACGCGATTGGTGTGGATGTAAGATTGCGAATGGTAAGATGTTCGCCCGCCATCTTTTTGCCTCGGTCACTTTGTATCGCAGATGTTGCGTCGTTATGCGGTTGGCGTCGCCGCGAACGGTGGAGTGGACAAGGCATTTAGGACAGATTTCCAGCCGGTCCGATCAACTAAACTTTATAATCAGCAGGCTGGCGAAGGGAGCTGGCCCCAAGGAACCGGCTGAAGTATCAAGGCTTTCGGGGTGCAACCAAGGCCCGTTATTGGCCTGGGTAAGCTGGGGTGCCTGGGGGGTACTGGGGATACTCTGGAACACTAAGAGAGCCCGATAGGGATTGCGCCAATGAAGACCGGTATCCACTGGCGTAGGATCTCCCGCCGAGGCGGTACGCCGGGGCTGAACCGTTTCCAGGGGCACGAATGCGAACCAGATCAAAGGTCCGCCCAAGTCATTGGCGAATTGGATCCCACGGAAGTAGCGAGTCAGAAAGCCAATGTTTGTTATCTTGGCCCACGCCATCACCGAGAAGTCGAAGTGGTGGATGATGATCAGCCCTGCGTCGTAAGGCTCTCCGTAATCCCGATCCACCACCCGCAAAACATGCCAAGGGAAGCTCAGCTGACAGCTGGCTTGACCTCCCCGACCCGAGGGTCATTACAGGCAGTGCAGCTTCTTGGCTGGATCGGATGAGTTAACCAGCAGGTACCCTTGAGCCTCTATCAATATTAGGAAGTCTTGGGCAGATCGACTGGATTGTATGTTTTGTTTTGGCAGAGCGGGTGGGGATCGTGCGTGGGTTCCTGCTGAGCGCGAAGTTTCATGCTTATCCACGTTCGGCCCTCCATTTCTGCAAATACTTAGAGTCAACCGAGCTGAAATATGGACGGGCATGGTAGGAGTCCGAGATGGAGAGAAAGCAGGCAATCGACTGGTATAGATCGGCCCGCACGTGCCAGGCTTTAATGGCGGAACAAGTGACGGCCCGGAGTGTGGGCGGAGGTGGAAATGCGGAGTAACATCACGTGGCATGACGCCGGGCGTCGGTTACCGTCGGCCGTCGGCGACACCTGGATAACCGGGCATACTTGCCTGCTCCCCTATCACTCATCGTGCAGCCGGAATGCTGCCTTCGTTTTCTTTCCTCTGTGGGATCTCACTCTTTGACACCCTCATACGGACACCGGACTGACCATGAATCTCTTGCGCTCCAGTGGAAGCTTGTCCTGGGCTCTCCGTTCATGTCAGCGGCCGAGGGCATCCCGGTGCCAGACACTACTACCTCTTCCCCGTCGCCAATTCCATGCCGTCTTGCCTCTGTGGGGGACCAAGTCTCAGGTACTGAAGGACGTGGGCGAAGGTAGAGTAGACACTTACATTGACACTGCCCTTTTGCTTTATTGTCATCCCATATTCTCGAATGGTCGGTTGCTTACTTTGCTTCCCCACCGCAGGGATAACGGAAGTTCAAATCATTCAATGGTACGTTGAGGAGGGGGCATACATTGAGGAGTGGAAACCCCTCTGTCAATACCAGTCGGACAAAGCAGTAGATGACGTGAGTTCATGTATTTCCAGTGGATTATCTTCAAACTCCAGCTAACGGCTATAGATCACCTCGAGATACGAGGGAGTGGTCAAGAAGCTTCATTTCCAGGCGGATGACACAGTTCCTACCGGCAAGGTAACTAGCCCCATCTTCGCGCATCAGACATGCGAGAAAGTTTTACTAATCTCTTATCCTATTTAATAGGCACTCTGCGATATAGAAGTCGAGGACGGGAAGTATCCGGACGATAGCCCGCCGCCAGTGCCCAAGATCGAGCCGATACCAGTCAGTCCTGCTCCCATAGTAACCAGATCGCCGCAGCCCGTCCAAGAGATCGCTACAACGGTGAAAGAAAGCACCAATAACACATCTAAATCGCCGTATGCAACATTGGCTACTCCAGCAGTTCGAGGACTGCTGAAGTTAAATAGTGTCAACATCGAAGATGTTCAAGGAACAGGCAAAGACGGTCGTGTTCTCAAGGAAGATGTGCAGCGATTTATCGCACAGCGGGACTTGGCACCTGCGGCGCAGGCCAGAGTCTCTGAAGTCCAAGATGAGACAGTAGCCAAACTGACGCCAATCCAGTCTCAGATGTTCAAGACCATGACCCGGTCCCTTGAGACCCCGCAGTTCCTCTATGCAGATGAGCTCAACATTGAAAGTGTCACGGCAATAAGGAAGAAGCTAGCCGAGGATCCCAAAGACCCCAAGAAAATCAGCTTGCTCTCATTTGTCATCAAGGCCATGTCACTTGCTCTGAATGAGTATCCGCTTCTCAATGCAAAGATCGACACCAGCGATGCTGCCAAACCACGGTTGATTATGCGGTCGAAACACAATATTGGCGTCGCCATGGACACACCTCAGGGGCTGTTGGTCCCCAACATCAAAGACGTTGGCGGTCGCTCAATCCTAGACATTGCCTCGGAAATCTTGCGTCTGAATGCTCGCGCGAGAGAAGGGAAGCTTACACCTGCGGACCTCAGCGGTGGCACAATCACCGTTTCCAATATTGGTAATATCGGAGGCACATACGTCGCGCCGGTAGTCATACCGAATGAGATGGCGATCCTCGGCATTGGCAAGGCCAGAACGGTACCTGTTTTTGACGATGCAGGCCAGATTACGAAAGGCGAGCTGGTGAACTTTAGTTGGAGTGCTGATCATCGAGTGGTGGACGGTGCGACCATGGCCCGGATGGCCAACAGGGTCCGGGAACTTATTGAGTCGCCAGAGCAGATGCTTTTGAGCTTGCGATAGCTAATACATAGACATACCCCGATACTTCCGTGATGACCATTAGCTCCAAGTGCTACATACATAGAAGACTGCAAATGAAGCATATGCTTGCACCCAACCTGACTCTTTACACAACTAATGAAATTGTGCAAAATGAATATTTGTAACTGGACTGCTCACATCATGTGATACACGGCCGCAGCCTAGCGGAGGTTGCATCCTGGCGGAGACAGTCTCCGATATTCTTCGTATGCCACCGTAAAGGAACCGGTATAAGCTGCATCTCTTTCTACACCATATTCCCTTCTCTTCGTCCTTAACACATCCTTCTTCTCGGGCTAGGTCTTGTTTACGTGCCGCATATAGAGTGAATGTGCTGGAGTGCTCCTTCAAACGACCTTCCACCCGCATTCTGCCTTCCTCCTCCTCGCTCCGCCCCTCCTACAATTAGAAACCCGTCCACCTTTGGCTGCTCTGGTTACATTCATCGCCTTCCTTCTCTCAAAAACCCCCTCAGTCTCCACCTCCGCCTTTATAATTTCTGATAGCACTGCTAACCATCATGGGGACCCGAGGTCTTTACTTGATCCGCTGCCACGGTCGATACTTCATCTACTATAACCAATTTGACAGCTACCCTGAGGGCTTAGGTGATGCTATCGTGGAGGAGATACCTGAGGATCCAGAGAAATACAGAGGTAAGTGAGATGCTATTCTGTGTGAGTTTGTGCACCATCCAATTAACCCCCAGTCAGAATGGCTCCAATCTATGCGGGGGCTCTATGCTCAGCTTGTTAAGCAGTTCGAAACACAAGCTCTTCCAGTCATCCTTCAAGCGACCGAAGAAGAAGACTCCACCGTCGCTGTGGCTGAGCGGTATACGACGAGCTTCCTCGCTGTCGATGATAGGCTAGAACTGCCACCTCTGCAAATTGTGCTCCCAGAAGTGGCCACGTTCGATGTTGAATGGACATATACCCTCGACCTAGACCGGGAAGTTTTGACTATTGATAACTCCCTGCATCTTCACCTAACCAAGATTCCTCGTGGGGGAGCCTGGATCAAGTACCTTGATATAGACAATCAAAACCGTCGCGTAGCCGGCAGTTGTACACCAGAAGAGGTAGTTGCTGACCTTACATGGAAGCCAGAAGTTGGCAGCGCCTTGACTGAGAGATACCACCAGTTTGATGTTCGTATGGACTTACTGGAGGCCTTCAACGATCATGAACATTCTTCAGACCCGCGTGAACCCTTGCTGGATGCCACTTTCTCGCTGATAAGGAATCAATACAGAAGGGTTCTGGATGGTTATGTGTTGGAATGGGCGCCCGATGAGTTCCCTTTCAGGGAAATTGCCTTTGCTGTGTTGTCTATTGCTGCTGGGGAGGTGTCTTTTGAATGCATTCAAAGCCTCGACCGAAACCATAAAGGGGAAGGCTACTACCTGGTTCATGGCAGAGTGTCTTCTGGCTTGACAGCATCTTGTCACCCGCCAACCGTCCTTCCACGATTCCTGTACGAATCTCATCTTCCGGGTGTCCGGCCTGGTTCAGCACCCGAGGGAAGGATGTACTGGTTCGGAAATGTTCTTGTGCATCTGGCTTCTAGACTGGACTTGGTCGAGGTCGAAGAGGCGTCCGTTGCCGAGGTTGTGGAGGCTGGTCTAAAACAGGGACTAGAAGACTTCCATGCCATGGTCTTCTCAATTTTAGATGTGGTTCTACTTCATGTCCAAAAGGGCCCAGATGGCACCGTTCACGTTAACAGGTCTCCTCTGATGGCGCCATTTGAGTTTGACGGCAAAAGCCCACGTTTTGCAAACGGTCCTCGAACAACGCGCTGTGAAGAGCGGAAGAGGCAGGTAGTGAGTCCTTTTCTCGCAATCATGCGACTCTTCGATAAAGCTACCGATTCAGATTTGAAAGGTACCCGCTCGAGCGTACTTCCGAATGAGGTTTTGGGGACCATTATGGATTTCTCTGATACTCAGACCTACCGCGCGCTTGGTAAAGTGTCAGCGTACTCTCGCAGAGTCAGTAGCCGGAAACTTCGCTTGAACGATGAATACGCTGCAGTTGGCTTTGATCCTTCCGAACAAAGCTTCATCCTGGAACACTTGCAGTCAGGGCAAAGATTTCACTCCAAACTAGAGAATTACATCGATGGAAACAGGTTTCGCAGTACCGCCAAAGGTGAAGGAATGCACTTGAGACCTGTGGTTGGCATAGAAAGTCCCACTAGGCGGAGCATCTTGGACTCCGTGAGCCTATACTTCTCTGGGGCGACTTCGAGAATAGCCCCTTATTCAAAGACGATAGAGATGCCCAAACAGTAAGTTTCGATTATCCGCCGGGTTAGACATGTCTAACACCTCACAGGTCGTATTGTCGTTACACTCACCACTACCATAGCCCAGAACCTGAGCGTCTATTCTACATTGAAGACCATATGCTTATCGGGTCAGTGGAAGATGGCTGGGGTAATTATATTACCAGCCTGAATCGACGCGACGGCGCAGCGCGAGAAGCCACTTTCGTTTGTGGTGCGAGACTCGGCTGTCTTCTCCCCCCAGGGCTTCGTCAGCTTAGCCTGGACTATTGTCGCAATAACCTATTTTGTTTCATTCGCTGCGCGCATGACGAAAGTTCCGAAGCATGGGATGTGATGATGAAGTATGCTTTGCGTCAGCTTCAGTTCCTACAGGCGTCGGAGGGGGAGATACTCCCGGTTTCAGGATTACCCGTGATTATGGCCTTTTCCACGAGAGTCCGACTCTTCTTCTACGTCTACCAGTGCGCGGAGGCCCCGACTCTCGAAACCGATGCTCCCCAGTTTCTGATTAGGGCGGCGGCACAATGCACAGATCCCGAGCCTAGTCGTCGGCTTATCCCTCTCATTACCGACGGCGAAACCATCGATCTCAAAGAAAGGAAGCGGAGAGATGAGTTTGAGGAATGGATCAAGGTTCTCCACAGTCACAACTAAGTGAGATCTATCACCGAACACATGTGGCGGTCTTCCCCAGCCCAAACACGACTGAGCTAGTTGATTGGCGACAATCCACGTAAGAGGCATTAACATCAAGTCTGTCAGGTTCTTAATGTCAAGTCGGATCTTCCTAGCTTCGGTAAACGTTAACTTCTGTGTCGGTATTTTCTCTGGTGCCTAGGTGCGGCCAAGTGAGCAGGATGAGGTTTCCTTGATGAAAAGTTGCGAACGATATCTGGCGCCTATTGTTTCTTTCCTTATCTTTCAGTCGTTGTTGGGATCATGACTTCGGTAGGTGTGAGAATAACAAGTCATGGCCATAATGAGTTATCCAATATTATTCCTATCAAGCCCTAGTAAACACTCTGAGTAGAAGTGTGCTACCAACCTGGCATCCTTGCCGTAGTTGTAGCATCAACCGGCGATATAATAGAATTCCTTGGACTTTATACTACAGTTCCAAGGATAATGTTACTCCCTACGATATCACCTACACAGCGACGTTCCAGCTGCACCGAATACGACGGACCTCAATCAAAGCAGAAACTGAATATACTCCACTATATCCATTCAAATGTAATCCAAGCGCAGTAAACAAAGTGATATAGACAAAGAAACGAAGGTATCAACAACCCAAACCAAGATACAACCCACAAGACTGACTCCCAAAATACAACCAACAAATCTCTATCAACCAAACCAAACCAAACCAAGTTAAATCAACCCCAAACACCACACCCCATAACCCCTCCAAAATAAAGAATCCAAAATCCAAAACCAACCCCAAACAAACAATAGAAAAAAGAAATCAAAAAAAAGATCACCTCCCCCCCAAAACCCCCGCCACCAACCCCAACACCTCCTCCTGGACCTCCCCCTGCCCCTTCCCCATCCCCACATCCACCGTCAACGCATCCCACTCCCCCAACGGCTCCTCCAAATCCCTCAGTTGCGAATGCACCATACTACTCTTCATATAATGCGCCTGCCGATTCATGACTCTCTGCAACAACATCTGCTCATCGAGTTTCAAGTAAATAAAATGGATTTGCACCGAGGGGGATCCGTACGCCGCGACGCGCATCACGTCTCGGTATTTGCGCTTCAGGGCCGAACAGGCTACTACCACGCCGGAGGGGGGGTGGAAGTTGTTGGTTTCGGACGGGGAGAGGGCCGAGATGGCGGCGTTGCGGAGGGAGATTAGCCAGTCCCATCTGTCGGCGTCGGTGAGGGGGATGCCGGTGGACATTTTTTCTTTGTTGAGGGGGGGGTGGAACTGTTTTATTGGTATTGTTTTGTTAGTGGGGATGTTGGGGGTGGTGTGTAGGGTGGGAGGGGGTGGTGGTGGTATGTATGGAGGTGTAGGGATTACATACATCATCACCCTCCAGGAAGGGAACTCCCAGTGCTTGTTGGATGCTTTTTCCTACGGTGCTTTTCCCGCATCCCGCGGGCCCGGTCACGACCCAGATGTGTTGGACTTGCTCGGGCTGGGGCACTGTGGTCTTGCTGGTCCACATCGAGTTGGGATTGCTGGATAGTGGGCTTTTGACCGGGCCGCGCGTGGTATCTACTACTCCGGTGCCGTTGGTCATGGCGGGTTGGGGCCGTTCACCGGCGGACAACATGGTGGCGGAAGTGAGGATGTTGTAGGGTTCAGCGCAGTTGGGTATGACGTCCTAGTGAACCGTGGATAAATTGGGATTAACCGCCGGAAGGAGGAAGAGAATACGGAGGAATGCCTATGTGTGCAAGGGTCACTCGACGAGGAAGAGAACGGAAAGAAGAGATGATACCAGTCGAGGGAATAGAGTCATCGGCTATATAAAGGAGAGAGAGGGATTAAATGCTGATAGTTCCAGGGCGGCTATAATAAATCTCCTTCAAGTATGAAATCCATGTGGGTCAGCCGGGCACGGCAGTCATTGGCACCGGTTTTCTCTGGTTTTCGCTGGTTTTTCTTTGATTTTTCTAACTCAAATATCAGCCAGGTCCTGGTTAAGGGTTTGGGCTGGCGGCGGGCCGGAAATTGCTAGACCTGTTCCACTCCAACCGCATCGTCATGGCTGTGTGAATCGGGTCCGATTCAACACGGCCGCCACCGAATCAGATGCAACCGCAGCAGTTCCAGGCGCAATAGTAGGGCATGCAAGTGGGGGGCAGCGAAACGGCGAGTGGGGGACCAGCCGGCCATGAGGTATGAAGGCAGACTCAGGAGTCCGGCGGTCTGGTCATTAGCGGGAGATCCGATCGGTAGCACGTCGTATTGTCGCATACACACCTCCATACCGCTGGACAAAGTACGCGCGCATTTGGCAACACTCTGACGACCCCTTTTGTCCCGGCCTCTGGTTGGCAGCAGGCACAGGGGAATTCCTCCCGCCGGTCAGAGGCCATGGCCATCCGTGTCACCTCATCAATGCCCGCGTCGCGCCAATGAAGGACGCCGGCGTATTTGTCCGGCCATCCGCCATGATGTCACAACCGGGGATGCGGAATGGTAATTTGGGACGTCTGGCGCGGTCAGTGACGGTACCGGGACGGGTAATGGCGATGAACCCCCACACTATTCCCTTCCCGGTATTGGGTCCCCGTCCCCGAAAGGGTCGTTTTCCACGCTGCTTCCCAGGAATTCCATCCGATCCTAGTCACTAATCCGTAGTCACCGTGGCAGAAACAAGGGAAGGGACCTGGGCCACCCCAGTAATCCATGCAGATAAGATACAACGACGGATGGGGGTGATGTCTGCTGAGTCCTCAGGTCCGTTCCGCCAAGCTCGACCCTCCGGCTTCCTTCATCCGACTGGCGAACAAAGGAGTCCAACCTGCCGATTTCTGTTCCCGTGGTCTCCTCAGAAAATAGGCCTGGCTAGTCCGGGGGTAGCTTCATGCCAGCCCAACTTTGCCAGAAGACAGGTCAGATTTAAGCCTTCAGTCACGGGTATTACTTTCGCTCTAACTTTGCTGCCATCTGTGTGACAGTAGAGCCCAACCGAACCAGATTCAGTTGTGGAAGCCCGCCACTCCAGCTATGCCGTCGTATCTGGCAGCCGATGATTGATCCTGCATGCTCACCGCTGGAAGTGTGGCGTGCAGACGGGCGGCCGTGGCTCAATCCGGGGAAACTTTGATTGCTGGCATGCCAGTCGGATGCAGGTAAACTCCCGCCAAACTGTCTTGCTGGAGTGGTCAGGCAGTCCTGCTGCCAGCCAGCCCATAATTGCTTCTGTGTACCCCGTATCCAACTCACGGAAACATGTTTCCAACGACGCCAATAAGGTTACGGGTCAGCGGCTCTTTGCAGAGACTGCCAATGAGCCAACGTCGTATGGAAAGTGCCCGATGTAAGTCCTGCTTAAATGGCGACTGAGCTTGAAAGCAACCTCGAAGCGTACAAAGATGTAACCGTGCTCGGCAGATGATGCGGTTACCCCTCCTGACCGACAGGAATTGGATGGATAAAGCAAGCAGTATGCCGATTAATGCGTGCGGTCCGGCTCATTCTCGTAGTGTCTTAGCGACGGTCATATGCTGCGCAACAGCGACTTGCCTCTTCCATGGACGGCGGTCTCTCCTTCAGGTCCATGTCGATCTTGTATGAAGTGGTATAGTTGCTGTGACTTGACACATCCTTTTGGAGCAAGGTTGGTAATACCGCTTTATGCACGTATTAAAAAATCTGGCCCGATTCAGATCGCCTCTTAGCTATATGAGGGCTCTAATAGAAGAAGATATACACTAAGATCCTTCTAGTAGACTCTGACAGGGGAGGAGGGAGGATGTCTCTGCCAGGCAGGTATAACTAGTTAGTTAACTAGTTAACTAGTTGACGACGAGGGTGCTTACATAAGCCGCGATACGGATGTCTCCCACCGCCAGGCAGTCGAGATGCCGCCTAACCAGATGAAGCCGGGCGCGACATGGCCATTGTGTGATATCGCATTTCATAGGCCGCCTTATCGAGTGCTCTGCGTACTTGCCAGCTGATTGACTCTCTTATATCCCCTCACCCCTCCCAATCTCGCCCACGATGACCTCCCTCTTCTTCTCCACCCCCCTCGACATCGATGTGGTCCTCGAAGACAGCGATGAGCGCCAGACGGTGGATGTCAAGCTCGACAAGGGCCGCCGCGAGAGGGTCCCTCTGTACATGGACGGCGAGTCTGTCAAGGGTGCCGTGACTGTTAGGCCCAAGGATGGAAAGCGCTTGGAGCACACCGGCATCAAAGTGCAGTTCATTGGCACAATCGGTATGGGACATCGGCTCGCATGGACATAGTGCATCACTATACCCATTATCTATCTTCGAGACAGATTGCTGACATGGACTTCACTATCAGAAATGTTCTACGACCGCGGTAACCATTACGAATTCCTCTCGCTGGTACAGGAGCTCGCAGCCCCCGGAGAACTGCAACACCCCCAGACCTTCCCATTCAACTTCAAGAACATTGAAAAGCAATACGAATCCTACAACGGTATCAACGTCAAGCTACGGTACTTTGTTCGTGTCACGGTCTCCAGGCGCATGGCGGACGTGATCCGGGAGAAGGACCTTTGGGTTTACTCTTATCGCATGCCCCCCGAGACCAACAGCCCCATCAAGATGGATGTCGGTATCGAGGACTGCCTGCACATTGAGTTCGAATACTCCAAATCCAAGTACCATCTGAAGGACGTCATTGTCGGACGCATCTACTTCCTCCTCGTGCGGTTGAAGATCAAACACATGGAACTGTCAATTATCCGACGTGAGACCACCGGGTCTCCGCCAAACCAATATAACGAGAGTGAGACGCTGGTGCGGTTTGAGGTATGTTTGCATGCAGTATGAACTTGTGCATGACGTACAAAGCACTAACTTGCTGCACGCAGATCATGGATGGGTCGCCTTCCCGAGGTAAGTTGGTGGCTCGGACTCTCCTGGTCCCCAGGCATCCCAACACGTCACACTTGCGGGATTATCGCAACTGGACAGCTCTTTGACGTCTTCTAGGTGAAACCATCCCCATCCGTCTGTTCCTCGGAGGATTCGACCTCACCCCTACCTTCCGCGATGTGAACAAGAAGTACTCGACACGCTATTACCTCAGCCTGGTGCTTATCGACGAAGGTACGTTCCTGTGTCCATATGTTTCATCTGCGTTTTGGCCTTGTTTTGTGGTTGCCGTCCACAATTACCGCCTGGTGTCTGCGTGAGAGAACAGACCGTCATCCCACGCATGTGAAACCAGGTCTTGAATGCAAGAGTGACTAGCTCACTGGCCCACCCCTGGCCTGGCCATGCCATCCCACGGCATCCCACGGCATCCCACTCTCTAGGTCAATAGCCGGTCGGCTATTGACCCTTGATCGGGCCGAAACCTGCAATCTGGCCACAGATGGGCTCCCCCATGGCGACCCCCACGCTAAACCTCAAGCGATCCTGGTGTCGCGTGGTGGCCCCACCGGCCCCAGTTCCCTCCCGTTTTCACCTTCCGGAAGTTTCGACCGTCATTTACATACCTGTATGAAAACTAACCTGCCACCGCACTCCTCTAGATGCTCGCCGGTACTTCAAGCAATCCGAAATCGTCCTCTATCGCCAGGCTCCCGAGATCGCCATCACGCCTCAAATCGCCCAGCAGCAACAGATTCAGCAGCAGCAGCTCCTTCAGCAGCAACAACAACAGCTGCCCGCGGGTTCCGCGACCGCCGGGCCTGGACGCGGAGGAGACCATCATCAGCCCCAATTCAGTCAGCAAGTCTCAGCCCCTGCGGCTTAGTCCACGAGATCTATCCATCTCACCTTGTAGCGAATAGACCGTCATGGGCTGCTGTATCAGGCTTCGTTTGATGTTCTCCATATACCCTTCTGTCGCTGTACTTCTGTACCCAACCCGTTTATCATGAATCTGACCACATGAAAATCATTTATGACGACGTCTATACTTAATTCCTTCGTGTACTTGTCACGGCCTTGAAAAGGCAAGGTAGTATCTGACGGTTTACATCTATCATTTCCATCACTTGAGATGTAAATCTTACATGAAAACAGTCTAACATCCACAAATGCAATTGTAACAACTATAGTCATACATACAAAGGCTTAAAAACAGACAGACAAGGAGCACTGGGGACGCTTGCTATATAATCCTCTCGTCTATATAAGCATCCCACAGGTGATCGAGTATAGGACACGTGGGGAAACCTGTACATTACACATAACCACCACCAGCAGTACCAGAACCAATACCAGTACCAACTTCATGTAAGACCTTCCCGAGAGCATGGAGCACCTCGCCATCATCCTGTTCCTTCCCGGCGACCGGCACGGCCCGCACAACGAGCGGGTAGATCCATGCAAGGTGCCTTTTGTGGTCCTGGGCAGTGGTGCTAGCGGGGGCTGAGGCTGAGGCTGAGGCTGATTCGGTTGGGGTTCCGGTCGTGGGGAGTGGAGGGATTGCCGACGGCTCGCTGTGCAGGGCCACCATGCCGTGGAGGAGATGGAGGAGGGATTTGCGGGCCGGGGTGGGCTGTGGCATCAGGCCGCGTAGGGGTTGGTCTGCGATATAGCCTTTCAGGGAGACGGCACAGCGGAGGATGAGGTATGGGGTGATGGACTGGGCGAGGGTGATGCGAGCGGCAGTTTGCGTGGTTTGGTTGTGGGTGTTTTGTGTCGGGGAGGATGCTAGTTCGAAGAGTGTGTCGATGAGCATGTATGCCATTTTTGTGCGCGTTGTTGGTGGGGGTTCGAAGGTCCTTCCGGGCCGGATTTCGTAGATGTCACTTAGGGGATCGTCCTGGAGGGATTTGGTAGGGAGATCGAAGCGTTGGGGGAGGTAGATAAAGGAGGAGAGCAATAGGGCGCTCGAGAAATCCCGACGGATGGAGTTTGGGATCACGGACGCCCCGAGTGATGGGATGATGAGCGTTTTGAGTCGCTCGAAAGCAGTCACGTCAAAGGACTCGTCGGCGAGGATGGTGGCTCGAGGAAGAGAGGCGGTTCGATAGCCCCGGGCAGTGACGATACCACTTGCAATGGTGATTGCCTGCTTCCAGAAACGCTGGATTTCCGGTTGATCTGGGTTGTCGTATTGTGTTTCCACATAGGGAATCGCAACTTGGAGAATGTTCAAAGCCGCCGTAGTGGATTTTCGCCAAAGGCTTGGTTCGCGATCCTTTCCTGACCACTCATATCTTTGGACGATTGGGTGCGCGAGATGCTCTAGAGCTGTCGCTAGGGCTCCGTTTGTGAATATGTCTTTCTTGATACCATGGTCGGCGATATACCAGCTGAGGAGATCTATCGCACTTTTGGAGAAAGCGAGATAGGTTGGTCTCTTCGAGTCACTCTCAGTGGACCATTTGGATAGCGGTGAATCCGCAAGATCGGCAAGACATAAGAGAATCTCTGGCTGTGAATTGTCCTTCTCGTTGCATAGTGTCCTCAAGCATTCGATAATCATTGTCTGCAGGCGAGATGGGCGGTCAATATCTGGCGAGTATGGAGGGCATATTGAGTTCCATGCAAGAAGGCGCAAATGTCCGAGGATGCTTTCGACACGTTCCCCCTCAAGATCGTCCTTGTATAGCCGATAGATCTGTTGAAACGATTCGAGGTACGCTATGGCCGCCTCTTGATTTGGACGGTCTAGGTCTAGTAGATCTTCACTGTCGGCTGGGTGTCCCTCTACCCATAACGACCATGTGGAATTCAGAGCCTGTTTGCTCAGCCCGGACGGTGTCTGCACACGAAGAAGGATGTTCGACAGACTCGAGTATACTCCTTCACTGAATTCTAAGAGACGCAAGTCGATCAATTTCCGGAAATAGCCGAGTAGGCGTTCCCAGGATTGATCGAATAAGTCGTCTTGGACAATTGGTTCAAAGAAAGTCGTGATAAGATCGGAAGCCCCCTTTATCATGACAACCGTAGTTTCGATCCACGCCTTGAGTTCATCCGGAGTGCGACTGCTGTCCTTAGCCCGTGCAAGCGTGAGCTCGGTTTCTATCTCCTCCACCATCCGAAATAGAACGCGGTTGAGACACAAGCGCCACGCCTTTGGCGAGAGTTGTTGGCCGTAGGCATCGAATATTCTTAAGAGAGTCTGGACCGCGCAGTTTCGAATCTCTGGCCTGCTATCCGTGGTGAGATCAACTATGCGAAGAAGCAGCAACAGCCACAGTGCGTTCCGTGAGACAGAAGGATCATCCCCCTTAGCTAATCCTGCAAGCGTGTCTTCAGTCACAGAGGAGTCAATATGTGTCTCAATGCAAAACTGCTCGATTTGTCCTTGAAGAAAGTCGGACACATTCCAGAAAGACGATGTGGTTGTCAGTGAGATATTGAAATCCTGCTGTTGCAAGGCAAACTTCGAAAAGGAGTCCACAAGATTCAACCGACAGGGCAGCGGAAGCAGGGAGATAAAGTCGGAAGCTATCAACTGCAGGGACTTATACGCCACCCGAACTAGTCGAGGCGAGTTCACTATTGACGACGGCTGACGCCCCTTTCTAGGTGCTTCCGTTCCCTTGGTCTCACCAAAGACGCTTGATATGAGATCGAAAACGATAGACCATCCCTCAGCAAATGTTTCAGCATATTGCTCAAGGATACTCTTCAAGGTTTCCAAACTCTGTTCATGTACTTCGGCCACGGGCGCTGAAGGTGACCCCGCTGAGCACGCACCTGCATCGTAGAGCAATTGAACTTGAAGCTTGAGTGTCTGAAGATTCCTCATCTGCCGCGCATTCCGCTCGGAGACATCGCCGCTATCCGTCTGCCTCAGTGTCTGGAAAACGACGCTATTTAGTACTTCATTGGCTCGTAGACGAAGCTTTTGAATGTTTGATCTGTCCGCTGCGCTCGACATTAATCTTCCTGTAAGAAGCTGCCAAGCGTCTTGATCACTTTCAGCTAGTGACGAGAACCGCTCGAGGTTTGCTCTGGCCAGCTCATTTGCTTTCTCGATTACAAACCTCAGTAGCTCATCCTGCGTCCTAGACTTTCCCATAGAGCGCGATACGCGGTGCGTGCTTTTGCGCAATAGACTGGAGCGAGATTGAGGCGAAAGGACGGTGTTCGACATATTCTCAGGCGACTCTTGTGTTGGCTCTTCTGCTGTTCCAGAGAGATCCAGGAGTGCAGTCAAGACCTCCTGGAATGAATCACTGGGATAGTCGCTAGTGCTCTCCAGCATTTTAGCCGAAGCTGTCTGGACAGCCAGGATTTCGGAACCGAGGTTAGCTTTGGGCACATCGGCACCAGAAGGCGATGAAATTTCCCCGGAACTGCTGGCTTGGGACTTAGTGGAGGCCATGCCAATCAGCAAGTCCGTGTCTTGAAGTGTTCCTAAGATTATTGACCAGGCCGGCTGGTCAAGAGTAGGACCTAGGGCTATGCCCAGATTAAGCAAAGCGCGCAAGCATAGGAGGTTCCGGGTACTGAGGGACACGAATGCAACGTCAGAAGGCGCACCGGGAGTCTCGGCTGGTAATGGAAAACCGGCAAGCGACGCCTGCGAGTTCTTCGACTTTTCATCTGCCGCTGGATTCGATTGAGAAGCAGTTGTTGTGGCCACCGCAATGCTCGCAGACCTCGTGCCACTTGCCTCTGCTGGCATGGCTGCCTTGCCAAGAGTTGTCAGAAAGGCGTCGCGCGGCGTAGACAACCTAAGAAGGCCCGCCACATGAGCCAGCTTCTGGAATGACCGGACGAGATTGTGGTAAAAATCATCGTCGAGAGATGCATAGAGAAATGTTGAGCAGGCGGCGAGTATGGCAGGCCAGCAGTTTTCAATTATACCAGCACAACTTTGGATTGCTGGTAGCTGAGGATGTGACTCTAGCTGGAGAGGATTGATCGGTATGGATGATTTCTTAGGACTCAACGTCTGAGACCCTTTGGAGGAATTCGTCCTCTGGAGATCCTGTGAGGGGCGCGCAGAGCCACCATCTGGATGAGGGCTGGCAATACGACTCCGCCTCTTTTGTTTCAAATCAGGTACTGTCAAAGGGAGGATGAATTTTGCGAGTCCTTCAGCAAAACTACTGATGCAGTTGAGTACAAGACTGTAAATATATGTATCGGGAGGAGAAGGAGGATCGGTCTTGTCAAGTAATTCCATGTAGGGCGTGCGAACCACGCTCCATTGACTGCTGATTCCCGGTACATCAGTGTCCGTTGAGGGAACGGTGGTTCCGATGACACCTGCAACTCCACCTGCCTCGAGCGTGATTTGCTCTTCAGTGATAGATCTCGCATGCTCGGCACGGAAAGGCACGGTTGATCGACTGCTGACCCCAATCAAAGAAGGCTTCTCGGAAGCCAGGCGAACAAGAGAGGCCATATGGTCTCGGAGGATATTCTTCCTGCGGTCATCCTTGTCGTACAAGGAATACATAAGCCTTACCAGACCCGGCTCGAGATACAGGCCCCGGAAGACTTCCATACAAAGCACTCGCTTCCAAGGTGAGTTCCCATCAGGCTCAAGTAGATGCGTCAAGAGCCCAAGGGCCATCTCACACTCTGCAGGTAGAAGAGACATATGGCGCTTGAGAAGTACTAAGAGAATGCGACAGACGCGAACAGTCTGAGAGAAGGTATGTCTTTCAGACAGATACCTTACAATCAATGGCATAAGTCGAACTCGCAAAACCTGAGTTAGCTCAGCATGAACAACGAAAAGTTTCCCACTGTTGACCAGAATGCTTTCGATAAGCTCCAGAGTGAATGTTGAAGAGAGGGATTTGATTCGAAGAAAGTACAGAGGTTCACCATCGATAAGTCGACAGAGATCGTCCAAAACCTTCAAGTGTATTAATGGTATATTCATAGTAGCTCTAGAAGGGAGCTTACCCGTAAAGCATCGTATGCAAAAGAGCCTACGCTGACGGGGTTCCCGTCGACTTTCACAGTGGTCGTTGGCGTCGATTTATCGAAGTTTTCTGCACAAAGATTAGAAAGGAGTTGCAACAAAAGCAATAGGAGTACGGTCACTAACTGTCTTCAATTGAAACACGCTCAAATGTTGACACGACCAGTTGTTGCAACGTGGCTGCGGCGGTACTAGAGACCGCAAGCATCTTATTCCCTTGTAGAGTAGCACAGATCTCCAACGTGCTCACCAAGAGGTCTCCTCCCAGGTCATTGGAATAGTGCTGCAGCAGAGAAGGCAGCGATTGCAAGATCTTGAGTTGGATGTCCAGGCCTTCGCACCGTTAGTAAGGATCATAGGGCTTCAGTCACTGACTTACTCATGTTCGTCGTCTCCTTCAACCCAGCAAGAACATCTTTCAATCGCTCAGATGGTAGCGACCGTGAAGCCACTAGCCTTTGCAGGCATACGACACCGATGCCTGCCAGTTTCGCATGGCGACTATGGCAGGCAAGAATGAATGGGTTCGCGAATTTAGGTTTACGCACTAGATCTTTGGAGCCCTCAGCATACACACACCTTTAATGTCACAAGCATGTGGGTCACAAAAGCTCACCTGCTGATATCTGCGCTTCGGAAGTTGAAGGCAATGCCTTTAATTCATTAAGGGATTCTTCAGCCGCCTACAACCTAGTCAGCACGGGCATTCGGGCATCCCTTTTAGCACAGCGAGTAAACATACATTTCGCAGGTCAGAGTTCCTCCTTTTGGATTCCTGAATCAGGTTCAAGAGCTCCGCCTGCAGAAATTGGGAGGACATTTCTACCGGAGACTTGGATCAGAACATAGCCGAAGCCACTCGCTATCAATCAAATAGTAACACTAGGCAGATGTGGCTTCATGTGGTTGGGTCACTGGCTGGAGCAACGGAGTACAAAGCTAGGCACCTGGAGCTCGGCGATATTAGTACCATATGTTTCATTTAACAGTTTGTATCAATTTGAGCTTATAACAGCCATGCAAATCAATGACCGGCTCAAATTAAACAACCCTGAAGCATGGCATCAGGAGTGACCTCTTGAGGAGCGCCAAGGCACCCGCGGAGATAGAGCTGTCACGTGAACGTAGACGGCCGTTATCATCACGTGTGGGGTATCCTTCAGGAATCCGGCGGGACCAGATACGCAAGCCTCCGATTGCTGGAGGTGGGACAAGGTCACAGTGCCCCTCCTCCGCCCGAGGATCAAAACCCCTCCCCACAACTTCCCTTCTGACTTGACTTGGATTTCAATCGAGCTGGTTTGCTTATTTCCACAATGGCGGCTAAAGTACCCAGGAATTTCAGATTGCTCGAAGAGCTCGAGAAGGGTGAAAAGGGCTTGGGAGCAGGTGAGTGCTATCCTGCTTACAGATGCAGAATAGCATCTTGCTAACGTTTCTTCCTGTGTAACAGAGTCCTGCTCTTACGGCTTGGCAGATGGAGAAGATATGATGATGAGCAACTGGAATGGAACTATACTGGGACCTCCTCATGTTTGTCCAACGCTACCTAACTCGACCTGGATATGCAGAACAACGGCATCACTAATTTGATAAATGAGCGCAGAGTGTCCACGAAAACAGAATATACAGTGTCAATATCCACTGTGGCCCGGACTATCCCGACAACCCTCCCACCATCCAATTCGTTTCCCGAGTTAACCTGCCATGCGTTGATGCCCGAACTGGAAAGGTAAGGATTCCGCTATATTCCGGTTGCGACCAAGTGAAAGCTCAAGTTGCCGACACCGTCCCAGGTCGATCCCACCAAGCTACCCTGCCTGGCTCAGTGGAAGCGCGACTACACCATGGAGACTATCCTAGTCGAGCTCAGAAGGTACGCGATGCTCTAATCCTTCAACAATGGAAGCCAGTACGCTCAAGGTTTCCAGATATATGGCCCTGCCCCAGCACAAGAAGCTTCCGCAGCCTCCGGAAGGCTCGAACTTCTAGAACGACGGCACCATGAATTGTTCGAGAATTGAAACAGTATAATGGTTTGTTTCTGGGTCATATTCATCTGCATCTTTTTCGTTGGCTTATTAGAGCGTGTACAGTCTATGCATATCGGGCGGATATTGGCGCGGTTCCGTTTGAAGCCTAGTTACAATTCATCGGTTTAGAACGTTGCACAGTATGATCTTCATGTCCTCTCATCGCAGGTTATACTTGCTAAAACAACTTGACCCTAACTTTTTAGTGGGCTATCAGTTGTCCTTGTGAGCGTGCTCGAAAAGCACCGATACCGAAACTTAAGGCTGACCATGACCAACAAACACAATTATATCCCAAAGCGTATCTTTCTTGCATGTTCTAGATTATATAGTAAAAAGAGATGACGCCAGTTGCGCGATTCCGCCCAAGTTGGTATGGTTGATCCAGTAATGCAGCCTTTATCAAGGCCAAGCCCCGAAGATGTTGAACTCAACTCTAGACCCAGGATGCGCAACCGCGCCCTCGTGTCACACGTGACATCATTCGGGAGTCGGAGTAGTCACATGGCTCCGATAAAAGTCCAGGAAATTTATCTTGCCGACAATGTTATCTTCTCCATAATGCACAAAATAGTTGTACCCAAGTACTCTTCTGCTCACCGCTTTGCCAGTTAGTTTTCGTCAGACCGGTGTTCAAATCTAGAATCAAATATGGAAAATAACTAACAACTCATACTCCTGGCAGCTAAAGCACTCTACCGAGCGCTTCTCCGGCAATGCGCCAAACTACCAGATGCTCCAACGGAGCTTAATGCGTGCAAATCGCATATACAACATAGATTCAAGAGATACAAAGGGCTCCAAAGCCCATCCCAAACCGCAAATTCCCTGAAAGCAGGCTATGAGGTGCGTTGGAACTCGGCTCAGCGCCAATCCATCTAGGATCTAAACCTAGCGGTTTTCGCAAACACAGGCCCTCGATCTATTATACTCAGCGTCGCAAGGAAATAAAGATGGCATTCACCGGATACAAACCATAATATGCGAGCATCGATTGGCAAAGCAACAAAAAGCCGAATGGCTGAAGGCACTAGCGGAGGCGAGGGGATTTAAGATTCCGAGTAAGAAGGAAGTGAAGAAACTAGAGAATAAGCGATACCGGGATATGACTGTCAGACGACATCCGGATGCTGAGTCCGTTCTTTCACGCCCTCGACAAGTTGTCGTTGGGAAGCGCCGAATTCCTAAACTCGTGAATGCGCGTGGTTTCCCGTTCCTGCTCTACAAGAAGCCACAGCCGAAATTTCTCAGTGCTGTGTTAAATTCGAAGCTCAACAGGCGCTGGAAGAGGATGGAGCGACTAAAGAGGCTGGAACTCGAGTTGCCATTTGCTAAGGACGAGGATGCATGGGACGCATTGACCGGCCACGAGGAAGAAGTTACATGGGCTGAAGCGGTCAAGGTTTCTCTGAAGGAGGTACGAGAAAAGATAGCAGAGGGTGATAGGAAGACCAAAGAACTTGCGGAAGCCATGTGGAATGTCGTCCTCGAAGAGCGCAAACTGGCCGAAAAAGAGGAGAAGGAACGGGCCGAACTTATGAAGAAGGCAGAAAGTGGCGAGGTATATGATTTCTTAATCTTATAAGCCATTCAATGATCAAGTATGCAGCTGGCTATCAAGCGAAACTACTCAGCTCGAGCTCAGCTTGGCCAACTTGATTCATGTTTGATGACCGAACTAAACACATGTACATTATTATGATCGAATCATAGAAACCAATGAGTCGTGGCTTGGTCTTATCACGAAGGGGGCTTGATTCTGCTAGGAATCTCATCTAAAGACACCAGGCTTCTAAGCAGCTATCTTCATCTTCTCCACAGCAGCCGGCATACCATCCTCTTCATCCTCATCAAAGTCTGCCCTTCCAGCAAGTCCTCTCTCCCACAGCTGCTTGCCCGTAAGCTTCTTCTCTTCCTTGCCCGGGGCCTTCTTATTTGCCTTCTTCTCCTCCGCCTCTTTCTCTTCGCGCTTCCTTTTCTCTTCCTCCTCCATCTCTTTCATAAACTTGTCCCGCCACTCCAAGAACGTCTCCCGGTTAACAGCCGTACCTTGGAACTTCCGATTCTCTTCCTCCTCCCTCTTCGCAGCCTCCAGCTCTTTTTCAGCGTGAACGGCATTTACGCGCTCTGACATAAGAAGTTCGGCACTCTCCTTCAACGCACTAACCAATGTGAATACCATCGCCATACCCAGATTCTCTTCGATAGTCGGTTGCAGAGTCTCGAGAAGCTGGTCGCGATCCTCCTGGATATCTAGTCGGGGGTGTTTCGGTGCGTTCGGAGGCGCAGTTAACTCTAGTTCGGGGGCGACATCGGGATAATCTTCCGGGTATGTGACTTGCAGAATCAGGACGGGCTGCTCTGCTTCTTCGACGTCATTTTCGGGTGCTTCCAGAGCAATTGATATCCGGTATGAGGTGTCAGAAATATCTAGGTACGTTCATCAGTGGGCTGTGGTTCAAATAGCATCGTCTAATGCAGCCGGAAGACTATGGCGATGGGACTCACCTGTGATCTCTTCGGGAAAAATAGAGTCGAGCACTTCGCGCTCTTCGATCTGGTCTTCGCGGCCCATACTGCTTCAATTCTGCCGCCGGCGGGGCTGGAGGGGTATTCTTGGTTCTAAGATGATGGGGACAAAAGAGTGACTGAAATTCAAGCTCCAAACACTTGAATCTCGTTGTATGGTGTATCACAGGACAGACCGGAAAAGCGGTCCTTTGCCGTGCGGTCTATATGTTGGAGGGCTCGTGCTTGGGGAAATGAAATCGGTCGTAGGTGGGTAAGTAGAATACCGACGCCGCGATCCCACATGCAAACGGGACAAACAGATAAGGAAGCGCCCAAATTTGTCCCGCCCGAAAAAGGGAATTTCCATGCTCCGCCTTCTCGAAATCTAAAGCTCCAAGTTTTGTACTTGTTTTCTGATTGATAAAATCTTTTCTTTCTCTTACTTCTGTGTCTTTGATTAGCGTTTCAAATCCATCTGGTATATAATTTTGCTACAGCCGATAGACCATGGGAAAGTCAAGACCTCAGAATAAGAAGGCTTCCAAATCTCGCGCAAAGTCCGTTCTCAGCGCCGGCGGCTCGGTTTCGAAACAGAAGATGAACGAAGACCCGACTAAGCTCCTCGAGCAGGCGGCGACACAGCTTCAGACCGGTCAACCAGATGCTGCGCTGGAATTGGCTCAGCAAGCCCTCAACAATGCACCGGCCAATTCTCCATCTCAATTAGTGGCACTGAATACGGTTGGCGAAATCTACGTTGAGCTGGGCAACATCGACGCGGCCAAAAAACACTTCTTGCACGCAGTCGAGCTTGACCCGAATGGCACGATACCCGAGTCTCAGGGAGGAGGCGCTGAGAAGTTCCTGTGGCTTGCTCAATTGAGTGAACTGGGTGGAAAGGACAGCGTTCAGTGGTTCGAGAAGGGCGTCTCTTCTCTCAGACATACCATCCAACAGCTGGAACAGAACCCCGGGCCTGAGGAGGCACTTGAGTTGGTGGAGAAGAAGGGCAAGATGGCAAATGCCCTTTGCGGAGTTGCTGAGATCTACATGACCGATCTCTCGTAAGTTGGGAGCTATGCTCCTCCGCTTGGGACGGCTGGCTAACAATTCATAGGTGGGAAGAAGATGCAGAAAACCGTTGCGAGTCCCTTATCACGGAAGCCCTTCTTGTTGCTCCGAATGCGCCCGAAGTCCTACAAACCCTCGCATCGATCCGGATTTCGCAGCTACGAACAGAGGAGGCCCAAGCAGCACTTAGACGGAGTCTCGAGCTTTGGAAAGACCTGCCGCCGGAGGACTTGAGTATCCCCGACTTCGCGACAAGAATCAGCCTTTCCCGTCTTCTCATGGAGGTCGGCATGGAACTTGAAGCCCTGGAGGTGCTGGAACGCCTCATCTTGGAAGACGACCAGAGTGTGGAGGCATGGTATCTTGGAGGATGGTGTCTGCAGCTTCTGGCTGTCAAGCAACAAGCACCCAAAGACGCCGAAGAAGAAGAAGGTGACAACACCCCGGAGGCCAGGCGGCAGGCATCGCTCGTGGCTAGCCGTGAGTGGCTCAAGCAAAGCTTGACCCTGTACGACCTGATTCAGTATGAAGATGAGAGGCTCAAGGAGCACGCATTGGAACTGGTCCAAGAAATGAACAAAGAGATAGGCGAGGAGATGGATGATGAGGCCGAGGAGGGTGAGGACGGTGATTGGGAGGACGAGGACATTGAGGTGGAATCCGATAGCGATCACGAGATGGCTGACTCATAAAAGTTGGATGTTCTGTTGTTACGAAACTTCTTTTGTCATGATACCAATATAAAAGGGCATATCTTCCAGTCTAACCTACGCCAGTCCAAGGGAGCCTTCCGCAGTAGCGAACTGACTAGTTGCGATAGTCACTTCCATCAGCAGACGGCGTCGGATAAAGTAG
Organism: Aspergillus ibericus CBS 121593; assembly: GCF_003184845.1. Taxonomy (NCBI): domain Eukaryota; kingdom Fungi; phylum Ascomycota; class Eurotiomycetes; order Eurotiales; family Aspergillaceae; genus Aspergillus; species Aspergillus ibericus. Next base: position 49,112 of record NW_020292117.1, read on the forward strand.
GATCCGACCGCTTTCCCCCCGGAGATAACCAGAGCCAAATTTATTCCGGCAATTCGACTTCGCGTGGCAAACAGCTCAATGTGAGTAAGGAGTCGTTCTAGGTTGCTGGAAGTGTCCCATCTTCCATTACAGGATGGACCTCGTTTCAGCCCCCAGCGGGGAGAGCTCCTCGTTGAAGAATCCGGTGCTCGAGGTGGCCTCCGCGGATGTATCAAAGGCCGGCACCGCAACGGAGAACATCGCCGCTGCAAAGGGAGAAGTCTCCCAGTCTGAGTATGAGACCGACAGCGACGGCTCGGGCGACGAGTGGGAGACTCAGTCTCTGTACGAAGATGCCATTCAAGTCCTGCGCGACGAGCAGCTTCGGGAGGGTGGTAAGCACTCTATATGATGTCTTGACTATGCGCGCACTGACCGTGCCCTGTTCTAGTCCCTGATGCATGCACTTTGGATGAAGCCGTCGCTTATCGGAAACGACTCCATGAGATTGGCAAGGCCGCATTTGTCGAAGAAACGCTGGGTCAAGATACAGTGACGGCGAAGAAGTTGTGTACTGCGTTCGGGATCTTGCCTCCTGCCTTCCTCGACGATGCGCCGGACGAGGCCTTTCACCCGTTACTGGCTATTGCGATTTCGCGCGAATTCTCCAGGCGACCCAAACTTCCTCAGTATAATACTATCGATGATGCGGTCAGGTTGCTCAAGGAGTGCAAGAACATTGTCGTTTTGACGGGTGCCGGTGTATGTCAACCAGGGTTCCGTGCCCCTATTAGAGGCATACATATGCTGACTGATTGAATTAGATCTCTACCAGCCTTGGGATCCCCGATTTTCGGTCAAAGGACACTGGTCTCTACTCCCAGTTGGCGCATTTGGGTCTCAGCGATCCCCAGGAGGTCTTTGACATTCAGGTGTTCCGCGAGGATCCAAGCATCTTCTTCTCCATCGCAAAGGATATATTGCCCACCGAGAAGAAGTTCTCCCCAACTCATGCCTTTATCCGACTACTACAAGATAAGGGCAAATTGTTGACCAACTACACCCAGAATATCGACAACATCGAAGCCAATGCTGGGGTGCTACCGGAGAACATCGTGCAATGCCATGGCTCATTTGCCACGGCTACATGTGTCAAGTGTCAGCGTAAGGTTATGGGTGATGAAATATTCGATGAGATCAAGAAGGGGGTCATCCCTCAGTGTACTTCTTGCCCGACAATCTTTGCGGAAGATTCAGGGGTCAAACGGAAGCGTAACAGCAACGGCGTCCACCGGAGCCGAAAGGACAATGATGGGGACAGCTCCGATGATGACTACGAAATTCCTACTGCTGGAGTCATGAAGGTTAGTTGAAATCCATGCCTTATACATCTCTGTTACTCTCTGCATGTGCTGATATGAATTGTCTCTAGCCTGACATTACCTTCTTCGGGGAAGACCTTCCCGATGAATTCGGCCATCGGCTGCTACACCATGACCGTGACCGGGTAGACTTGGTCATTGTCATTGGCACTTCGTTGAAGGTCGCCCCTGTAGCGGAAGTTCCAGGCGTATTGCCTCGCACCGTCCCTCAGCTATATATCTCCCGTACTGTAAGTGATTATTTGCAAATGTTCTCATGTGCTCCACTGACAATCATTCAGCCCGTATCGCATACGGAGTTCGATATCGATCTTCTGGGCGACTGCGACGTCGTTGTGTCTGAGCTCTGTCGCCGGGCCGGATGGGAACTGAAGCATGAAATGATTCCAGCGGATGAGAAGGTCGAAGTGCTTCCAGTGGAGGGTTACGAGTCACGACATGTGTTTAAGGTTGTCGGCGCATAGCGGCGGCGTTTAGTCGAGGCCATCTCTGGTCAGTCGATTTCAGGGACGGCGTAACTGTGGGTTTTCTTGGATGGTTTGTGCGGATTTTTGCTTGGAGGTGTGTAAGACGGACGATTCATCGGATACATAGCTGTCAGGGCTTGTATGGATATTGTTTCAGTGTATTTATGTTTACTCGCGTAGCAGCAGCCTGCTCATAAACTGTTATTAATATGATTCTCGCAATGCCCTTGATTCTTGATGTATAACATCTTAAAACACCCTGTGCTGTGCCTGAGATGAGGGTGGTTGTATGACCGTAAGGGCAGAGATGGCGGGTTCCCGATCAACCATCCAATCCACTGGAACAGCAGGAAAAATCATTTCCGTTCCAGCCAACGGCCAGTGAGCACCCAGCACCCCGAGGAAACCAGACGAGATCCTCTCGAAGCCAATCTCCCTTTGTACCAAAACTCCCCTAGCATTGATCCGTCCATAAAATAAGTGGCGAGGGAGACCGCAGCCCACGATGGAGTATTTGATTCGCTTCGCCCAGGCCCACGAGTCTTTTCGGCAGCCCGAAATCCAGGCGCTGGCTGACCTGGCGGGCGTGGAGGTGGAATTTCTATACTACGATAAGACTGTACGTATTTTACTTTACTCTCAAATTCTGCTTGCTTTGATATAACATCCTCATGCTTTGTGGGATTCTACCCCGCGAAAGAAACGGGTACTGATCCAATGTGGTTGATCATTGTCCCTCCCCGCACCAATAAATATCCCAGTCCCTAATATGCTATATGCACATCACTAACGAACCACCACAGTCCCCATTCTGCATCGTCAGACTACCCGATGAAGCAGCAGCTCGCGCGGTAATCAGCCGCAGCATCATCGCCAAGGATATTTTCGAACTCTGGGGCCAAGGCATCAACTTCGAAGAAGTCTACGCCGACGTCCGCAGGCGGACAGAGGATCGCTGGGCCCAGTACAAGGAGTCATCGTTCCGCTTCGTCATTGACAGTTTCGCAGGCAAACGCAGCAATGAACAGAAGCGTCAGATCATCCAGTCCTTCTCGTTCTTGGGATTCCAGGGCGCTATTCGGATGAAGAACCCCGACCAGGATTTCTGGGTCTTTGAGGATTATGGATTGGATATGTCTTCTCCGGGGACGCCTCGGCCTCATGGGGAGGAACCGAAGGTGATTTACTTTGGACGCTGGATTGCGAATAGCAGTCGGGATGTCGTCAATAAGTATGATCTTAAGAAGCGGCGGTATATTAGCACTACGTCTATGGATGCGGAGTTGACGCTCATTACGGCGAATATGGCGCATGCGGGCCCGGGAAAGCTCTTTTATGATCCGTTTGTTGGGACGGGGAGTTTCCTGGTGGCGATGTCGCATTTCGGGGCGGAGACGTTTGGGTCGGATATCGATGGACGGAGTTTCCGTGGGAAGGAGATGATGGAGAGAGGTGGGACTATGGGTGTGTTGTCGAATTTTCAGCAGTATGGGATGGTGGGCAGGTTCATGGATGTGTTTACGTCTGATCTTACCAATACGCCTCTGCGCTCATATCAGTTCCTGGATGGCATCGTCTGTGATCCGCCTTATGGTGTCCGTGAGGGACTCAGAGTTCTTGGGAGGCGTGAGGGTCTGAAGAGCGAGGAGGTTATTATCGATGGAAAGCCGGCTCATTAGTATGATTGCTTGACGTATCCCTCGGGAACACAGCTAACATGCGTTCAGCCAACCCGGATACGTTGCACCTAAGAAGCCCTACGGCTTCGAAGCCATGCTCAATGATATCTTGGACTTTGCCGTTCGATCATTGGTGACTAACGGACGATTGGCGATGTGGATGCCTACTTCAAACGACGAGATCGAGCTCCCAGTCCCGATGCACTCGAACCTAGAGGTTCTCAACATCTCCGTTCAACCGTTCTACAGCTGTACGTATTCATTAGTTTCCCTGACACGAGATATGAGAATCTGACTGACGTCTCCCAGGGTCCCGACGACTCATCACCTACCGAAGACTGCCAGAAGGACAAGTCTCGGATGTTTCGCAGGGTCGGCAAGTGACGGACGCTGAAGGAGTCTACGCAGATCAACTGAATGCATTTAGGAGAAAGGTATCTCCCCTCCCTTTTCAGCGTTATAACCAAAACTAACATAACGCTAGTATTTCACAAAGAACCAGCGCGACACGGACTCAAAGTCCGGAACAGAAAGTCCTGCCTCATGACGAATCTAAACCCTTAACTAGAATCAACAAAAGCAATGAAACATACCTCCACCCAAAGCATCATACAGCCCATGCAAGTAACTCACCATCTATACACCACACCATCAAAGCTTCCCCATCACCACCCCAAACTCCCCCTCCAAATCGACCCCCTCCTCCCTCTTGACCCGCTGAACCTCCCTCGCCAACTCCTCCCTCAACAACCTCGCAAGGACCTCCCCCTCCTCATCATTCAAATCCTCCCTCTGCCCCCGCCCAAACATAACATAACTCATACGTGTCTTCCCCGGCCCGGTAGCCGCCGGCCGATCAGGCGGTCTGGGAATAATATGGAAATGAACATGCGGGACCTGCTGTGCCGCTCTGACGCCTTCATCCCATCAGTACATATCCCAGAAGGTAGCCAGATACCCATCCAGGCACGTAACTCCTCATTCCACATTAAGACATGTTATAAGAGCATCCATTATAGCTCCATGTTATGTTGATAAGAGGGGAGAGAAGTGGGAGGGAGGAAGAAGAAGAAGAAGAAGAAGAAGAAGAAGACAGACATACCGTTATTCTGGACCACATTCCAGCACCAATCCTCCCTCTCTTCATCCCCGTCCCCAAAGAGGACCTTCATCACGACCCGAGAGATGATAGGGAGCCAGTTCCCGATCTATTCTCATACTAGATTAGCCATAGCCCATCGCCCATAATCCAATTCAAACATAGTTGGCCCCCCAAAACAACAACCAAACCCAATCTAAACAGATAGACGTTACATAGGCAACACAGATCCCATCCACCAAACCAAAGCTAAGAACCCAAAACTAACCGCTCTAACTCTACCAATTATAAGATCATCGACTGAGTGAAAAACAAACATACCTCCCGCCCCCCCCTCACCCCCAAATCCCCCACCTTCTCAAAATGCCCCCTCGGAACAACCAACACATGCCCCCTCGTCAAAGGCATAATATCCAAGAAAGCGAGAACATGTTGCGTGGAAAGGATGAGATGGGCTTGTTGTCCTTCCCCATTACCTAGTGTAGTAGGAGGTGTAGCAATCGGCGGAACTATATTTAGATCGTGACTAGTATCATTGTTATGGGTGTTTGAGGAATTCTGCAGAGGGAGGAATGTCGTTGGGGGGTATGGGGGGTATGTGTGGGCGATGGTGCAGAAGGGGCAGGTGGTTGTTGGTGTTGTTGTTGTCATGGTTTGGGGAGATAGATAGAGGTGGGTGGTTGGTTGGTGGGTAGTGGCGTTGTAAAATACTAATGGATGAAGGTTAAGTGGTGGCTGAGAGGGATGTTGGGTATTGGGTCTCAGTGATAAGGTTCGTTCTTGGGAGCAACGCAACGGTGCAGAAATATGCGGCGCTCTTAGAAACCCTGAGGGAATCGATCGTCGCAAGGAGTATCAGGGGTATCACAGATAGGAATTCGCGATTTGGTTGCCGTGCAGAATGGCCGCAAGGCATGGATGGAGGAACAAATGGTTGTGATCCGAGGTGCCTCGGTTCCCAGCAAACGGCCGGCCAGACCATCAGGACATCTCCCGGTTGAACTCACCTGCGCATAGGGCACGTATATTGAATGATGGGCATTGGTATGATGAAAATTATGGAAGAGAATTCTGGCAGTTAAGGCTCAATTAAGCGTCTTAAACGCACATTACTGACTGCATCCCTCCCCATCCGAAGCCCCCGCTAACTCAACATCCACGACTAATACCAAAAAGTCTTTTTCTCTTCCCTCACTCCTGGGCCTTCCCCGATGCGTTTGTCGTCAGAGACCAGCTGTATGGCATTATGTATCCCGCATGCCTTTGACCAATATAATGTTGTAGCAAATAGATCGTCCCGGTCCCGTGGGAGCTGCGTGAAAGAGACCGAGTGTAGCCGACGCCGAACAAGAAATTTAAATCCAAAAGTGAAAGAAGCGAGTAAATTTCCGTCCTTGGAGTTGCCCGACGCCTGGAACACACACAGGGTAAGACGGGAGAAGGGTTATGTAAGGTATCAGAGCCAGTGCGAAACAACCCAAGCACTACCAAAAATGAAGAAATAGAACAGAACCAGATGTGCGCCGGACACCCCTGGAAGAAACGAAGATGCAAACGTCCGCAACCGAAACAGAAAAATGCCGTTCATAAACATATGCAAGAGGTGCCTAATACCATCACGAATGAAATACCATCATATGGAATCAACAAACTCCTATCCTCGGTCGTTCTGCCAGACGCCGATATTAAGTCACCAGGAAGCCGCGTGTCATTTATTCCGAGTCTTTGATGTAAGTGTACGGCTCTGTCACCGAGCTGTTGATGTACAAGTGGTGGTATTTCTTCGCCCATTGCCGGGTAAGGATGGATGCTGGTCACATGTTAGTACCCCGTGGCTCAAGTCAAGGCTAGACATGACATACCCTTTAGGAACTTCTTGCTGGCGTATTTCTTGAAGAATGCCTCATGGCAGACAGGGCGGTGGAGATAATCGATCATCAGGCGGAAGACAGGGTCGATCTCCTCTTCCTCATATCCGGCGTAGTGCGCCAGGGTGGCATCCTATCAAGACGGTTAGTCAAGAAAGGAAACGATGACACTAAGACTTACCCAGGCGCCCCGGTCAAGAATGAGTCGAGCCAGATACATAGCGGCAGCAGCGACGTGACTTTGACGGAAGCCCATAAACCGGTGATCCAGAAGGCTGATCTCCATGAGATACTTGCCAAGAGTACGGGTCTGAATATCGTAGTTGTCCGCTTTTGAGATCCGACGGAGGAAGTTCATGGGGTTGGGATAGCTCATGTTGTACTCAAGGGTAGCAAGAATGTGACGCTCGGCATCCAGGATCTCCCGGTCAGTGAAGGTTTCGTCTGCGACATGGCTGAAGTTGGCAACGTGCGGCGAAAGAACCTCCTCGTATTTGGATGCGATGAACATGGCGGCGACACCAACCAACTGCAGGCGGTCCAAAGCGACCACTTCAGCGGACAGGAAGCGGTCGATGATGTTGACGGCAAGGAAGAGCGTCTCGGGAAGGAGGCGGAAGCGAGTGTGGACTTCAATGAGCCAGTCGACAAGGATACCGCGCATCTTCCACTCCAGGTCAGGTTGATGTTCGATGTACTCTGCATTGGGCAAGGTCTCCAGCTCAAGATCTTTCAGGTATTCGAAGATGTCGACAACATATTCAGCTGCCATCAAGGGATCGTCAAGATCTTCGGCATCCAGGTCGTCGACATATTCGTCAGCGGGCTTTTGCAGAACCTTGGGATCAACCGGAACATTAACATCCTCCTTCGCGTTGGCGAGCTTCTCAGTGACGGTCTTCTTTTCGGGGACCTTCTTCTCGATGTCAACCTTTTTCCGTGGCCGTTCCTCCTCTAGTGCCTTCTCCTGGATCGCCTTTTCGCTAGATGTCCGCTTGGTGCCCGATCCACTTCCCGGGCGCTTTGTTTCCGTGGTCGGCTTCTTTGGGTTGCTGTCCTTAGGTCCAAGGGCGGAGCGTGATGAGTTGTTGCGAGTGAGCTTTTGAACCCCACCAGCCTGCAATGTCGCCTTCGATGTCAAGCCAACCTTTGTCGCAGCAGGCTTCTTGGCTTCCTTGGCCTCCCCGTTCTCGGTCTTAGAAACATTGCTGACATCTCCAAGGGCGGCACGTCTTCTCTGAGGACCGGCAGTAGTGGTGGTGGTGGCGGCCTTCTTCGTCTGGAGCGGCTTCTTAGCGGCGGGAGCCGGGGCGTCACCCGCTGACAGGGCAGCGGCCTTGGCCCGTGTCAGACGCGTCGAGGGCCCGTTTTCATCGTTCTCGTTCATCGTGCCTCTCGTACGCAGACTCCGAGCCTGTTGGGTAGTTAGCTACCGCGCGTACCAGATGAAGCTCTAGGCCCATCGAGTTCGCGTTCGAGTCAAGATAGGACGCGTAGTGAGGTGAGGAACTTACAGGTGGCATTGTGAGAGGAGGGGGAGAAAGTAGAAAGGATATTCAGAAGGGTACAGGAGAAGATAAGAGTTGCGGGCAAGACTATGGTTCTGCAGGCAGTTGGAGTCTAGTCAGCATTCCAGGAGTGATTACCCCAGTGGAGCTCAAATACCTTCGACGGGAAGGTAGATTTGCACGTACCACGCGTGAATATGTGTCCAACCCCAATCAATCAGAGAAAATGCAGGGTTGCTGAAGCCGAATAGTCTGGTGCTTGGAAGGAATTCGGCAAGTGTTGTCTTAGAATCGTGGCATATGACTTTGTTGACGCTATTGACAGGAGCTCCCAAGTCTCGAGTCACGTAACTTTTCGCGGCGGGAATGGTCCAACGGTATGGTTAAAGGAAGATATAGCAGGGTAAGATGGTTGCTTATGGACAATGACGCGAGAATTAGGCGGAAAAACCGGGGTCTGGTCGGGGTGGTGGTCGCCTCCCTGGAGTAGATGATGATGGAGAGGAGTAGGAAAAGGTGGTAAACTTGACAGGGCAAAGGCGATGTTTGGCCCTAGTCTTAGCGTGGAAACTGGCCAGGCTGGGAAAGATGCCCCACAGCACAACCCAGTTGGATCGCGTGGATTGCGGATTATTAACTGCTGTACAACGTCGTGTATATGCAAAGCCTGTGGACAATAATCACGGTTCCAGGTGATATTATGGTATGTACGGTGAAGGCCAATTGAGGGATATTAGGAAAAGTGGAGGAGGGAAGGAAGAGTGACAGACGGGAAGACACGGCAGCCAAGGGGGGGGAAGGAGAGCATTAAAAGAAGCAGGTCTATGGCTCTGTATATGTACGTGTATGCGTATGTATGACGGACGTGACTCCCCTCGCAGAGCTTCTCGGGGGAGGGAGGTGGATTGGGGGAGGAAAGGGTGCAGCCCGGATGGTATTGGTACAGTCACATTAGTCCCTCATGGAAGAGGTCGGATCGTCATCCATGGTCGATGCCTGAGCGGACCCAGGCAGGAAGACACCTCAAAACGCCCGTCGCGATCGAAACGTGATGTAGCGCGGCTACGTTGGCCAAAACAACAGCCTGTTGCGCGGCAACCGCTCGGGGCTTTTCTTTACACTTTCCCGTACCGTCTGGACGTGTTGCCGTGTCGCGCCATCTCGTGACCTCATGACTGTGCCACACTTAGTCATTCCCATCGCGGCGGTGCAGCCAAGTCATGTGCCATGGCGGTAAGCCACACCTCCAAACCATGCCAGACATTTTCGCTCCGGAGAACGAGTGGAAGTGCTACGATCGTCGCTGGTGCCTCAACAACACTCCAATTGAGCAGGTTGTTGCGGTTCGTGGTGTCAGGGACGCCTATTTTGCCCATTCTTTGTTTTGGTCTTTGTTCTTAAGCATGTTCGAGCAGTAGCTTGCTACATTGTATACTATTTTGCGGCATCGGTTTGACATCTCCGATCACGCTTGATTGACCTCAGTTCCTCCCGACTCCCCCATACCTTTCCCCGCTCAATATGCTTCAGCCTCGGATGGCCCTGACGGGCCTTCGGCTCCCTTTCAGATGCTTGTCTTCGATTGTCCCAACTCGGGCGTATTCGACTGTGATCCGCGAACAAGAGAAGCCGTCCGCCGACGAGCCTGCGACTTCGACATTCGACCCGAGTATCGCCTTCGCTCCTCCGCCCACTCGTGATGATGCGGGTATTCTCCTACGTTCCTACACGCCACGAACCCCCGGTATCAGACATTTGCGCAGACCGGTCAATGACCACTTGTGGAAAGGACGTCCGGTGCAAAAGTTGACGTTCCCTAAACGGGGTCAAAGCAAGGGTGGCCGAAACAACACTGGTAAAGTGACCGTCCGTCATCATGGTGGTGGTCACAAGCGCCGTATAAGAATGGTTGATTTTGCCCGTGCCGCTCCCGGGCCGCACCTGGTGGAACGCATTGAATATGACCCTGGTCGGAGCGCTCACATTGCCCTTGTCCGTAGCCAGGAGACTCAGAAGGTGAGCTATATCCTGGCCGCGGAGGGCATGCGCGCTGGTGATGTCGTTCACAGCTTCATGTCTGGTATCCCCGAAGAACTCTGGAAGAGCATGGGAGGTACTGTTGACCCTGGTGTTCTCGCTGCCAGAACTGCGTGGAGAGGAAATTGCTTGCCGTTGCACATGATGCCTGTCGGTACTCTGGTTTACAACGTTGGTCTACGTCCGGGCGAGGGAGGTCAGATCTGCCGTAGCGCTGGTACTTTTGCAACGGTCCTCGCCAAAGGTATCGACATCAAGGCCAAGCGTGAATATAATGATGGGGAGGAGGGAGTAGAGCAGAAGCCTCTGACACAACGTGAGAAGCAAAGAAAGGAGCGCATCTCCCAACATGTGACCCTCCGTCTGCAGAGTGGTGAACTTCGATACATTCACAAGGACTGCTGCGCTACTGTTGGTGTTGCTAGTAACCCCAACCACCAATACCGCCAGCTTGGAAAGGCTGGACGTTCCCGCTGGCTGAACATTCGGCCCACAGTTCGTGGTCTTGCCATGAACGCTGCCGAGCATCCTCACGGTGGTGGTCGAGGAAAGTCGAAGGGTAATGTTGACCCGAAGAGTCCTTGGGGTTTGCCGGTATGTATTCAAGCCTCGTTACTATCCTTCCTACTAGACCTCAATGCTAATGTATTCTGCGCACAGGCGAAATCTGGCTACAAGACCCGTCCCAAGTGGAAGATCAACAAGGCTGTGGTTACCCCAAGAGAGCGCAACCAGGGCAAGCGTCGTCGTGGATACCACTGAACACAATTGCGGACATGTACATTTATCCTTGTTTCTTGCACCTCCTTATGGCAATATTACGGTTTTATTAAGAGTGATTCCACCATCATTCAGGGTCAGAGCTTGGTGAAGCAGGGCACAGTTACTCTGGAATCTTTCATCCGCCCAAGACCCTTCAATTTGTGCTTGGGAAACATCGCCTATCCATCTTGTTGTACTATACTTCGTTTTGACTTGGCTGCTATGGAGGCCCCAGCTGTCTATATGCCAGCCACTCTGCTTCTCATCCCGGTACCCTTCATGTCTCTTCCATATGCTCCGGCGTTCTTTGTACACTACGAGGGGTTAGAAGACAATCCTGCTATTAAAGGAACTGTTTCTGTAATATTTTGACTTCCATTTAGAGTTACTATCTGCGAAGACCTGTGCAGGGCTCAATATATCGTCATAGCCTGAGGAGTAGGCGGAGCCTCATCAGGTGGATGGATTCTTGGTCTAGAACTGGCGGAAACTGTGCCGGGAGCAGTGGAGAAGAGAACCTCGCGTGTCCGCCTAGCATACTATCGCATCAAGTCATCTGTACGGAGTATAAGCGTGGAAACTGTGATAAGCGTTGACTCCATGGTTTGTTCTATGGCCGCGACAAATGCTTCAGTGGCATGATCTCTGACTAACAAGAGAGGATTCGTGGTTCCGATCCAGTCGATGTAGCGTTGGCCTAACCGACATAAGCTCGACAGTGCGCCTAAAATCCCTGTACCTTGACGGTCTCTTTCCTTTAGATGCAAGCCTGTCTCCTTCACCAGTTCAATGCACTCCGTCGATCCATGACCGGGTTACAGCATTTCCAGTGCGGCAAAGCTGTGTCTCCCTATCCGGCGATCTTGGACGACCCATCAGCTCGTCTCCCGCACCGCGCGCCCGGCCATGGCAGATAGTGTCAACAGTCTACCACAGCACTTTGGAACCCAAGCTTCTCCGTCTCAACCACCACGGAATACAGCAACAACATATGAAGATACAGCGCCGACTACTGCAGGACAGAGCGACGCAGACAGTCATTATATCCCTCGCCCCAAGCGCATCGCATGCGTACTTTGCCGAAGGAGAAAGTTACGATGCGACGGAAAGCGACCCAGTTGCGGGACATGCTCTCGGTTGGGCCATGAATGCATTTTCGATGAAGTGCGCAAGAAAAGCGGTCCGAAACGGGGTTATGTGAAGCAGCTAGAAAAACGACTGGGTATGTTGATGCTTGAGGTCTCCATCCCAAGTCTGGGGCGTGTCACATGGGCGCTGCTGATATAGGCTTCGCATGCAGCCCAGGTCGAAACTCTACTCAAAAGTCAGGAAACAAGAATACGATCAGCCCACGGGCCCGGTTCTATCGTCCCAGCGATAAACGATTCGCCTGATACGCCGGGCGGGTTCCCTCAGGATAATGCTTCTATGTCATCCCCCGAAGGAGCGGCCGACCCTGCCCGTTCGGGACAAGTGTTCCAGCAGGCAAGAGCAAGCAGTAGGACCGGGTTTGAAGGAGAGTTGATAAGCCTGGGGTTGCAGGAACCTCTCCCCATGCGGGAGGTTATTGATGAGCTGTATGTCCTCAATGTAATCCACTTTCGTGTTCACCTTTTAATGTTATATAGGACTACGATATACTTCGAGAAGATACATCCCGGAATGCCCATGATACACCGTCCAAGGTATCTGGCGGCTACAAATCTCCCTCTCTCCTCACGGCCTCCTATATGCCTGCAGTATATGATGTGGTGTCATGCAGCGTCTGTTAGCGACAAACATTCCAATCTGCAACTTATTTTCTATCAGCGGGCTCGCAAATATGCCGAACTGGACGAGATGAAAGGGTTCGGGGAGAGTATGGTGACTTTGGCACATTGTCAAACCTGGGTGCTTATCACCACATACGAATTCAAGATGATGTTCTTCCCTCGAGCATGGCTAAGTGCCGGGAAGTCCGCCAGACTGGCGATAATGATGGGGTTGAATCGTCTAGATGGACAAGGTATCGATGTTAAACAGACCCTGTTACCTCCCAAAGATTGGACTGAGAAAGAAGAACGAAGGAGGGTGTTTTGGATGGCATTCTGCATTGATCGGTACGCAAGCGTTGGCACTGGATGGCCTGTCACGATCGACGAAAGAGATGTCAGTTGTCCCATTGTCCATGATTATCTCTTCAGAGAGAGACACCCTTGTCTGACTAAGATTCATAGATATCCGCGTACCTTCCTGCCTCCGAGGAATCTTTCATTTCAAACAAACCCCAGCAATCTATACGTCTTCCAGATGCTCTGACCGGCGGGGACATCTCTTTGTTATCTCCATTTGGTGGCGTGGTAATTCTAGCGTGCATGTTCGGCAGAAATATACCACATCTGCATCGACCTGATCCGGGAGACAACGACCATGATCTCACTGGAGGGTACTGGCAGCGACACCGGGCCCTTGACAATATCTTGCTTCATTTTGCTCTGTCCATGCCGAGCCATCTTCGACTGACAGTCGCGACAACCGACCCAAATGTGATTTTCTGCAACATGGGCATCCACTCAGCAACCATCTGCCTGCATCAGGCTGCTATCTTTAAAGCTGAGAAGAATAGAATGCCGGAGCAGATCGCAACCGAGTGCAAGCGAAGGTGTATACTAGCTGCCGATCAGATCTCCAACATAATGAAGATGATTAGCCATCTGGACTTGAGCATCGTAAGCCAACAGCAAGGCTTTGCCATGGCCTTATGCTAATCGAACACAGATGAACCCTTTCATGGCTTTCTGCGTCTACGTGGCCGCACGTGTATTCATTCAATATCTCAAGTTTCGCCCCGACGACTCGGCAGCTCGTTCATCCCTCCAATTCGCTTTAACTGCCCTTCAAGCCCTGAAGGATAAGAATCCACTAGCTGAATCATTCATCGCCCAACTTGATCTTGACATCGGAGGGACAGCCTTTGGCGATGTTCGGGATTCCAACAAGGCGTGTTTCACTCGTTTAGCTAGCGTGAGATCATCCTTTCCCATACAGAGAAGCTGCTAACCATGATGCTCTAGGCCCGCGCGAGTGGTGACCCATCTCCAGAGAGTACAAGCCAACCAAGAGCACCCGCCGATGGAATATCGCCAGACATATCTCAGAGCGCTTCAGGGCTTACCCCATCTTCACTTTCAAGTCGACAGACCACAACCGAAACAATGTTAGACACGACCCCCGATCATCTCGCGACAATCCGAACCGGCAAAGCAGCACCAGGCCCGAACACAAATCCATCACGAGAACCCAACAACAACAATCTACCTACCAACTCTACATCCGCACAACTGACCTCATCCTACACGGGCCCAAATTACGCCCCATCACAACAGCTCCCTCTTGACCCTCAATTCTTCTCGCCCAGCATCTTCGCACCATTTCAATACACCAGCCCCTCATTCCCCAACCAGTCAATCCCGCTTGATTCCACAGACCCGCTCTCAGACCCTTCTACGTGGAATACTCCCAACATTACTGTCCCCGACCTCACCAGCGGAAATCCAGACACACCGTCTAATGGTTTTGGAGGTCTCAATGATGCCCAATGGACACAGCTCCTCACTTCTGGGGACTGGGAATCGTGGCAAGGACTAAATCTACCCCGTTGAGCTTGGGATCGAGATCGATATAGCAATAGCCTTTTTCGCTACCGATTCTGATGACGTGGTCTACGATGTTTATTCATGACTGATGGAGTTTGGGTACTGTTGGCTTTTTGCAATACGCCCTTGTTCTTCGTTCAAAAGGGCATATAACATATAGCACTCGAGCGCGTACAAAGCTACCTGTATCTTTCCGTTGCAGTGAAGACAATCCAAATCAACCATGATACCGTACGATTGGTTGATATTTTAGACAATACATGCCATTTACAGCATCTGCCGTGATCATAAGTAATCTCAATAGTATATCCCTACACACCAAACGCCCCCCAAAGATCCAGAAACAAACTTACATACATACATCAACCTCTATCTACAGACTCCCACCCCCCCGCAGCCCCCACAATCTTCAACCCCCCAGGCCCCGACCCATCCGCCGACGTCGAATACGCCAACCAATACCGCGACGGATGCCACGCAACAGCCGGAATGCCCGAATTAGCATTCCCCCCCGTAGGCACAGTATAGACACTTTCACCCGTTTCAGCGTGGAAAATCTCCAGCCCGTTGCCACCGCAGCCGGGTTCATCGCAGGCACCGCAGATGAATCGGCCGTCGAAACTCCAGCTCACGCCGCGGACGGCTCCGCCGTTCGGGCTCGATACGGTGCGTTTGCAGATCCAGTCCGTTGTGTCCCAGAGGGAGATGAGGGCGTCGCTGCCGCCTACGGCGAGGTAGCGGCCTGTAGGGGCGAGGGAGATTGATAGGCAGGCGGAGGTGTGGGCGTGAAGGGTGTGGAGGACGTCGAAGGAGGGGTAGGAGAGGATTTTGACGGTGCCTTCGCCGGTTGTGGCGAAGAGGTGGAGGTCGGGGGAGGTGGGGGTGGAGATGTGGTGGGAGAAGGTTGTTGCGTTGGTTTGGACGGGTTGGGGGTGTGGTTCTAGGGCTTTGTAGGTTGACGGGGTAAGGTTGGGCTTTTGTTGCGGTCCGGGGGCAGTGGATGTTGTTCCGTCGGCGAGAACGGTTGGGGTGGATGGGGATTCGATGGAGATAGGGATGAGGGTGTCGTCCTGGGGAGGGGAACATTGGTCAATTGAGAGGTTCTAGTTCGTGGGTGGTGGGTTGGGTTTTGTTACTCACCTTCCTGCCGACAACCATGACGCTGCCATCAGCCGACCAGGACAAGGTAAACGCCTCGCCTCCAACGTCAAGACGGCTCACACAGGTCTTTGACCGGACATCCCAAAGGCGAACGGTTCCATCCGTTGAGCAACTAGCCAATTCCGAGTCTCGTACGGGGTTGAACACGACTTTCTCAATTCCCGCGGTATGGCCGCGCAGTTCGGTTGAGTATTTCACCTGCGAGCGCTCGGGGTTCCAGATTCGGAGGGTGCGGTCTGCAGAGCCAGTGGCGACAAGCTGGCCCGTAGGATTCCATGCTATTGTGCGGATTCTGGAGTGCGCGACGGCTTGCGTCAGTATGAAGTTCGTTTCTTTGCACCGTTGGTGGCTTCGGAGGTGGGAACACACGTGTGAGAACCTGGTCCGCGAGAAGCAGGATCATGGTAGTTTTGCGTTTTCAGGCCCCCAAATGCGAGCGCAAAGCGGTCTTTTGGGAGAAGGTTCCGTCGAGGAGGAGCCATTGCAGAAGTGGTCTTTGATTGTTGCTGCTGCTGGTGGATTCGCGATTGCGGCAGCAGCAGCCTGGACGGACGCCCCGAGGGGCTGCGGTAGGCGGTGTAGAGGGGAAATTCTCACGAGGAGAGTGGAAAGGTAGCCGTCGGTGTGAAGAATACTCTCCAGGGACAATTGCAAAGATGCGCTGCTCGATTGCGGGGAGACTTGAGAGAGCTACTGCGCCGTGATCGATCAATGTCCGCAGAGGCCGTGATGCGTTCGGTGATTGGCTGGAGCTCTTTGTTAGGCTGGGGGACAAGATGACATAATGCAGGCACAACGCAGGCACTCGCCAGTTGACCACATTTTTGCGTGACTGGCTTGCTCAGCGCTTTAAGAGTGAAACTGAAGTCCTGTATAAAGCCATCAGTATCGTCAGACATTGTCCGGTTTGAAGTCATTTTCTCCAAGGAATCAGTGACGTACTTTCAACCCCAAGCGATTCTGAGTCCATACAGTATATGGTCAGGTGACCTGGCAGAACGTTTCCATGCAGCAATTGTCCTGGTGATCAGCCAGTAGTATACGACCGAACTATACAGAGGATCCATTGCATTCGTGTACTTGAATCTATCGAATACTTTTGATTAACGTATCTGGCCTTCTAGCCAACCTACACTGTGCCTGGCGCTACCGTATAAGGCTGGAAAATTCTCTCCGAGCTCAACCACACTTTTCATCTACCAGTATCTGAATTGAGCCGGATACTCTGAACATTCAATCGACGTTATATCCCGAAACTTTGTCATTGGCTCTTGTAGTCATGCTCGACTTTGAAGATGACGCGTCTAAGCGCGAGAAATGCTACACCACGATAGCCCAACTGCCTGCTTTTATCGATCCCAAGCAGCCACCCACAAAGCGGTCACCGTTCACGGCTATTCTAGGCCATCCATATGTTCATACGGTAAGAAATGCTTTTATTCTTTTATTTTCGAGCATCTCTTATCTTTCTCCCTAATATCTGGCAGTCTTCGTCCGATTTGTTTGTTGGCGTATATCAAAAGCACGCAGCTAACCAATGCACAGGTTGAAGTCATTCTGCCAAAGGACGTCTACTCGAATATCCAAAACTCTCTGGAGAGCAAACTTCAAAAAATCCGCTATGCTAGAGTGTTCATGTCGCTCTCGTCTCTGCTTGAGGGTGACTTTTTCAATACCTATATCAAAATTGGTATTTTTGCCCTTCTTTTTCTCCCTCTCATCCTGTTTAAGGCGCTGCGAATGTGAATGCTAACACAAGCCTTTCAGGAAATATCCTCATGATATCAGAGGGTCGTTCAGGCTCAGACAGTGTCTTCACACTCAGAGATGGTTCATGACTCCCAATATCTCCTGCACCGCCCGTCTTGACTAACAAGTCCTTAGGTATCTTGAAACTCGAACTCAGCAAAGAAATCTTCGAAAGAACGGGACTCACAGGAAAGCCTATCCGCAGTGGAGGAAGGAAACACGCTAAAGAGCGATACAGTATGCGTCTCCTTAATCCTTCCCTAAATTAAGCACGCAAGCTAACAAAAGCTCAACAGTCGTGGAAATCAACCTTCGCCTCCCCTCCATGGTTCACGGAAAGAAAGGCTTCGAGCGAATCGTCTGGGCATTCAAAAACGTCCTGACCCAATCCGTAGCGTGGCTTTTCTTCGACCTGGCATCAGGCTCGAACGGCATTGCAGAAGGTATCAAACCTCAACCCAAAAAGTTCGCCCATCACACACTAACATAAAAACAGACGATATCTCCCTAAAAGGCAACCACCCACAAATCATCAACTGCGAGCCCAACATCACCGACCGCCTCAACACTCTCGTTCCACCCCTCCAAGGAATTAACATCACCAAAGAGTCCCACCCGGCCGAATTAGAAGACCACTGCAACGAACTCTCCGAGTGGCTTGCCCTTGTATCTCTCGAATCACCCCGAGTATCTGCCGAAGACGACGTGGATCCCTACCTATGCCGTTACAGTGTCCCCGACTCGGATGACGCGACGTCTTCTGATCTGATCAGTGTCAAGTGGCGGGGCCTGATACCCTCTCGGTGGATCATGCAGTTGTTTGTTGCATTGATGTATGTCTTAATTTTGCATTCCTGTGTGATGTTGAGAGTTTTGCTGACCGATTTTCTCTCAGACGGGAAACTGCTTCCAAGGATAATGCCGAGTCTGCCTGGTTTGCGCTTTCTTCTAGTGCGTTGGGAAGAGAGGCTGTGGAGGGTCAGGATGGGTATACGGTTATGGTACTTCCGGCGTCGAAACTGGAGCAGGAGAAGGGGGGAGAAGATGCGGATAGTTCGAAGAGTGGTGGTGGTCGACACTGTATCTGTTGGGAGTATGTTGGTGCTTCGATTTTATAGTGTCCCATATCGCGCTGTTGAATATTACACTTCAATATACCCAAAACTAAAACATCTTTTGTGTTTAGATATCATTGCAAAAAGCACGTAATTGTACAGAGACCATTATACCTAAATAACATCATGTTCTTACCCAGTTCAACTAATCATTCACGTTTGTTGGTATCCAAAATCATCCTTCCCAGTGGCTTCCATATATTAGCCCATCCCAGAGACCATACCCAATACACGCCAAGCAATATTTCAAAAAAAAAAAAAAAAAACAAAAAAAAAAAAACACAAGGTATAATTACCCGATAAGGTCATTGACCATATCCTGCAATACAGGGCGATTTCCAAGAACTTTGCTACCGCTCATCAACTTAGCACCCCGTTTAGCAGGTTTTCTCAGCCCGTTCGGCGACAGTCGAGTCTGCACAGGGCCCAGGGGGTTGCGGGTTGTCTTTTTGGATGAAATGGGGCTCTTCTTCGGACTAGGTGTAGATCTATCTGGGCCGGGTTGTGTCGGGATCAGTTCGGATTCAAAGATGTGATCCGCCAGGGCATCCTTGGGCAAGTCGTAGATCCATCCTCGGTCTTGGACTAGTTTCACGTATTTTCCTAGGAGTTCGTTGCCGTCGCGTAGAGTACTCTTGCTTCCGACAACGAGGAGTTTTGTTCGTGCGCGAGTGAAAGCGACGTTGACACGTCGCCAGTCACGGAGCAGGTCACCAACGTTCTTGTCTGCGTTGCTTCGCACGCAACTCAGAATGATGACTTCTTTGTCGCGTCCCTG
Source organism: Aspergillus ibericus CBS 121593 (assembly GCF_003184845.1). Classification (NCBI taxonomy): domain Eukaryota; kingdom Fungi; phylum Ascomycota; class Eurotiomycetes; order Eurotiales; family Aspergillaceae; genus Aspergillus; species Aspergillus ibericus. The sequence continues at coordinate 68,331 of NW_020292117.1, forward strand.
GAACTTGTCTGCAGTGTGCATTTCGAGCTCCGGCAGGTAGCGACTGAGGTTTTGTTTGAGAAGTGACAGTTGACTTCGGTAGAGTGTTATGACACCGATGCTGCGTGCCGGGATACCGCAGGAGATGAAGGCTTCGACGAGGCGGGTGCAAAGGGTTGCTTCGGTCGGATTTACAATCCGTGAGCCGTTGGCTACATCCCGCGCGGGTATCGAAAGTGTGTCCGTGTTGACAAGCCGAGTTTTGGCAGACGGTTGCACCAGGTCTCTGAGCCAGCAGCGACCTTGATTTGTGCCTAAGCAGAGCTGTCGTTGATTTGGTGACTGGGGGAACGCGCCGGGATGGTATTGCTTAAGACCGCCAATATTTGGAACGGTCAGAGAGCGCGCTGCAACCTCCGGGGTCCCGCATTTCAGACGGCCTGAATAGATGAGAGTGTTGGAAAGAAGCATGATATCCTCACACATTCGGTACTGGTGTTCGAGGTTGACGACCGATTCAGGATGGGAATCGGAGAGCAGCTTGAAAAGACTAACATCCAGGCCGCCTTCTTGAGCCTCTTTGTTTTGCACCAGCGGAGGCAGCTGATAGTGGTCACCAACGAGAATGAATGTTCTGGCCATTCGAATAGGTCCCAGACACACAGGAAGCGTTATCTGGGAAGCTTCATCAACTATGCAATAGTCGAAGATGCGTTGGGTGAATATGCCATGGCTGACTCCGAGACAGGTCGTTGCTACGACCTGAGAGTCTTCGTATGAGGCTTTCAGCTCCTCCATGGTGCTTTTAGGCACCGCTGCCAAGTCAGCAAACTGCTGAACATCGGGGTGCACTTTTGCAGGGGCTCCAATTCGCAGGATGCGGAAGTTGTCATCCTTGATTTTTAGTAATATGTTATCAACGGCCGTGTGAGTGTACGAAGTCAAAAGGACGCTTTTCCCTTGCGCTACCAAAGCACGAATGATATGAGCGATGGTAGTTGTCTTGCCGGTACCCGGCATACCAAGGACCAAGGCATAGTCCTGAGCGCTCATGACCTTGTCGATTGCTTGTCTCTGGTCGACGTTCAAGGTTGCCTTATCAGGTTCAGATAGAGTATAACCAGATGGAGTGGTTCTGAAAGCAGGTGCCTCTCCTTGAACAATCAACCGTCTCAGCTGTTGGGCTTGGAATAGGTCTCGTTCCATCATAGAAACCAGGTTTGTTCGGACAATAGCCATGCCGTTACTGAACTCGTCCTTGTCGAGACGGTAAACTGGCTCTTCTTCCGAATCGGCTGGTGACGAAGAGACACCGTCCTCGAGTATTTCCATTATGCCCTTAAACGACTGATTGTTTTTGGCATCGAAGCCCTTAGTTCTTGTCCTAGCATTGTGTAGTCGCCTGTCTACGGCGACGGTGATGTGTCTTCGGCTGACTTGTACGACATATCCGTTCGCAAGGGCGAAATGGCCCTTCTCATCGGAAACCACAATAGGCTCCCCAAGAGTGAGCTGAGACTCGGTGAATGAGAATGAAGAATGCGCTTCTTTCTTGACGAAAGTGTACCGGAAACGATTAATCTTGGGTCCGTCCTTTTCCTCATAAGTAGAACGAGGATCTATCACGACATTGCCGAAGCATCGGCCCAGGGCCTCACGCTCACTGCTAAGCAATGTCCAGAGCTCACGCTTGAACCGAATCATGCTTTTTTCCTCTTTGGTGAGCAGATCATCCCACTTCTTGAAAAAGTCGCGATCATTGGAGGTCAGGTGGTCCATGGCTTTGATGAAATCATCGCCGAGACCGCTAGTTTCACCATCACCATCGTCTGCAAGCTTGTGATAGATAAAGCAAGGTGTCTTTGAATAACACTTATTGCAAAATGAAGACTTTTTGGCCATTGGAGGCAGTTCTGTTCTCTGGCGCATATACCCGACTATGCGATTCCGTTGCTGAATCATCTGAAGGAGCTCATGCCGGATGCCACGGATCCGGATGATCTTTGTAGTTTCGAGGTAGTACAGCAGTCCGAATGTGCACTCCACATCTACACATTAGGATTCAACGGTTAGCTAGTGTGGTTTTGGATAGCGGCATAGAACTCTTACCGTATCGATCAGACAGCAATAAGGTGTAAAGAGCTGTCTGAGCCCTGTGAGCTTGGTTTGTGTCTCTGTTCCCTGTTTTGAGCTCAAGCGGTATGACCAGGTTTTTGTCGCTTTCTCCATCATTGCAGGCAACTTGCACGGTGGCATCAACATTGCCTTTCAATCCATACATTGGTGACCAAATGTGCTCTTCGACCTCAAGAAGTTTGTTGATACTTAGACTAAGCTTGGAGCTTCCACGATCCTCAACCAATGACTCCGCCTGTTTCGTGAAACAATCAGTATGACTGCATTGCTTGAAGACTGGCTCAACTCACACTTGGTCTTGCCCTAAGGAAACGTTCTGCCCAGGCCTGCACGCCCGGTATCCTGCTCATCACATATTCAACGGCTTCCGGTATACTCATGCGGATCAAGTATAGGTCTTCTATGCGCTTAACAGTCACGGCTTCAATCATAGACCTTAGCGAATCCGTGTCCCATCTGTTGACCTTGATAGCTTCCTGAAAGACCTCGTGGAAAATATTTCCAAAGACTTGCGCCTTTCCCAGATCAGAGGTGTATTTGATGCGATCTTGAAGAACCGCACGGCGCTGGCAACTAATCGAGTCTGCCACGACAGTTGCAGAAACCAGGTGGTCTGGATGCAGGATCACCATGTTGTTGGAGTCATCCACGATGCAATGTCCTGTTGCATCGAATTCACCTATTAAATGGATATAGGACTCCTTGACGCATGGGCTATCACACCAGGACTCTCGAAGGATAATGCCTTTCCTTTCTTTTGTCTTTTCATCCTGTACAAGAAGCATCTTCAAGGGAAATCAGTCAGATATCCAAATCTGTTGGAATTGTGGCGACAGACCTGTTCTGGCTGAACGCGTCCTTTGGGGGTTTTATACGCAGACTCGGCAATGTCAACAATTAGGTAGCGCTTGATAGCTTGTCGGTTTTTAATGTTCTATCCATAAGTCTTAGCAAATATGTAACATATGTACCCACTAAGAATGACAAACATTGTTTGATCCAGCTGCTCCAGAGTGCACCATGGACTGTTCGATAGCCTCCAAGTCTAAGCCATCATCGTCAAATTCATCACCAGAGGGTGTCTCTGAGCCCAGATCCGTTGGATTGGGCGCTCTAGATGTCGATGCAAACCGGTTTCCAGATCCAACCACGGATATCGGCTGCTTGGGGGCCAATGTCTCCGTAGAAATGATGCTTGCCAGCTTCGTGCTTGGAGCATTATCACATTCAGCGAGGAGATCCTCCATATCATCCGAAATGCCATCGAAATCATCATCAAACTCGTCAGCGTCAAGGGTATTATCGTTATTGGTCGGTTTGTCCTCATCAATTTTCGTATTCATCACACCGGTATCATTTGTTTCTTTTGCCGAAAAGCGGATGTCTGTTGGAGTGTTATTGTTCACACGTTTCTCGCTCAGAGGGATATCGCCGTGGTGATGAGACTCGGCATCCACAAATGGATCCATGGAAGCTTCTGCAAGATCAAAGAAGTCCTGGTCAAAGTCATCATCCCCATAGTCAGACGAGGATTCCTCCAAGGGTTTCCTGTCTTCAGGCACAACATGAATGACCCTAGGTTCTTGCACTTGGCTAGACTTCCTTGAAGGCAGGGCTGGCCCTTTTCTATCCTCGGTCGGAGATGCTGATCTATTACGCCGAACATGGTTGCGCGCTGGAACAGGAGACTCGTCAGATCTGTCCGGTGGTGGCCTGGGGACCTTTTGCAGAGTTTTCTCGATCTGCTTCACGAGAGAGCTGATATTGGGACTCTGGTAGTTCCCCGAGTCGACAACATTACTCCTTGTTCGTGAAAATATACTGCGTCCTGTTCCGAACTTTTCTTTATCGATCCGTCTCCGCTTTGCTTTCGAGCTAGGCCATTCAGCCATACAGCTATTCGATCGCCTGAGACCTGAAGAATCCCGGCTCGTACGCATCGACGCTGGAGTCTGTGGTGAAGAAGAAAGGAGATTTGTGAGGCGTGGTTGAAGTAGTTCTCCATTGCCGTTAGCAAGAGTCTTGCTCACATAGCTATTCCACAGGTCTGTGGCGAGATCATTCTGAGGGGTTTTGATAAGTCCCTGATAGTTCTGCAGGTCGAGGGATCTTTTTCGTCTACTCTTCGAAGTACCTGCCAGGGGAGAGCTAGTCGGGGACGAGCTGTGGCGGCGCTTCCTTCTCTGTGTTCCAGGTGTCCCATCCGGATTCGAGCTCACGGGCACATGCTGCCAGATAACATAGTCTTCTGGGGTAAACTCCTGCATTGGAGCCTGATTAAAGGCATCCTCTGCGTTGTTAATAAGATCTGCCAGAGGGATTCGGTTTCCTGGGGTGTGGGGGCATTCTTTCAATGTCTTTGGTTCAGTTGTCTCGGTTGAAGGTTTCTGATTGCTCGTCTCCGATCGCCTATCTTCCACCACTCCATTCAACCAAGATGTCTGATTTTCTTTGTTCGCATGGCCAGGTTCTGAGCCAGTCTTTTGAGGGGTCTTATCCGGACTCGGTCCATCTTGATTGCCGTACCGGAAAGCGTTCAGTTTCGATCTGGATTGCGAAGATATGTTGTGTGAGTCGGTGCCTCTATCCATCGTGCTTATAGCTGATATTTCTCGGGACTTGGAAGGCAATGGGTCCTCGCGAGACGAAAGGTCTAGATGGTCAGCAGGGGCATGCCAAGTGGATCCTGAATCTTTCAAGGACGTCTGCAATAAGTACCTGCAGTTCAATGATGAACATCAGAGTTCTCCTTGATACGAGTCATAAGTGGCAGATTCAGGAAAGAGGAGTGATAATCAAACCATGGCTGGTCGGCGCATGCAATGGCAGCTCCGATGCACGATCCGATAAGCCACTCTAATTGGTTTCGAACGCGTCGCGCGTCGAGTGCTTCTGCCTCAGGTGTATGTTTAGTAATGCCTGCAACGTCAGGCCGAAAGGCGGCATGGGAATTTGCCTGATTGGGACTAGTGGCAGAATCCCAGCAGTCATCGGCCTTTTGCGGCTTCTGAACATCAACCGCTTGACCGTCACATCACCCCTCCACCTGCCGCTCTTGCCGCTCCAACGGAAGCAGTGATATTTGAAATCACTCAATTGGGTCGACTATCGTTGTCGCTGGTCGAACGGATCCTCTACCTCGGCATACTATCCCACCGGTCGTTGCCTCACCATACCCGACAGGGATTCACCCGCCACCGCCTGTCCCTTATCATCCAGCTTGACAACTAGGGGTTTTTGAATTGCAACAGACCCTTCACATACTCACAATGTCTGCTCGTCCGTTGTCGCATTGCCTCCGCGCTCGCTGTGTCCCCCGCCGGGCCCAGAACATCCAGGGTTTCTCGACCCGCAGCAACCTCCGCGGTGACCACTATGACCCTCCCACCGGCTATCTCTTCGGCCTCAAGCCGGGCCAGAAGTACGTGAAGGAGGGCTGGGAGAATCTGTGGTACTACGGATTCATCGGCAGTCTCCTCGTTGCCGGTGTCGCATATGTCTTCAAGCCAGACACTTCGTATGTCCATACCCGTCTCTGATATGGAAGCTAAATTGGATGCATTCTGGCATGCGATTATCATAGCTTCTCTGTCTCAATGAATCGACAGCTGTGGACTGACATGATATTAGGATACAAACATGGGCTCTGGAAGAAGCTCGCCGGCGGCTGGAGGCCGAAGGCATTCTGGAGGACCCTGACAAGGTCCAGCGCCAGTAGAGCGTTTTGGTCCGGAAATCTCTTGTACTTTGTACATAAAGTGGTCGGATGCGGAAGACAATTTTCGTTTGAGTGGTGTCGGTAGGCACATGACATCCGATCCTAGACAGGGTTTTTTATTCCATTTCACTGTTCGCTTCCAATTTCCTACGTGTATCTGTCGTCATATATCCTGGATTCATATCGTTGACGTGTTTGACAATGTTCCGAAAACGGGAGGTTTAGATTGTCTTGCCTTTAGAAGGATATATATGGTGTGTATCTCGGTTGCCAGCGGTATTGGCACTGGATAACTAAGTATATCTTCAGTATTACTTAACAAAAGTCGCCTTGACTTATTTGTATGGAACGCTATTTCAATTGGGCTAGGTCATATCTAACAACTATACTTCCGGATATATGTCCGTTCTTCTGAGTAGGGGGATCTCTTTCCTAACCTTGGCAAGGAAATCCAAATCAATATCTGCAATCGCGACCTGTGGCTCCTGGTATTCATCTCCAAGCTGTGCCAAAACCTCTCCCCAGGGATTGACGATCATGGAATGGCCATAGCTTCTCCTCTTCTCGTTGTGAGGTCCAGCCTGTGCTGCGGCTACCACATAGGACTGCGTCTCAATAGCTCTAGCGCGTAGCAGGGTTTCCCAGTGTGCCTTTCCGGTAGGGACCGTAAAGGCTGAGGGATAGGTAATGATCTGAGCGTTCTGTCGCCGTAGCGCCAGACTCATCTCGGGAAAACGTAACTGTACAAGGCCGGATATGAGCGGGGCTGTCCAGACATACTTCATTGTCCACCTTCAACTTACATCAAAGCAGATAGCCAGACCAACACGCCCGACGGGTGTCTCAAAGGGGGGTAATATTTCCATTCCCTTCTCGACGCTCCTTCGTGTATGGTTAGCTGAGCATCGTCATAAATCATGACTGGAAGGTCAACTCACGCGCTTTCCTTCAACACTGGTCCGCCTTTGATGTCCACATCGAACAGGTGAACTTTCTGATAGCGTTGTGTGATAGTACCCTTGTCATCGATCCAAACAAGGGTATTCTTGATTCTTCCATCCGGCGATGGCTCATGAATCCCTACATTGATATGCAAGTTGGCCAGTTTTGCTTCTTTCTGAAGGCCTAGTACAAATTCGCTGTCTTGTACAGAGCGTGCGAGTGAGATTGTCTCTGCAGGCGAAGAAGCGATATAGTCCGAGGCCTCGGGAAGAAACAATGCCTAAAAAGATGTCAGCTGGATACAGACTGGGAGCAGATGGGGTCAAATATCGGGAGCAGGATGTTTAATACCTTAGCACCAGCTGCAGCTGCTTTGCGCACCAGCGTTTGGCATTGCGCCAAGTTTGTCGCCAGACTTGCAGTCGAGCATAGTTGCCCCACGGCCTGTTGAGAAATGTATATTAGCACTCGGTAGATATAGAGAAGAGAGTTTTTAGTAAGGTTGGACACCTACTGCGAGAACCATGACTATAAGCTATCCGTTACTCCGTACCTAAATTACTATGCAAGCAAAGAGTATGATGGCTACAGGAACTTGGATGTTGATGACGGGATATAGAATGCTTATCTCGTCACTGAGCGTCCCCGATGCGATTAACTACCCCGTCGGCACTCGGCAGACTTTCCCGATCGGGGCCAACGTCCGCATCCCGCTTCAGCACGCGGATCCAGATCTGAGCAAACGTCACGGCGTGCACCAACGGCCTAAAAAGTCCACTCTTGCCGCAAGACTCAACGACCTGCCAGAAGTGCGGTCGCTACCTAGGCAAGATGAAGAGCCTCCGGAGAGACTTCTCCTCCAACCCCCAGGCAGCAAATGTCACCAGCAAAGTCTTCGTGAGATCCACGAAAAGTGGAAAAGTTCAAAAGATCGTTCGCGAACTCTACCTCAGACAAGACATCCCTTGCTCATCCAAGCTTTGCTCGACATGCCCGTCTACTGCGCCAGCAGATGCTAATGGAAACAGTGAGGAATACAGTCTACAGTTTTTCGGTCAGTGGCTAATGCGACATAGTTTCGCCGTTCGTGCTTTCGGAGCATCCCGCGGGCACCAGCGCTTTTCCCCGCGGTCATTACCTCGTCCCCGATACGAATGCGTTGCTAAATGGAATGGACCTGTTCGAACATACTGGAGCCTTCTACGATGTCATTATCCTTCAAACCGTCCTCGAGGAGCTGAAGAACCAATCCCTGCCTCTCTACAACCGCCTGCTTTCTTTGATCAAGACCGACGAAAAGCGGTTCTACCTCTTCTTCAACGAGTTCCGATTGGAAACCCATGTTCGGAGGGGTCCCGATGAGTCGATAAATGACAGAAATGACCGAGCTGTGCGAACAGTGGCGAAGTGGTATACAGAGCATCTCAAGGCAACGGTGAGAAAGGGAAAGAAGAACGACATTCCGGCTATTGTCGTCATTACCGATGACAAGGAAAACTTGCGCAAAGCAAAGGAGGAAGATGTGACAGCATTGTCGTTGTCAGACTATGTGACTGGTCTAGAGGACTCCGATAGGCTGCTTGATATGATCAACGAGTCGAAGGAGGCCAGAGAAACGAAGGGCGCACGCGGCGAGCTCTTCTACCCCGAATACTACTCGATGTCAAAACTCATGACAGGAATAAGGGCTGGAACGTTGCATCAGGGAGTTTTCAATGTCTCGCCTTACAACTACTTGGAGGGCTCAGTCAACACACCGGCGTTTGACAAGCCCCTGCTCATTCTGGGTCGCGACAACAGCAACAGAGCTATCTCCGGTGATGTTGTGGTGATCGAAGTACTTCCTAAGGACCAGTGGAAGTCGCCATCAACCAAGATCGTCGACGAAGAAGCGGTCACTAAGAATGACAATCCCGATAGTGATGATACCGAGGCGGTGGTGACGGAGAGGGAACGGAAGGCTTTGCAGGAAGAGGTTAGGAAGGCCCACGGGAAGAGCTCAGAAGGAAGACCGCAACCAACAGCCAAGGTGGTCGGTGTCATGAAGCGCAACTGGCGCCAATATGTCGGACACGTCGATTCAGGATCGACAGGCGTCCAGGCTAGCGCCGGTCGCCGCCAGCAGAATGTCTTTGTGCTTCCTATGGACAAGCGTGTGCCGAAAATCAGAGTCCGTACCAGGCAAGCTGGTGACCTTCTGGGTCAGCGAATCCTCGTCACTATCGACGCCTGGGACCGCGATTCTCGATACCCCACTGGCCATTTCATCCGGTCACTAGGAGAACTGGAGACTAAGGGCGCCGAGACAGAAGCTTTGCTTCTTGAGTACGATGTGCAATACAAGCCATTCCCGAAGGCCGTTCTCGACTGCCTTCCTGCAGAGGGCCATGACTGGAGGGTACCGGCTAATAAGGAGGATATTGGCTGGAAAGGACGGAGGGATCTTAGAGACCTCCTTATCTGCAGTATCGATCCCCCAGGCTGTCAGGATATCGATGATGCTCTACACGCGCGGCCATTGCCGAACGGCAACTTCGAAGTCGGTGTCCACATCGCAGATGTGTCACACTTCGTCAAGCCAAACAATGCAATGGACCTGGAGGCTAGTCTCCGTGGAACAACAGTCTACCTGGTGGATAAGCGTATCGACATGTTGCCGCACCTACTCGGTACAGACCTCTGCTCCCTCAAGCCTTACGTGGAGCGATACGCCTTCTCCGTCCTATGGGAAATGACGCCCAACGCAGAAGTCGTATCTGCGGACTTCACCAAATCCGTCATTCGCTCCCGCGAAGCCTTCAGTTACGAGAAGGCCCAAAAGCGCATTGACGATCCCTCACAGAAAGACGAACTCACCGAAAGCATGCGTACTCTACTCCGCTTTTCCAAGATCCTCCGACAGAAGCGCATGGATGCAGGCGCGTTGAACCTCGCCTCACCAGAAGTCCGGATCGAGGCCGATAACGATGAAGTCGGTGACCCACTCACAGACGTGAAGACGAAAGCCATGCTCGAGACAAATAGCCTCGTCGAGGAATTCATGCTTCACGCCAACATCACCGTCGCTTCTAAGATCTACAGCACCTTCTCCCAAACCGCCATGCTCCGACGCCACGCCACCCCTCCCCCGCAAAACTTCGAAGAGCTCATCAACCAACTCTCCAAGAAGCGTGACATGAGACTCGACGTGTCGAGCTCCCGTGCCCTCGCCGACTCTCTTGACCGTTGCGTGGACGAGAAGAACCCCTTCTTCAACACCCTGGTCCGCATCCTCGCCACCCGCTGCATGACCTCCGCCGAGTACTTCTGCGCAGGAGCCCACGCAGAGTCCGAATTCCGTCACTACGGTCTCGCCTCACCCATTTACACGCACTTCACCTCCCCCATCAGACGTTACGCAGATCTGTTAGTCCACCGCCAACTCGCCTCGGCGATCAACTACGAGGGCGAAGACGGCCGCGCCGTTGTGGAAGGAGTCATGACTCGGAACCGTCTCGAGGATATCTGCCGGAACATCAACTACCGTCACCGCAACGCCCAGTTCGCCGGCCGCGCCAGCATCGAATACTACGTTGGCCAGGCGCTCAAGGCGCGCGGCGAGAAGATGGCAGCCGACGGCGTGGACGGCGGCATTGAAGAGGAAGGCTACGTCATGCGTGTCTTCGAAAACGGTGTTGTCGTATTCGTTCCCCGATTCGGTATCGAAGGTGTCGTTCGCTTGGAAGACTTCGTACTTCCGGAGGACAGCACTCTCCGTACCGTCGAGGAACGACGGGAGCTGGTGACTCGCCGACAGAGCGACTTCGACAATGAAGAGTACACTCTCCGCGTGTCAAACAAGGGACAACCCGAATCTGAACGCGGTTCGACTGTGGAACTCTTCCAGAAGGTCAACGTCAACGTCAGTTCCGTGAAGGAAGAAGGTGGTCGCGGTGCAGGAAAGAGGAGAGTCAGAATATTGATCCTGGGCAGCGATGCCTAAACTAAAAGTTCCAAGTAATGAATATTGGGTATGCAACCTCCACCACGACTATAAGGCGTCTAGCGGTGCTCATGTAGGATCCATGTCTCTGTCTGTCTGTCTGTCTGTATGTATTATTCTTGACCAATGCAATTCTATTCTAGAATAGCAATAATCTAGACATCCATCTCATGTCTAGTCTAGTCTTTGGTGTTCTGTTCTTTCGTCTTTTTCTTTTTCTTTTCAGACTAAACCCTCCTCAACGCCACCATCCCACGTAGCAAATGAATCGGCGACCACAACTCACTCTCCTTCGCCTCTGGTGCGGGTATCCCAACCGGGGCCTCATACTTCTCACCCGGTTGCGCAGATACCTCCTCTTTCTTCCCACCAGGAACCATCACACCAGCAGACGTCGACGTAACTCTCTTCTCGGCCCGCACAAGTTCCCCAATCTTCCATCCCCGCACGAGCCACAAACACACCGCACCACCTATATACATGAACCCCGTGAAGATCTGGACTTTTAGATATGAGCCGTTATCCCGCAGCACAAGAGCAATGGCCTCGGACACGGTCGTCGGGGGTACCAAAACGAGCCAGGTGATGCTAAGGCCGCTGGGAAGGTCTCGCAGACCGATAATCTCGGCCAGGACGGGGGTTACTGTTGCCCAGTAGGTGCCTGCGACTGTGCCGACGAGGATGGCGAAGAAGGAGACTACCCCCATACTGCGGGCGAAGGTCCAGATCACTAGGCAGAATAAGCCACAGAGGAAGGTGAGGAAGGTGGCAATGTTGATTCGGCCGAGTTTATCGCTGAACATGCCTACGATGGGTCGTCCTAGGCCTTGGCCGAGATTGAGCAGGGCACTGACGACGCTGCCTTGGTGGGGGGAGAGTCCGACGGAGAGGGCGAAGTTGGCGACGCTGAATAGGAGGGCAACGTAGCCTAGCATACTGAAGATTCCCCAGCCAAGGAAGAGGAGGAATTCAGGGCGCTTGAGTAGGGGTAGGGCGAATGCGTGGTGGCGGCTTCCGATGTCTTTGTTCCGGTCTCTTAGTAGATTGGCGCATACTAGGTTGACGACGCAGGCAATGATTCCGAGGATTCGGAAGGCCCAGCTTAGGCCTAGTCTGGGGATTATGGCGCCGACTGCGAGGGAGTAGATTAGGCCTCCGATTCCCGAGCCGGCTGCATTGATGCCCATTGCTAGACTGCGGCGGCGGTGAAACCATTGAGGGGTAATGCCTACGCTCCCAACAAAGAGGAAGCCCATGCCCCATCCGAAGCAGACGCCTTGGCTGAGAAAAATGTGCCAAAGCTCTGTGGCGAAAGAGGACCCAATTAGGGAGACGGTTTCAAAGAAGACCCCGAGGTTCAGGACCAGACGGGTTCCGGAAAGGTGGATGAGAGATGTTGCTAGAGGAGCTACCAGAAGAGCGCAGGAGATGCTCAGGCCGCCAGTAAAAGCGTAGGCCAACGCAGAACCGTTGGGGAACACATGATGGGAGAGATAGTAGGAGAGGAAGACACCATAGCTCTATAGTTCGAGAAATGATGTCCGTTAGTTCTGCGGCGGAGAAGAGATCCAGAAGAACTTACGCTGTTGATTCCCCACGTGTGCGCATTGATCCAGAAGACGCACGCGACACAAACCCAACCATAGCCGCCGTCTGGAAGAATATGCTGTTCGTCTTTGGTCTCTGCGTCTTTGGGAGTCAAATCTTGTTGCTGATCTAGAGACAGTGGATCTAGGCCTGGTGTCCCATCATAGTCTTCCGAGTGGATGATGTCAATTGGCGTGTTATCAGCCATTGCCCGGTGCTGATATGGGATAGGTTAGGAGAAAAAAACACGCTGCTCTAGACCAGGACCGTTGACTTCCAGGTACCACATCGAGGACTCTATCGAACATTCACATGAAGTCCCCAATAGCAGCCAAGAAAGTCAAGTACAGAAACAGAAGAGAACTCGGCGGGGTAGAGATCAAAGCACCACATGTCGCAGGATTTAAAACAAGACTCCAGGAAAAGGCAAGGTTTAAAAGGCGCCGATGTGTCATAGAAGGCCTAAAAGGAAACAAGATCGTCAGCCATGCTAAACCAGTCACTGGGCTCTTGGCCATATACAGTTCGGCCATTAGTCCGATTACTCCCGGCTCTGCCTGGTCTGTTAATTGGGTTGGCAATCAGCCGGGCATGAGCAAGATAGTGCCCATGGGTCCAGTTAGCGTAACCGTTGTGCCGACTAGCCCGGGGCGGAGGCTGGAGAACACGAGGCGGTCCACTCGAGGGCAGGGAATCGCTTCCTGGCGGTTCAGGGGATAAGAGGGTGGATCTGTAACCGAGGCTCACTTTTGGACAAAGAGTGCTATACGCCCGATATGCGACATAGGCTCTGCTCAGGCATCCAAATCATGTGCGTATCTGAGCCTGCTCATATACAAGGCGAGGAGAAATGTGAGCTCAGAGCTTGAGACACCGCGTACTTCTATACTTGGGCATTCAATACGCTGTCGAGCAGACTTTGATTTAGCATAGCAGCACCAAACGGCCTTTCAGAAGACACCGCCCCTTGACTTGTGTCTTCTACTGCGTCGAACGTGCTGAAAATGGTTCCAGTGAGAGAGTTTTCTACAGACGGTGGCAAGGGCAGCCACATCACTACCGTTGAAGAGTTAGTCCGAGTTTTCAGATCCATCGGGTCGTCCATCCCTTTTGCTGGAAGGCTGGAAGGCTTCGTCTCATCCGTCAGGAACGAAATCGGATGACCATGGTGGCATGGCGATCTTGTCCTGTGTGAGGTATGTAAGAGGCAATCCGTACGCAAGATATCCAGATCCTGAAGCGACGAGAAGGGAAGTTCACAGAAATGAATTTATTGTTCCAATGCGGGTTGCGGGTTGCACCGCAGCGTACACATAGAACTGTGAGGAACCCAGCAAATTAGCTCATGCTCCAGTCAAAGTGCAGGCTCGACATTTTCCAGAAAACTTCTGTGCAAATTGATCACTTGCGTGTTGCCTCATAAATAAGCAATCTTGACTAGATATTGTCCGCTGATTGCTAGTAGCGTCACTATGACTCCCATGAGATGTATCTGACGTGCCCTTTCCAAAGACCTGACATTCCTCTGCTTCTTAGAGTCGGTATAATCCAGTACCTCTTGCATGAAAGGGTAACGCGTGGCCGAATCACCGTGATTGGCCGTCCGCACATGCAAGCCACTTACACAGTAAGTCGTGAAATCAAAGATGGCAGCTTTGGCATGTTCTGCAGCCATCAAATGTCTCGTGGTGATACCTGCGGCCGAGATGGTGCAGCGAGTGAAACCATGGCCTGCTGGCTGGACTGTCTGGCAGGAGGTGCTTGGCCTAAAAAAGGATAGCTCGCGGGGAGCCTGCGCTAGGAATTGGGTACTCCGGTCTCTGTCGACTCTTCGAAAGGCGTCTAATGAGATAGCGCCCGAGGCACTGAGGCAGCACGGCACAGCCCCGCGTTGCCTCGAGAACCGGCACCTGATGTTTGCAGTGTTTGGTCAGGCACGTTGTTGTTCCTCGGCAGGTGATGGTCATAGCTTCTTCTTCCTCCATCCGACCCCCTGCCTATCACCAAGGCAACTCGCATCCACGAGATTAAATATTAAACTAATCCCTCCCTAACCACTGCCTTCTATGCGCGCTAACTCGCTAACCCGTCTAAGCATAACCCTTCATCGCCTTTAAGCAAGGAAAGCGGATCTAGTTGGGCTGATCCGATCTCTCTAGTTCATTCCATCCCTGGTCCACTCCCAGCCACCCTTCCGCATCTCATTGGCTCTGTTCGATTATATTAGACACTTACTTCATAGCTCTGCTGCTGAGAGCCAACTCATCATCCTACCCCTTCCTGATATTCCCCTTGACTCTCCGTATGACCCTTCAGGGACAACTTTCATGGCCAGCATGATGCACCGGCCTCCCTTTCAGAAGGCCAAAGACGGCCAGCGGAAATTCTCCCCGCCTGGTCCAACTTACATGTCCAACGATCAGATCGGTATGTGTTTACGCCGCGAAAATGAGTCGGAGAATTGCTTGCCTTGTTGAGGGTGTTGGCCGAGTGCCCGGTTGTGGTTGACGTATCAATATTAATACTTGGTATGACAGCGACCTATCTGAAAGATCTGCGGACAAATCGCCCTACGCGCCCTGGTGGATCAAGACCGCTTCCTACGAGGCCATCTGGGTCGTCTTCCGATGCTCATGAAGATCTCCCTCCGCGGGCGGCATCTGCGATGTCATCATATGGGCATTCGAGCGTGTACTCAAGCACACCGCCAGCCGAGGCCGAGCATCCTCGGGCCACCAGCTCGCTCTCTAACCATAGGCCAGCTTCATCTCGGGGCGTGTTGGGCAGCCCCGCCGGTCGCCCATTAGTTCAGGAACCGAGAACAGTCCCTCTACGGCAGAATATCTCGCCCGCTCGAGCCTTCAGCCGCGTTGTCCCTACCTCGCCCAACTCAGCTTATCGCGAGAGTCCTCAACGACGAATAGAGAAAGAGGAGGCAAAATCCTTGCGGGACGCGTTACAAGAGATGGACCTGCACGATGACATCGAGCTCCATGCAGCTGCTCAAGATGAGGCTACTGAGCTGGTATGGATGCATCAAAACCCCGGGATGCCTTATAAGAACCCATATGCACCCTATCACAACCCCGACTTGGATGCGGTCCGGAAAAGCCCAGATAGGAATAGTTACTCTTCGCATGGCGAGAGGCTGGGTTCCCCAACTCCACGGCGGGGCAGTCGCCGTCTGGCGTACCAAGGATCAACCGTTAGCTACAACGGTACTAGCGGCTCCCGAGGATCGGGTGAAATGGCAGCGCATGAACAACAGCCTGTCTTAGAAGAGGAAATTCCGAGTCCCAAGAAGAATGGAACTCTACGAAAAAACCTGAAGGTTAACTTTGCGTTGCCGCGGGACGAAGTCCCAGCCCAGCACACAAGCACCAGCCATGGGTTGGGTTTGGCGAACTTCAGTAGGGAGTCATCCAAGGGCATCTTCAGAAACCCGAATGACCAGATATACGAGGAGCCTCAGCTTTCTCCCCAGAAGGATGAGGACACTCGTCCTGACTTCTCAAGGTCAGACTCATCGGCTTTGAAAAACAAACCACGAAATGCTCTGCCCCGCGGGTCACGGCCGCTTCCTGGTCGGTTTAGTGGTCTTCCTTTTGTTGACAAGCTGTCTCGCTTTGAAATCCATAAGAACCCCCCGACCCAGTCAAGGAACCCAGAGTATAGAATGAACGACCCGCTCTCGCAACCCTCTGCGCCAAGCTCTCAGGTAGAGGAGCAGGAGATCCCCATGAAAGATGGACTGGAGATCCGCAGCGACGATATCCGAGCAGCTACTAGCAAGAGACTGAGAGATCGGAGTACGCGGCTACCCATGCCAACCGCCGTTAGTGATCGTGCCGGCCGTCCGATCGTGAGTTTCGATCCGTCTTGGAAGCCAACTGAGGCACAGAGTCCACGCAATCAAGACGGTTTGAAAGGGTGGGACGCAGCCCCTGTGGTGCCTTCTCCAGAGCCTGCTGCACCGACGATTGAGGTATCTGAGGCACCATCAATTCCCGTCATCAACTTGCCAGATGACAAGGAGCCTACTATCTCTGAGATGGCTGGTCCATCCCAGAGCCCAGCGGCTAGCACGAAGTCATCGTCGAATTCGTCAAGAGATAGCAAGCCCCCCAGCCGATCTCCGAGGAAGCCCACGACAGCACTGCAAAGTCGCTGGTTATCCACCTACACACGCTCCGGTGTGCCCACTGCAACATGTGAGGCCTGTTCTCTGCCGATTGCAGGTAAGATCGTGACTGCTGCTGGGGCGCGATTTCATCCCGAGTGCTTCGTGTGTCACCATTGCCAGACTGCCCTGGAGTGTGTTGCATTTTATGAGGAGCCTGAGGCAAGTCGTAAGGAGCGGCTCGCGGAAGCTCCGGCCGATGACGAAGAGGCTCGTGCATTGAGGTTCTACTGCCATCTTGACTTCCACGAGTCATTCAGTCCAAGATGCAAGAGCTGCAAGACTCCAATAGAAGGAGAAGTGGTCGTTGCCTGTGGAGCTGAGTGGCACGTCGGACATTTCTTCTGTGCCGAATGTGGTGATGTACGTTTCCCCCTTCACCTTGAAAACGCGAATGCTAATTCATCTGCTTGTTCAGCCTTTCAATGCGGAAAAGCCGTTTGTAGAAAAGGATGGTTTTGCATGGTGCTTGCAATGCCACTCCCGTCGCACAGCTCCTCGGTGTATTGGATGCAAGAAGCCCGTGCTAGAGGATGTCGTGATAAGCGCGATTGGGGGACAGTGGCATGAGCAGTGCTTTGTCTGCCACGAATGCGGCAATGGATTCGGCCCTGACGGTCGGTACTTTGTGCGAGAAGGCGAGCCTAAAAGAACAGCCAAGGGACGCATCATCGGCGGGCCGGTCCAATTGGCTGTGTGCGAGAGATGTGAAGGCATCCGATTGAAGGCTTCGCCATAACGTGGGTATATGTGAATGATAGAAGTCGGGATTGAGGGGTTCAGAAGCTGGCTGCCGACTATATGACTGACGTGGTGATCATTTTAACGATCGGCGTACGATAGGATGCAGGTGCTTGGCGACATGCCTGGTCCGAGATTATTTTGTTTTCCGCATTGTCTGCGAATTTCCTAGGAAGTGTCATCTGCATAGCATCCAGCGGGAGTTTCAAGAGCATATGCTTAGGTGATTTGATAGCGACTCTTGCCTAAACACTGCATTTTGGTTTAGAAACATTGTCCTAGTTTATAACGGGATCGTGCCAGGTTCGCGGGGTTTCGGTCGTTGCAATGGAAGCCTCCGAACGATACGTTAGCAGCAGTTGACAGGACAGTCCGGCCATTCGTCACCTCGGATGGTTTATGCATGGCCGTATGCTACTGCCTATTCCAGAAGAGGAAGGCAGGCTTCCCGTCACGTAGTACCCTCCTGTCACTTCGGCTCGAGGCATCGGTTCGTATCGCGGCAGCCTGCAAGCGAAAAGATGGTGGCTTTGGTCGATCAACAGGGAGTCAGCTCCTCTTTCTGGCTGCGAGATGCAAGGCATGGCTTGGTGCAAGGGTGATGCCTCGACTCGAGGCACCCCTGTCAGGTTGCTTGATGCTAACCCCAGCTTTGCGGGGCAGATAAACTTCTGCGGGGATCGCGCTCTCATTGCCGTCATTGCACTAACAATGACAGATGTATACGTCTCCCCATGGGGATTTGAGAATACAGCTGCTAGTACCTAGATCGAATGACGTCTACCCTTGTCGAGCGATGTCTTCCGACGCATCATATCATCTCCGCATTTGCGATGTCGGTAAAGGAACCAGGTCTCGAGCGCAGCAGCATAAATATCCTTCATTGGATCGGCGGTCTGACGATTGAAATGTAACACAGTCGGAGCTGGCTCTCCCTATTTTTTTCATCCAGTTCTCGATGACATTCCCGTCCTTTCTTCGTTCCGGAAAGCTCTATTTCAGTTCCCAATGGCAGGAGACTGTGATGCTCAAATCAAGTGTGACGCCTCGTTCACAGAAGAAATAGAGGATGTCACAAGTCCATCTTTCTCTTCCGAAGAAGAGAAAACCCTCGTTCGGAAGGTCGATTTGACATTGCTTCCGACCATTTGGATCATGTATCTACTCTCCTACATGGATCGAACCAAGTATGTCTTCTGCCACGGCTTCCAGTGCGACGCCTATACGAAAGGTCTTCTAACCAATACGTCAGTATCGGTAACGCAAAAATATCAGGCATGCAAACGGATCTGGACCTGACGTCTGGCCAATATTCAGTCGCCCTTGTTGTCTTTTTCATCGGATATGTCATCTTCGAGGTACCCAGCAAGTGAGTCCTATAGCTATGCCTTGAAGCCATGCGTGGATTATAACCTTTCATGGATATCATAGTTTAATACTGAGCCACTCGCGCCCTTCGTTCTTCTTATCGAGCATCATGGTAGTTTGGGGAACCTTGACCTGCCTAATGAGCGTGATAAAGGACTTTAAACATCTTGTTTTATTGCGCACCCTGATAGGTAAGGTTTTAGGAGCAGGCACATGAAGGAGCATGATTCTGATTTCAATAGGCTGCGTGGAAGCAGGATTCGCACCCGGAGTCCTCCTTGTCCTCTCATCTTGGTACAAACGAACAGAGCAGTCCAAGCGGTTTGGCGTTTATATATCTGCCGCCATCCTTTCAGGGGCCTTCGGGTCTTTATTGGCAGCAGGTATTATTCAAGGTCTAGAAGGAGCACGTGGAATTAGAGGATGGCGGTGGCTCTTCATTGTCGAAGGGTCCGTCACTGTGGGAGTCGCAATTATATGTGCGTTCATCCTGCCAGACTTTCCCGCTACCTCTCGACGCTTGTCGGAGAGGGAGCGATATGTAGCTGTCGCACGACTGGCGACAGATAATGTCAGCGCCATGACCGAAGATAGCATCCAGTTGTCACACTGGCACGCTGTTGTAGAGTCAGCCAAAGATTGGCGAACATGGGGGTTCGTGGTCGGGTATATGGTATGGTCATCGGAATACGTTGTACGGCGACAATTCTGACATCGAACAGGTCATTGTCGGCTCGAGTACACTGTCGTACTTTTATCCCACCCTCGTGGCGGGACTCTTCGGCGACTCCTCCACTGAGAGAGTAAACTTCCTGACCGTACCCATCTACGCAGTCGCATTTGTCTGCACCGCAATCACAGCTTACTTCAGCGACAAAGTTCCCCAATGGAGAGGCCTTGTCATCGCTGGCTGGCTGGCTGCATCGTTGGCTTGTTCTGTCGCGGTGTGCCTTGTATACAATTACACTGCACGATATGTGCTTCTTGTCCTAATGGCTGCCGGGCTCTGGGCCACGAATGGAGGCACGCTTGCCTACGCATCATCCGCATTTGCGAACATGCATCCACAAGTAAGAGGCGTTAGCCTTGCGCTGGTAAATGCGCTGGGGAATTTGGCCCAGATATACGGCTCGGTACGGCATTCCTCAATATTACTGATAGTACTCCGCATTAACTACTCACTTGCAGTATCTGTTTCCTTCGTCAGACAGTCCAAAGTATATTATGGGATTCTCGGTTATTTCCGCCATGCTTGCCCTGGGAGTAGTGGTCTTTATTGCAATACATATCTGGTTTCGCCGTCGTGCTGATGCCACGGGACGTGTGTGATGGTCTATACGCATATCATTCTCTAAAGCTTTGACTTATGAAACTCAGAGCTTGTGGCTTTTTGCAATTGTCCCATCCTGATCGATACCTACCACTTGGGGCAAGTATATCGGTGCACTAGGTCTTCGAGGAAAATAGAGTCACACTTTCCCGAACATACCAAACCTTACAATATCAATTGAAAGCAGTAGGACCAGAACTGCATCATCATTCCAGACAAGGCCACAAGTACCATAAATATCCAGATTTAAACTTTTATCTCAAAGCAAATCTATCAACTCCTTCAAGCCCCAAGCAAAGCCATCAAGCCCACTCCGGGTCCTGCTTCCTCCTAAACACCGCCACGTATTTATTTCCATTATTCCTCGTAACCTTCTTTCCTTCCTCCGTCGCCTCCCTCATGACCTGCACACACTCATCCTTCTCCAACTCCTCCTCCGACACCCGTTCAAACAACTCCTTCACCGTGGGTCCCTCATTCTCCCCACCCTCCACCGCAGTCTCATCCCGGAAATGTCTCAAAATCCAATGATGATACTCCTCCACATCCGTAATCGTATACAACAGACCCCCCGGCCGCAGCGCATACGCATACTCCGCATTCAACGTCTCCGAAATAATACGCGCCTTGTGCTTCCGCGCCTTGAAATGCGGATCCGGGAAACAGATAAAGATCTTCGAGAGCTGGTGCTTGTTGAAGAAATTCGGGAAGAACTTCATCGTGTTGCTGCGAATCGCAGAGATGTTCTGGTATCCGCCGGGGACGAGCGCAGTGCTGGTGTTCGGGTCCGGGGGGGCGGGTGCGTCGGACGGCGTTTCGGCATCGTCGGCGGCGGGGGTAGTAGGAGCAGGAGCGGGAGTCGAGGTAGAAGAGGGAGGTTGCGACTGCGACTGCGATTGTGTCTTTTGTTGATGCTGTTGTTGCATGCGAAGGGCTTGGATGCGAGTAGTAAGGTAGTCGAGAACGGCGACGCGGATTTCCATTCCTGTTGAACCATATTAGCCACCCTCACCATTTTCCCCATCCACTTATCCCATTATTTTATCCCACGGAGAAAGAGGAATACATACCAACCATCAAAGTCTCCGGCAACAACCCCGCCAACCCAACCAACAATCCACCAAACCCACACCCAATATCCACGACCTCCACATCCTTCAGCAACTTCCTCGTTCCAATGAGATTCGTCTGCGCCGGGTCCGGATTCACGAACGCCGGGAAATGCGATGCCCAATCCATATGCGCCGGGCTGAGAGGACTACACAGAGGTCAGCATAATGCCATTCAACCCCTCACTCAACAACCCCCACACAACACAGATAGGTATGCATACTAGTTCAACTGATGATCCGAAAACGGATTCGCATGAGCCCGCTGCCGATAGAACTTCTTCTTGGGAAGCTTGACCTTGCCCACGGGGGCGGATTCATCGCCGACGGCTTCGGCGACTTGTTTGCGGTATTCGGCGCGCTTTTGGCGCTTGGGGGGTGGTTGCGACATGGTTGTTATTTCTTCAATGACGGGCCAATTGAGGGGCTGAGGATGGGGGGTTGGTCAGTCTGGTGGACGTGGAGGGGGGGTCGTCACTGCGGAGGTGCGGAAATTTCACCGGAGAAATTATTGCAGTTGGCTGGCGGTGACGTTCGGGTGGGTGGGTAGGCGGGCAGGTGGGCTTATCGATCTACCACCACCGCCGCCGACGCCGCCTATCTTTATCTTGAGAAGCTGTGTCTGTCTGTCTGTCTGTCTATATACTCTGTGCAGTGCGTTATACCTCACGATACCAATAACCCCCATCCAAGCCATCCATCCCAACCAAGACACTCACATCCCCCACACACCCAAGAACAATGACAACCCCCTTCCAATTCCCCCTAACCTACTCCTTCCCAGCCTTCTTCACCCCCCAACCCAACACCAACACGCGAACCTCCCAACTCCAAAAATGGTCCTCGTTGATCCAGTCCTGGTGTCGACATCACCGCACGTACCGACTCTCCGTGATCGAGGCGATCGAGTCCCCGCTATTCCATAACACGACGCTCCGGAAACGGATCTCGTTGAGCGATGCGCGGGATATTTTCGATTGGATGGCGAGGGGGGAAGAGGAGGGGGGAGGAGGCAGGAGGGCGGAGTGGATTGATGGCGGGGGGAAGTCGGTTGTGTGGGTTTGGTGGAGGAGGCCGGAGGAGTGGGCGGGGGTGGTGGCGGATTGGGTATGTTTTTTCTTTTCTTTCTTTTTTGGGGGGTGGTGATTGGGTTGGGGCGTGTTGTGGTGATGGTGATGAGATGTGTGCGGTTGGTGGGCAATTGCTGACGTTGGTATAGGTGGAGAGTACAGGGCAGAAGAATGTCGTGCTCACGGTGTATGAGTTGTTGGAGGGGGAGGCTACGATGTCGCAAGGTAGGTGGTTGCTTGGTGCCCTCGGGGGTGTATTTGGTATGGCTGACTGGATAGAATGGCATGGGATGGACCCGGAGGTGATGCTCAAGTCCCTCAATGTTCTCGTCAAACGAGGCAAAGCACAGGTCTTTGGTAGCGAGGGCCAGGAGGGTGTCAAGTTCTTCTGATGGCGCTTGCTCTCGATGCGTGGACTTGAACGCGCTTCCAACGCTGGGATATGGCAACTATCTTCATATGAAAGTAAGGGATGTACATCAATCCAGGCAAACCCGAAAGAGCTATGCGAATTCCGCCGGCCATACAAGCAATGTGTCAACGCTGCACTCCTAACACCAATTTGATCCCGCTACTGCTCCATCTCGTCCGCCATCTCCTCGTTCAGCTCATATGCATCTGCCGTGTGCAGCGTTTGGGACATGGCAATATCAAGGAGCCAGTCCACGCGGACAATCCGTGGCGTTTTGCCCGCGCTGAGAACCATCTGGCGGAACCGCGGCCACAGCTTGACGTGGTCCGCAGCGGTGCTGCTCAATAGATATATCTCCTTCCGGCCCGGATCGTCGTCTCCCGAGCTCTCCTCGCTCTCCTCCCGCTGTGACCGGTATGAGACGCGACCGCGGAATAGGGTGCATTCTCCTCCATTAGCATCCACAATGGACTTGAACGCATCGAACCCGCCACGGATGGTTTCCACACATTGGATGTGATACCCTCGCAGGAGCTTGTTTTTGTTCTGCTTGGCATTTGCCTTTGCTGCTTCAAGAGAGAATCCGTATTTCTTCTCAGAGGCCATGTCCTTCAGAGGGAAATCGGCAGGGTCCAAAAGTTCGTCCTGCTTGAGGCACTGCGTAATAAACTCGATGTTCATTATCACGGGGCCATATGCAAGCGCATTGACGAATTTTGGGGTCCGCAGGATGGACGGGGCAGCAAGATGGGAACATCTCCGGGCATCTTGGACAACCAGGATACCAAGTTCACGAAGTTGGCGCTATTCGTGGTTAGAGGATTTCAGCTAGAAACATGTATACGGAGCGTATGGACAAACATACCTTATCTGCGTCTTCCTTTTTTGCGTTTCCAACCCATTTCTGGTACCCCGTAATCAACAGGTGCATTGCCACAGGAGGCTTCGACTTCTTCTGCCTCTTTGATTCCGTCATGTCCCCTTCGTCGCTCTCTTCCTCCGCTTCCATTGATCGTCGCTTCTTGCTGTTATTGAGTATGACTCGATCCTCATCGGTCTTCCGTCGACCACCATAAATCACACCACCCACACGCTTCTTTTCTTTCTCGTACAGGGCAATATCCGGCGCAATCTCATGCAGTCGAGCAGTTGCGGCCTCCTTCGACTTGCGACTGCTTGTTGTAGATGGTGTGTCATTTTCCTTGCCCTCAGATGCCAGCCGGGCGCGCGGCGTCTGTAGTTTCTGATCCGCAGCCTTTCGCGATTTGCCAACTGGCCGTGGTGTGGCACTCTGTGCCGGTGGTACTTCGCTCTCAGATTCTGTCACCTTTGCCGATGGTGGTTGCATAGTATCCGATGGCTTGGCAGCTACGGTGTTCTGTTCCTTGGTCTGCATCGCTCGACGAGGGCTTGTCGCGGCTCGGGCTTGCACCTCAGACGGGAAGAACAGGCTTTCAAGGATCGACCTGTCCAGCCGGGTCTGTCCGACGACTTCGCCTAGATTCGTCCTTTTGGGGAAGTGGGTGTAGCGAGGGTCAGAAACGGGTTGCAATTTCCATTTTGCGTAGCTCTCTTCCAGCCACAGGTGGTTGACGACGTGCAACCCCCATTCCTTTGCAGCGGCGCATTTCTCGCTGTTTCCATGGGCAGTCACGAGGTGGGTGTTTTCTTGCTTTAGCGTCTTTGTGCACTCTGCGCCCGTTGCCGTGATCAAGTTCTCCAGGTAGGCTCTGGCTTCTCCAACATAGTTGGACAGACTGACCTTAAATCCCTTGAAGCCCGGAATTCCAGAGCGCGAGACGGGGTAGTGTAGTAACCGCCGTAGAGGGGATGTCCATGTGTTGTAAGTCATCAAATGGTAGAGCCATGATAGGTTTCCGACGTCCTTATTCAGCCTTGATGCCGTGCGGTATGCGAACCCCTCTCTATAGCGACATATCAAGATATCCGCTTTCGAGATATCTGTCGTGACAGAGCCTCCACCATTGTTGATGATTTCTTCGATAGATCCGAGTAGACGGGGCCCAATGCCCAGGTCTGAGGAGAGCATGACATGCTTGTCTTGGAATACGGTAAGGCTGGGCTGGGACTCGGGCGATTTGACTGACGAAGGTAGGGTAGCTGGATTTGTCGTGGATGCGCCGATGATGTCACGATTTTCTGAGGAGCGTATGGGGGCATCCGGTGCTGCACGTAGGATTTCCGGGTCTGGGAGGGTATACGGACGCTCATCGATCCTTCGTCCAAGCTTTAAGCAATCATCAAACCTGTGAAACATTGTTAGACTGGGCCAAGCGCATCCAGGGCCGCCTTACCAATGCGGAAGAACTATCTTGACATTCAACTTCTTCGCAACGACCAGTCGAGCCTTATCAGAGTCTGCGGTCAGATCAACCAAATGAGTGACCTGCTGAGAGACCTTGGGGCTGTAAATTCCTCCTTTCGCCAGCACACCTCCGATTATAGCCTCCTTGTCGCCTCCCGGTATATCACCGCAGGTAATCACCACGTCGTTGAGGAACAGCCTCGGATCCGGACTATATTGTCGCGGGTTGGCTAGTTTTCTCTTTGATAGGCACGCATGTAGCCAGTGGGGCTTAACAACCGGTATCAGGGCATCGCTAGCTGCATCAAACGCCGGAAAGTCGACCGTGCAGGACAGAAGGTGGGTGAATTCGGAGAGGGGTGGGAAGGTGGCTGGCGGTTCGTAGATGACAGTTTCGCCGCCATGTTCTTCGAGGGTGGATGCAAGCTGTTGTCAATAATAATCGTTAGCCGGTTGGAAGTGAGACGGAGAATATTAGTGCAGGCCATACCTGATGTGCCGTATCGGCACTAAGATCTTTGGAGCATATTATACAGACTTTGCACTGGCTGAAGAGTTGCAGCTCTTCCTCCTGGTCTGCCATTGCGGGGGATGTACCTCTCAGTAAGAATATGTGTTGTATAGGTGATAGGCTTCAGGGGAAGACGGTGACATTTGCTGATCGATTCTACCTCTGCAGGAGAGAGCGCCTGTCGGGCTCTTGTGGTTCTGCGATGCGACGCGCAGACGCGCGACACCAGATCACGTGCAGATAAGATACATCGCAGATCGTCAATAAGTGGTGTCAGATACAGTCTTCCCATGTCCAGATTTCGTCATTGTCCATGTGATAGCTTCTTTTTCTTGGTGCCTGCAGTACTTATTCCCTGGTCTGTACTCCGTATGTGTAATCTACAATACCTTGTTCACTTGCCATGAAGTAATTTACCCGATTCGCCGGGTCCGACGCGCTTGGGGAAGTGACTGATCATATGTACTCCGTACCGCGACACACGACTTCCTTTTCGGTGGTACGCGGTAGAGTTCATTCGCTTTTTGGCGGGTTTGGATGGGTGGGATGCGCAGCTAGGAGGATGGGTGGCACTGATTTAATTGAATTCTGATGGGACCTCGGCGACTGCGGAGGGAATTATATACAGAGATTGAGTGGAGAGGATCACGAATGATTGATAGGGATTCCAGCGGGGTAGATAGACTCATTTGAAAACCACAGCATCCAGTGCATATCCACGGTGTCGGTAGCACGGAGTACTTCGTAGTTTCAGTCACTGCCTAATGTCCACAGTCGTCAGTACAGAGGTTTCGATATATATCCGGCAGCGGGTTACATGCCAAGCCTGCAACCTACACCAGATATTTTTATAATATTGCACGACCATATTACATGAACACACAAAGCGTAAAGCAATTGCTCAAAACAGAAAATAAAATAAAAAATCATGGTACACAGTGTGAAGCCCCACACAGCGGGGGAAAAAGGCAAAAAGAAATGACAAGAGTGGGATTCGAACCCACGCCATCAAACGATGATCAGGAAGCTGTGAAGCTGAATATTAAGGTTGACCTTAACCTGACGCCTTGGACCAACTCGGCCATCTTGCCTGGTGATGTGAAAGATGCTCATTATTTTGCCAATATCAACGGCAACAAAGCTAGCAAGGATAAACCCTCGAACCGAGCCATACCTGTAACTTTCGTACCGTAATTGACAGTATCATTCAGGCCCGCCTGGCGGCCTGACATCTAGTAGATTGCGACCGGCCGGCTTCCACGGGTATGGGCCGTCGTCGAACAGCCTCGGTTCATCGTCGACCCCGGCAGTTCCAATCCTCCGAATCTGGGGAATCAATGTCACCCCGATCCCTCTAAGCCATATATACCACCGTTGTCCCCACTACAGCAGCGGGTAATAAGCTGCTCAATAAGCCAAATAAACCATGTCGTTAGAATCCCCATCGTCTAGCCCCTTCCGCGTCGTTGAGCATATCGTCGAATGCCAACATATCAGGGAGTATCCCGCGGCTACAGCCAACGAGCAAGAAGATGTACTGAATTTGGTGGTGAAACAATATATTCCACTTGATAACCCCAATCCGCAACCAGGCGATGTAACAATCCTTGCAGCACATGCCAATGGGTTTCCTAAGGTATGAGAACCTTGCAGGAGCAGCAACGTCGCATTGAAGTACAGCAGCTAATGTATACCCCAGGAGCTTTACGAACCCCTGTGGGAAGAGCTGCATGCTCGATCAAAAGCCAATGGATTCCGAATCAGGAGTATCTGGATGGCGGATGTGGCGCATCAGGGCGAGAGCAGCGTAGTAAATGAGGATCTATTGGGAAATGACCGTATATGATGTCTCTGCTTGTCATATCACCCTAACCAATGCTGACGATGCAACTAGCAAGCTGGTTCGACCACCCCAGAGATCTCCTCCACCTTATCAACGTAAAGCGGAAGGACATGTCTCGACCCATTATCGGCATAGGCCACAGCATGGGTGGCGCCCACCTGTAGGTCCCCTTACCCTTCCCATGACAAGCAAGCGATCCTAACGCTCTTCCAGCGCACAGCTCTGCCTCATGCACCCACGCCTGATCCACTCCTTAGTCCTCCTAGACCCCGTAATCCAACGCGAATCCACGCAAATCGACGGATACGAAATGGCCCTCCGACGGCGACAAATGATAGCTAAAACGACCCAACTCTCAACCTACCGACGAGACACATGGCCATCCCGCAAAGCCGCCGCGGAAGCCTTCAACAGAAACCCATTCTACCAAGCCTGGGACTCCCGCGTCCTCGACCGCTGGATCAAATACGGTCTCCGCGAACTCCCCACAGCCATCTACCCACGAGACGGATCCAAGACCAACGAGAAAAGCAATGACCGTCCCGTCACGCTTCGAACAACCCTCCACCAGGAAGTCTTCACCTTCTCGCGTCCCAACTACGACGGGCCCCCGGGAAAGAAAATCCCCGTGAACAGAGTGACTCATCCAGATCTTAACCCCGAACATCTGGGTTCATGGCCATTTTACCGCCCCGAGCCGTCGCGGGTCTTCGCTATGCTCCCGCATCTCCGTCCAAGCGTGTGCTATATCTTCGGTGGGAAATCGGATATGTGTCTTCCTGATATGATGGCGGACAAGATGGCCGCCACGGGGACAGGACTGGGGGGCAGTGGTGGGGCGCCTGCTGGCCGGGTGCGCGATGTGTATCTGGCTGAATTTGGCCATCTTCTTGCTCAGGAGGCCCCCACACAATGTGCTGATGCAGCCAGTAAATGGCTGGGTGCTGAACTTGAACGATGGCGAACCGAGGAGAGGGAGTTCTGGGAACAGTGGAGTCGGAAGTCGAAAATCGAGAAGGTGACGATTGATCCTCGCTGGAAGGAGCATGTTCCAGCTCCTGAGAGACCAAAGAAGAATCCTCCCAAGTCGAAGCTATGAGTGCCCGGTTGTTCGCCTCGGGATTAGGGTTGTAAGTATATTGCTTGGGCGTATTGGTGGATGTACAAACCGTGTCCTCTGATAAGAACATTATAGATAACTATGCATGCACGTGGCCAGTGATACGCCTGCATATTCAACAGGATACCCCAATGGATAAATCTACATTTGTTTCTTTGTTCTCAGCTCTTCTCTATAGGCTATGTATAAAAAGCGGCTGACTGGCTCAAAACTGGCATCTATAAGCGTTTATCGATCAACCTGCACGCGAACGGTCATGCTGAGATACGAGGGCTCAAAGCTCCGGTCATTGATGCCCTTCTGAAAGTGGTCTAAGTGATAACGAACGAGGGTGTAGCGATCCAATCTAGTTTGACTTCTTAGCAGCGCCATTCTCACTCTTGCCTAAGGTGCTGGTGCGAAGAATTTCGGGGAAATTCCAGAAATGAGGCCACCACAGATGGTACTCTTCTTGGCGCTTGTTCAAGCAGTGGCGTAGCCAGATACCCCAGACGAGGTAGAGGTACGCCCCAATGCCGGTCATCACATGCCTAGCAGCAAATTAGTATATGGAGAGTGCCGGATGCATGATAACTTGGCGAACATACCACCAGCCATGGCCTTCCAAAAGAATACCCCAAGGAAGACCCACTTCCCGGCGCCATCCGCGGATCTTCGAACAGAAGACATTATCCAAGCCCCAAATAGCGAACCCGCCCAAGAACACGCTCAAGCCGTAGATAACCATAAACCACATGGTCTTGAGGGTCTTCAAGTCCCGCACGTTCTCGTAATGCTGGTGCTCTTTGGTCGGGACGGGCAGGCCCTGCTTTTCGCGCGCCAGTCTGTCCTCCTCAGTGGAATGGCGCCAGCGAGGACGAAGCGTAACCTCCATGGTGTACATACTGCGTATGAGGACGATGGCCGTCAAGATGCCGTATGCGTTTTGGTGAAACAAGGGATCCTGGAGGTAGTGGTAGTAGAGGGTGATGAAGATCGCTAAGCTGGCAAGGAAGATGCCTAAGAAGATGCGGGTGCCCGTCGGCCTGGAGTATGAGAAGGACGCATAGCACATCAAGCACGTGGTGTAAATCATGGATAATTCATCAACAAGCTGCATGGGGTCTGTGAGAGATGCAGGCGTTAGCAACATGTACCCCAGTTACCCTCCCCGCCATGAAGTATTACTTGCATTTCAATGTCGAATGGAAGAGGAAGCTGCCCGTTCCGACCAGTAAATAGCCGCAGTATGCAACCTGAAAGATCGAGTCATGACCATTATGGCGACAGCTCAGAAAGCCCTTGATTCCGAGAGCCATGAACAGCAAATTTGTCAGGGTATTGACGATCTCTGCGGAGTAGATGGTGGCATAGTAGTCCTATTTCGATCATACGATCAGCAGCCAATCATATCGTAAACTGTGACGGATAACGAGACGGGCTGAGCACCGCATACCTCTTCGCACCAATTCAGCGTCGACGTGACGGGACTCCAATATCCTTCCCTGGAGGGGGGATACGGAATATGCGGGAGAGAGAACCACGGAGACATGATGGACGGAGACAGAGCTCTCCGCAGGGAAGAGAGAGTTGGCGACGTCTCTGGTGGACGACAACGGAGCGGCAGGATTACTGGCCGGCGGGCATAGCAGGAGGCAATCTGGGAGAGGGAGAAAAGTCCCAGGGCGAGAGAAAGGCAGTTGTCGACAACTGGAGGAGGTGGTGGCCATGGAACTTACCTTACTCTGCCTTACCGGCCCTCCAGACCCGTGACGTCGATTAATTACGCCGATCTGCGACCCCGTCTGCCTAGGAAGGCATGTCAGTGGATTTCCAGGGTCCCGATTGGCCAGACCGGACTGGACGAACTCCCGCCGGGAACAATGGGCGGTAAGATTACAGCGCCCTGCGGAGGACGTGGGTGCGGGCAAGTGGAATGGCAACGCCTGCCTGCATTCTTCTGCATGCATTGGCCAAGGTAAGATGGCACCTGGTCAGACGAGATCCCTGGATTGGACTGACTGAAGCTGCTAAGCAGTTTAGCGCGGAAAATAGCAGTCCATGTCGTTGCAGATTTTCTATAGTATTACCATCAGCCCTGTGGTCCGTCGAAGTACACTAGGATACAGTATCCGGCGAACTGGACAAAGTTTAGCCCTGGCGATGTTGCCCATACCAATCTTACAGGTTCTACTGCTTCAGTTCCTGTCAGACAAGCCCAGGTACATTAACCTTAACCCGAATGCGTACCTGTACCTATCCTGTGGCTGGTCCTTACGCCGGACAGGTCGGAAGTCAGAAGCGACGAACGGCCGCGGCAGTTGTGGCTGGTGATCGGCAGCCAATCGAGATGCTTTCCGCCCGGCCTGATGACTTCACCAACAGCCGTCCGCTTCGGGGAAAACACGCTCTCCTCCTCTCGTATCTACACCGTCTCTTCAAAATTCTCCCCGTCCTCCTCTAATTCCCTCAAAACAAGACTTATCTTGCCTGTCATCTTCCATAAATCTATATATATACTATATTAACCTACCATGTTACCCTAATCACCATCAATGTGACCGCCACCGCTTGTATGCGGTCAGTCTCAAATCTCAAATTCTTCCTCAGCCTCCAACGCGCAGCGCCCCGAATGAATTAACCTCCTCACGCGGACCCTTCTCAAACCCTCATATACCTATCCCGATCCCCGGCGCCAGCCGCAGGACCCGAAACAATGTCGAACAATGCGGCCTACGCCGTACCACAGGTGAAAACAACCTCCACCTGTACGCCCACCCACCCACCCATCCAACCCTCTACCCAGGAAACCCTAACCATCAACCCACCCAACAGCCTCCAAAACCACCTTCCACTTCGCCGCCGGCCTCTTCTCCGGCCTCACCTCCTCCATCCTCCTCCAACCCGCCGACCTCCTCAAAACCCGGGTCCAACAATCCCAAAGCGCCTCCCTCCTCCCAACCATCAAAACCATCCTCTCCTCCCCACACCCAATCCGCAACCTATGGCGCGGCACTCTCCCCTCCGCCCTCCGCACGGGCTTCGGCTCAGCCCTATATTTCACCAGTCTGAACGCCCTCCGAACCGGCCTCGCCCAATCCCACCACAACCACACCCCCACCAAAATCACCAATAGCTGCTCCTCCGCACTCCCCAAACTCTCCAACACCGCCAACCTCACCACCGGCGCCGCCGCCCGAGTCGCCGCCGGCTTCGTCATGATGCCCGTGACCGTGCTCAAAGTCCGCTACGAATCGGACTACTACTCCTACCGCAGTCTGTTCAGCGCAGGGAAGGATATCATCCGCACGGAAGGATTCCGGGGCCTGTTCTCCGGGTTCGGGGCTACCGCGGCGCGAGATGCGCCGTATGCGGGCCTCTATGTTCTGTTCTATGAGCAGTTGAAGCGGCGATTGGCGGGTCTGGCGAGTTCGTCGGCGGATCAGCAGCCGATGAAGTCGTCGTCGATTAATTTCGTCTCGGGCGGGTTGGCGGCGGGGTTGGCTACGGCGATTACGAATCCGTTTGATGCTGTCAAGACTCGCTTGCAGTTGATGCCTGGGCGGTACGGGAATATGGTTCGGGCGGCGAGGTTGATGGTGCGGGAGGATGGAGTGAGGAGTTTGTTTGGGGGGTTGGGGCTGCGGATTACGAGGAAGGCGCTGAGTTCAGCGCTTG
Organism: Aspergillus ibericus CBS 121593; assembly: GCF_003184845.1. NCBI lineage: Eukaryota > Fungi > Ascomycota > Eurotiomycetes > Eurotiales > Aspergillaceae > Aspergillus > Aspergillus ibericus. The sequence continues at coordinate 100,342 of NW_020292117.1, forward strand.
CGTGGACGGTGTATGAGGAGTTGATTCTCCGGGCTGAGGTGTCGTGGGGTAAGGCGGTATAGATGGGATTTATATAAATCGTGGTATGGTATGGGTTTCGTGTTCGGCTTCCCGGTATGAGTATGATGAGTCAGTGTTGGAGTTTGTTATTGTGATTGTTGTCGTTATCGTTACGGGCATAGAAATGGGTTCGGATATGGGATTGCATCGATCATCATTCATCATCATCATTGTATCATATATATAACTGCGTCAATCCCAACTCACGAGAAGAAAGAAAATCAACATAACGACATGACATGTCACGCATCAACGTATGTATGAGACAAGACAGGATTGACAGTCTTTATATAAGCGAAAACAGAACAGAACACGACGCAAAAAACAAGACCAAAGCAAGCAAATCATGGTATCACACTGCGTATATAATATAATGATGTTGTGGCCTTGTTTAGGTGAAGATCCAGGCCTTGGAGGAACTCGGGTTCTTCTTCCGGACAAGATACAGTTTGTCCTTCTTTCGGTCGTTCACCTTGAGTTCGGTCAGGGTGCTTGAGTGCTGAGTGACGAGCTTGCCCTCACGCAGACGCCGCGTGTGCGCGAAGAGCTCCTCCTGGAAATCTTCGGAGATCCATTGTTTGATGATAATGTAGTTGCTGTCAAGCTGTTATGAGAGCAGTTAGCATTGATGATGCATTACAACAGAATGGCTGGGCTCAACTTACATCGTCCCAATCCCAGGGCAGACGGTAGGCAATGAGGGTATCTGGCAGGAGATGTTTGTGATGGACCTAATCCGTGAGTTAGATCGACCATTCAGTCTTGGAGGTTAAGGAGCATACCTTGATCCAAGTGGTCCGCTGCGGCTCTGGTTCCTTCTCTTTTTCTTTCTCCTTCTCCTTCTCCTTCTTCTCCTCTTTCTCCGGCTCCTTTGGCTTTTCGGGCTCCGCCTTTTTCTCCGGCTCTTTTGGCTTTTCAGGCTCCTTATCCTTCTTGATGATCAGTTCAAGTTGCTCTTCGCTGCAGCCGAATTCGAGCTTCAGTCTCTCCTTGAACTCGTGATCACGCCTCTTCCTTTCCTCTCGCTCAGCGATCATTCTCCGCTCCTCGTTCAGCTTCCACTCATCAATAGCGGCCTGCTTCATAGCGGCCTCCTTGCGGGAGCGCTCCTGCTCGGCAAGGATCCTCCTCGCGTCCTCATCGCGGATTTCTTTTCTGATGCGCTCGCGCTCCTCGTCCTCCTCGAGTTTGCGTTGGAGCTCTTCAAGTTGCCTCTGACGCATCTTATGCTTGAGCTCCTCTTGCTCCGCAGCATGACGCTGGGCCTCTTCAAACTTGATCAACTTGTAGCGATGTTCCGCCTCACGCTGCTCTTCTTCCTGGCGCTGCTTTTTCTCAAACCGCTCCAACCGCCGCAGCCGATCACTGATTTCATCCTCATACCACTCCTCCTCGTCCCTGTACAGACGAAGCTCATGATGACCCCGGTGTTCATGGTGCTGGGGCTGGGGCTGTGGCTGCGGCTGCGGCTGCGCTGGCGGCGGCGGCGGGGACTGTACCTGTTGCAATTGTTGTTGGTGGTGCTGGGAGTGCTCCCGATGCCGAGCCAGTTCGCGCTCCAGACGCGCAATTTCCTGCTGCTGGCGTTGAAGCTCCAGGTCCTGGCGCACATCATTTTTCTCAAGTAGTCGCTGATCCAGCGCGAGCTCATATTCACGAGCCTGATGCCTCTGATGCTCTTGGTGCTGGGCGTATTCGCGATGCCGAGCTAGATCACGCTCCAGACGTGCGATCTCCTGCTGCTGACGCAGGAGCTCTAGGTCTTGCTTCGAATCATTTTTGCCAAGCAGGTGCTGATCGATCACTAGCTCATAGTCACGAGAATGCGGCCGTGGTGATGCCTCCCGGGAGATGCTACTCGGGCGAGTCCGAGATCGGCGATGATCCCGCAACCGGGTCTCATCCTCAGACTCAAAGGGGTCGATATAAGTCTGCTGCTGCTTGTGTTCCTGCTTACGGTTCTTGCTGGCACTCTTGTTGCGGGCGTCATTCTTGGCATCGCTCTTAGCATCTGTCTTGGCATCAGCTTTGGCGTCATATCTGTTATTGACGTCGACGATGACGGCGACGGGTTGATTGTTGCGCTCGCGGCTGGTATCCGGGCGACGACGGGCGCCGGTGGATGCCGAGCGATGAAGGTGGGAATCATGTATGACAGGGCTAAGGTAGGCATTACTGTAGCTCGGATGAAACCGTTGGCGGGAGACGGAACGTCGGCGAGTTGTCACTTTCCGGCGAGGGCTCGTCTCGATCATCGAGTAGTCCGACTCGGAATACTCAGACTCCGAGTCAGTGAGGACGTGGCGTCCGCGGCTGTACCTAGGGTAAGCCATGATGCTCCCCTGTGTATTCCGCGCAATTCTCCTTTTTGATTTTTAGCCAGGCTTCCACTGCCTGGGGGGTTGTGCGCGTGCGCGTGAGAGCGCGGGTGGTGGGTATAGTCGAGTCAAATGAAGGGTAAGCGGGGTGCCTCGATGGTCGAGGGCCGTGACGTCGGTGGTGGGGGGCGGCTGGGCCACGATAGATTTTAGATGCCCACCAAAGCACTCACGTCGTTGAATGTCGGGAAGATCTGACGGATTTGACGATGGAAGTCAAAGTACGAAGTAGGTGGGAAAGGGAGAGAGGAAGAGAAGAAAAAGAAGAAAAAGAAGGCAAGTCAGCGATCAAATAGGAGGGAAAACAAGGACTGGGCAGTGGCCCCTCGTGCCTCGTAAACGCGGGCGCTTCGCTCAGCTGAAGTGGGGGATTGGCAGCATTGGGCCGACCTGATCAGCTGCGGGCGGCAACATTTAGGATTCAGGTACTTGCCCCCGTTTCTCTTTTATAGGCAGAGAAGACGTGAAATACGGGGTCGTAGCCTTAGATGCAGGAGACGTCGAAGCTGTCGAATGAATATTTCGCGAGGGAATGTTGCCAGCGGCTGTTGAAACTGCAGTGAAGTCAATCTCATCACCACCACAAAGCCCCGGTGGTACCTTCTAGATAGATGACGTGCCTATCCTTGGGAGGTTGGGCGTCTAGGGCGCGACCCACGCCAGTTAATTATCTCGTCTTTGGTCAAGGGCCTCCGGTTATCTATCTAACATAGATAGACGTTGCTCTCGGCCAAGGAAATCCACGGGCCTAACCGCCGGCTCATCCATGGACCCTGGACTGACACCCGCCGGAAAGGGTACCTGACGACCGGACTAGTCTGGCTAGTGAGTGGAGGTACTGAACCGCCATCACTCCGACTTTCACTCTCTCCCACCCTAAGCCTATGAGAAACTCCGATGAACCTCAGCAGGCATCCAGGATGACCAGGCAATCACTGACCAAGTCATCACTGGATGCACCAATCGCTAACGCACCTGACCCGGGTGACTGATGATGCGATTTCGGGATGACTTTGTTGTGTACCCTACTGAGTGAAAGAGCTAACCTTGGTCGAATCCTGGGCCCCACGAATGAATTCACAGCCTTGCGGGCCGAGGCTGGACTGCAGGCCAACTCACCGACACCCATTCCGTTTTCTTCAGGTATCCAACAATAGGACTTCTGCATGGACTATTATCAGCCACCGCCACCTATGTCAAACATTCAAGTTCCATTGCAGTAATGCACTTCGCATAATATGAATTCCCCAGGAGGATACAAGCATCTGGCGGAATCTCGGCCCAAACCTCAGAAGTATCACAGACAAAAGAAAGAGCACTTTCAGCAGGTATCATTACCATGTACACCGTAGAGCAATGAGCGGATCTAAGATTAAAGATCGATAATGTCCTTCGCGACAAACAAACATCATTAGCTGTCGCAGCTTGCATATTCCCCACAGCGACCGCCTCATTCCTCTCAGCGTAATTTATCTAAACCAAGCTACGGAGGAGATACTCATCCTATCATAATTGCTGCCACTTGAACAACGATACTAGCGGATCTTAGTCCCATGTAGCTAACTAGGAACATTGCTCGATATGTCTTCGCCCCTACTGTGACTCAGTCATATCCTATACAACTCGATAATGATTGTACACTTCTTCGATGTCCAGAAGATATACTGCGTTAATGAGATTATGAGGTCTAATTCATTGGAGAAAGGAAGTGAGATCACAAAACACTCAAACTCGACAAAGAAACAATGCTGCAATCCCCTCATCCCAACCCGATAAAAAGTAAACGAAACAGAACGACCCGATATATACCACCTCACGACAACATAGTACTTGCCCTCAACTCTCCCTGACAGACAGACAACGCGATAGTCTTACTTCTCTTTAAGACCTTTAGCCAACTCATCCTCCTTTTCACGTTTCCGTATATACCAAAAGAGCACAGGATATGCCAGATCAAAGCCAAGATACATATAACAGCACCAGAGAATAAAAGGCTGACCCAAGAAGCCAAATACCTCCGGCCAGTATTTGATACGAAGATAGAATTCCGGAACTAGGGTCAGAGATCCGGTGAATCGGAAGAACCTAATTGCTTATTAGTCTAGAGAATCGTTGGAGGCAATGACAAGATTGGTATACGCACCATAGATGAAGGGAAAAACCACGCGTATGACCTCGCACCAAAAGCTGGCCAACGTATCCCACACTCAGAATAACCTGGCAAACGATGGCATTCATGAAACACGCCCTCGTTTCTCCAAGCTCCGCAGTGGCCGTTAGATGGCCCGCCAGGGCTAATAACACTCCACCTATGTATAACCAGGGTAGATGGCGCTGTATCATGGGTGATCGGTCCCATTCTCTGGATCCGTATTTGATGGCCGAATAGATGACACCACAATTCGTGATAACTGCGACTTGAAACGTGAGCATGACCAGCCAGTGGTCGGGGGCGTATAGGAACCCGAAGGTGATTTCCCATGCTATGTTGAGACATTGGGAGATGAGTGGCATGGCAAAGGATTTGTCTTTGTAGGATCGGTATATCATGCCTGCGTACACGTAGAGCCAGATCAGGTTGGAGTAGGAGTTGCAGACCCAGACGGCGGTGCCCCAGACTTGGAATTCGGGAGGGGCGGTGGTGAGGTCGAAGCCGTCCATGGTGGATAAATGGGTGGTAAACCTATGATGCGCAGATTAGATACTGACTTGAAAGTAGTATGGCGATGATGTCGAGGAGATCGTGACACAGCACGGCTTTATGGCCTTTATATATTCATATCTGTGGAAGTCCTGGGTTTGTGATAAATTGATAATGCGAAGGTGGTGGAAGGAGCCGACGGAATCAGGTGGACAGGCTGCAGCATTACCTTTGATCAATTGTCCGAGTAACCCTGGCTTCTGCATATCATTCGATGGCTCCATTATCTTGCATGGTATGTAGTGGACTCCTGAGATATTGCTGGGTCATTTCAATCCAGTCGAGGGATATTTCCTCGAGCAGGATGACATGTTGACAGTCTCGTTTTGAATATGATGTTTGATGTTTCAGCTGTGTTCTCGTGCGCTTATGTCCTTCATTCTGTCGCAAAGTCGACAGATATCATATAATAGTAGCGGCAGTAGTAAGATACCTTATCCCTGAACCTCTCAGGAGGTATAAAGTCTTGCCAAACTCTGGGGTTACATACGAACTGAAGAGCACAAAGACAATTCAAGCACATGACACTATGAAGATTTCTTTGCGGCGTATTTCGCTTCCATTGGGACATGAGATTTCGACAGAAGTCAGCTTGGATCTGGCATTCCGAGTTCCGGGTTAGTCAGACTGCAGTATACCATTGTCCAAGCGCCGGGGTCTTCGGATGTTCATGATATGGAGTCGTTAGTTCCAGGGTAGTTCTGCCGGGTTTATCAATTCAATATCCAGGACAATGCTCTCATGATTGGTTGGCGGTGACACAAATGCATCGTTATACTTCTGAAAGATTGCTCCTGCCGTGTAACACTCACAGCTCGAGTCAAGCCGTTGTATCACCCTATGTTCGTGCTATAAATTCCAGCCTATATCTCTTTCCAGCAGCCATAATCGAAGACGACTGTGGTTCGGGAAACGAGAGGTAAAGAAACGACAAGCTATTCACTTACCCACCATGACATAGCTCGCAGAACAGGCTTGCCACCCCAGCGCTTAATCTTTTACGTTCCTCCTCTTAATCCCGAGTCAAGAAAATGAATACGGTATTTGACTCTCTCCCCGGTGTCCATGGACGTGGAGTGTTCCAAGATCCGGCACCACGGGAGTGTTTTACTCCGAACCAACATCTACCGAGAGATTATCCATCCTTCATGGCTGATTGGTGTATCTACAAAGGGACCAACCGGGACTGGTGTTATTCGTGGGCTCGATCTAAAGCGTGTACATGTACTCCGTACTATGTACAGCAATCATGCAGGCCGTGGCAGGTAACACAACTGACCGTGGCAATGGCCCCACCATTGATGGCGGGTCGGGCTTACAGCTCGGCGTGGTCAGAGCTGCCGATCGGGTATTTTGGGGGGTGAACCTCTCGTTTTTAAACCATGACGAGCTTTTCATAGTTCGATTATATATAGTATACCGGATTCTCCGGGTCATTCTCTAGAATTCTTGACCATGATGAGCTCTCTTCCCAACATAAATCCAAGATTCTCTACTCCCAATCCTCAAACAAGACCATGATTACCCTAATAATCCTGATAGACCATAAAGCTTTCAAGAGCCCAGGGCCTGAAGAAAATACTGGGTGCATTAAAGTACTATGTCAAATTATATAAAATGGCTCTAGACCACGCTGAGGTTTTCTTAGACGACAACGAGCTGCGACCCGAAAAAGTCTCTAATACTCTACTCTTGAGCACGATGAGCTCTACAATTCATAAGAACATACGGCTCCCTAATTAAGATCCGTGAGAGACCCTAAGTACTCTAACAAACTTAGTGCTGCCTAAGTTTTATGAGAACCCGAAATATCGAAAAAGAAAATGCTTGTATTACGAGAGGAATTTCGCTGATGAATAGCGAGAAGGCTTAGACCACGACGAGCTCCAACCCGCAAATGTTCTAGTAATCTACTCTTAATAACGATGAGCTCTACATTTAACACGAGTACACGACGTCCTTATTAAGATATAGTAGAGACACCAATTACTCTCATAACCCTAAAACTCTCCAAGTTTCATTGAAATCGAGGATACTAGAGAAGATGATTGTAGAATCAAAGGATTCTTATGATTTATAGAGGAATAACTTTAGATCACGCCGAGGTAATTCAAGACCACGATGAGCTGCGAGCCGAAAAAGCCGCGAGGGTAGATTAGAGAAAGCGATGCCTAATGGAGATTTTAACCACGCCGAGCTGCATCCGGGGTTGAACCTAGAATCTTTGCCCACGCCGAGCTTCTTAACCATGATGAGCGTGAACATGCCACTCCACAGCAAGATCCACTGCTGGCGGCCTTCGATAACCTCCAGCCTTTCAACTTGCTGTAGATTCAATCTTACGGATCATCGCCCATCCCTTTAAAGGGGCTCAAATAAGGGTAAAGTTAACGAAAGTTGGTTAATTGGATATTAGCTGCTGTCGAAATTGACTTGCAGAGGACCGAAATAGCGCATGAAATAAGCAGATAACTAATGAGTGGATCATTTGGCTTATACTGACAATTTCAATCAGATTCCGCTTTTGCTGCAGCCCTTCAAACCGTTATTCATCATAGCCTCCGGAACTTCATCGCATAGCAGTTCCCCACTACAACTACCATCCAGCTCGTAGTTGATAGAAACAGGATACCAAGCTGGAGCCACACATCTTGACGCCTACTTATTCCCCTCCTACAGATGTGTGTTAGAGGGTTGGGTATCACATTAGACACTGGGCACACAAGAGATAGAAGATGCAAGACGAAGAGGCAATTCTAATGAATGCTACTTACCGCCCAGCAAGCAAAGGGATAATTTTCTTGGCCACAATGGATATTGTTGGTGTTCTGTTCATGCAATTTTAGCTTTATATCTTCAACAAAGTTTTCAAGGCTGTTATGGTCCACTTACACTCTGTGCAGTCTGTATGCAATCCGAACTCGAGCGGCAGTCCGCGTCCGAGTGACACTTCACGCCGGGTCAGTCAGAATCAGCAGCCAACCTCCACGTACAAGTCCACAGCAGAGGGGACAAGATAGCCATACCTCGATACCTGCAGCGCATCCATGCCAATAATAAGCCCTTGGGTCGAGGCTCTGAGGAGCGGGAGCAGGAGAAGCCAGGCTTCCGGCACCAAGGCTTAAAGCCGTAGTGAGGAGGAATAGGAATTGCATGGTGAAGGTGAGTTGTTTTGGCAGAGTGCAAAGGGGCTGGTCAAGATTATCAGAGTTGAGGAGTCTGATATCAGCTTTGAAGTTGCTGGCCTCACTCGACTCGAAACGACGTATTTATATCTTTGATGTAAAGTTAGGCGTTCAGTCGTCCGTATTGTTGAGCTCCCTGAAATGCAGGCTTAGCTGAGTGAACGAGAAACATGGCGAATTGGCAGCGTTTACGGCATTCGCATCTCGTAGAACAATAGATGGGGTGGTTTTTGAGGAACAATATGATCGATAGTCTGGTTATGCAGGATGCAAGGGACCCTTGATGGGGGGCCTGTCAGTCTCCGACCTCGTACTGCTGAGTCTTGTCGGGTCTTGCATTCCTATTTGCCATGTGTACGTACGTAATTGTACGCATCGGATCTAGACTGCCATTGACCCTAGTCTGAACGAGCCCCTTCAACAAGAGCATCCAATGTAGGGCACATTTTAGCTTCTCAAGTCCGCGTTAGCGGCGGCTACCGCAATAGAAACGACCATTGTGGGAATATCTATACTTAGACGACCCGCATGTTACACAGCCTCAACGTCACCACGAGCTGGTTCTGGGAAGGAAAATTCTAGCCTCCGGGTTGATCATCGATACAGAGCACCGGATGATGGAATCTGTCTCAGTTCCTTCCGCATCATGAAATCATGTAGAATGTGGACCAGCCACTCATCAGTGGTGTCTTTCGGCGGCAAAACCTTGGCGTCAGCGTCATGTTCAGTCTGGCCGGTTAGGACAAGGCGCACTGAGACACATCACTCTATTTCAGGTTAGGCTTTACAGCATCATGGAACAGTTGCATAAATCGGGCTTCCTCAGTTGCGCTTTCCGTATGGTAAATGGGAGCCTTTGATGGCTGGACAATGGCAACACACGGCGATGCCCTGACCGGGGGGCGAAAGGGACGGGGATTATAGGCGCAGGCACTTTCGACGTTGAGTGCCCGCCCGTACCACAACGGGAAGAGACAGCCGCATGGCGCGTGTGGCGGATTGCAGATCTGTCGGATTTGCAGCTTATTTCTCTCAGCTGCTGAGGGATAGGCTCTAGGTGGGGAGTGGGGTGCACTCAGCTTTGTTGAGTAACATAGAAGAGGCCCGAGAGCTTTGCACGAAGTAATGCAAGCCAGGTCTGGGTTCCACCACACTTTTGCTTTGGAAATATCTAGGTTCGTCTTTGGAGGGTTCCATCCATGTATGGGGCTCGCCACCGCATGTCGAATGATCCGCCCATGACGCTAGAGTGATAATGCTGTGTTGCTATTCCTGTCCCCCAGGGACTTGAAGTTCCATCAAGATGGTATGTTGTCTGGAGGATGTCGAACCGGAAAGAGGGCGACAAAGATGCGGCCCCACAAAATGACAGACTATTAAACCTCTGCTAGCCCCAGAGCGATTTTGACACTGCTTGTGCATGATTGATTTTATCAGGAATGTGGTGGTCGTCGCGGACCACGATGGTGGTGGGACCTGTATGGCGATGTGGGAAGGTGGGGCTTTGTGGTGTGTAGCAAATTGACTGCAGTGAGATGGAAAACCAGCAGCCAGTCGTGTCGCTTATATGCCACCGTGCCAGGCATATGATACACAGGCTCGTATTCTCGATTGCAATCTCGACTGTCGTCCACATATGGGCTCGTCGTGTTCGATGCTGGCTGATTGGATGCAGTACGAAGGCGTCGTTGACGACTGGGCGGTCGTATGGCTGCCTGAGGACTACCCCATATAATTGAATCCAATCACGGTGGTCTGCTACCGGTCTTCCTGAGGCAGAAGTCGAGATCTGAGTATAAACCCCCCCCTCCTTTCCCGTGTTCCTCCACATCCTCTACAACCATTGCACGCTCACACATTGGCAACATAAACCCCCAAGCAGAGGCTCCATAGCGTCTCATTTTGGGTCAGTTCTGTATCTTTCTGTAGAGCGACGTACTCTGGTAACCTTTCGCTTGCGTATTTCCCAACCAGTCTATAGCTTGCGGTTTTGTGAACTTAGGGTGCCTTGTACACCAACAATGCTGGCAATGAGGCGCCCGTGGAAATGACAAGAGGGCAGCCAAAGAACTGTCATTGAGCTCATCAGATCATGACTGTTCAGTGTGTCCATTTACTTGCAGAGAATGACCTCCTGACACAGACCCCAGCTCACTCATACTATGTGGTATCCGAGACCTGCCAAGCAAAGATATTGTAAGCAGGAGTGACGAGGTGGCATACTATTTCGTGTGAAATCGCCTGGATTTACAGTTCCAGGTAGGTCGGGCAATTTGGAAGTCAATTCAATGTCTATCGGGTCTTCATGAAGACCAACGGCAACCCGGGAGAGTGTAGTGCGAGAAAGGTTCCTGGCCAAAGCTTGCGAAAACGAAAGCTCGAGAAATCCGAAGCAAGGGAAGCAAGGTATTCCTGGTGTAACCGGCACTTAAGACCGAGCAGGAATCGGACGATCAAATTGACTTGACTAGGCGGGTAGTCGGCATTCCTGATAGCTGGAACTGTTCAGGATAAGTCGCTACATCTAAGATTCCTACATATCTACTTCCAAATTCTACACACCATGTATTCTGCAACCAGCCTGTGCTCTACATAGTATCTGCTATGGTTTATCTACATAACTAGTTGACAATTCGATCCTCCGCCCCATAACCACACACACCCTGCTCCGATGTGAAATGTAGTACATACATAGCTCTTAAAGTAAGAATTACTTATAATACTCAAGCCTCGGATTTAGATGTCCTTTTTTTCTACTAAATGACAGATTCCATGCCCAATCTGTTGGGCTCAGTTCCTCATTGCAGAACCATCAATGTCGGGAAACCTGACCCGTCGCTCTTAGTACCAGTGTTAAGATGAGGGGAACGTCTTGTAGCCCAATAGAAAGAAGTGGGTTAGCTCGCTGAGGCCCTCCATTCATCCATGACTGCAGCTCTCGGAAACGAACGAACCCGTCATTGGCCCGCTTTATCTCTTCTTAGCCATGATAGATTTCTGCACCAACTAGTTACCTTCAACCCCGCTTTCATACAAAGTACTATCTACTCTCCTTGGTAGTAAGCCCAGCAAAATCTGCAAAATATGATGGCTGGATACGAATCGGCAGTACGTTTGGCTGTCATTCCGCTTTCCAATAATGACATGGTGTCAGTTCGACCCATTTTCGCAGGAGGGTCTGTCTTATAAGTACGATCTCCGAACTCCTCATCTTGTCAGATGAGCCTAGACATCATCTACCAGTTTGCAACGCAGCCCCCACATTCAATTGTATATCACTTTTATCAAGATGGGAAGAACTGGCCACAAGGATGAAGCTGTCCAGCAGGACCTGGATCAGCTCTTATCTGCCGCAGAAAGCTACCAAGAGAGTCTATCAGCTGATAGCCGTTACAATCTGCTGACCAAGGCGACACGTCTGGTACAAACCCTTCGTGGCCCAGCGGATATGCTCTTCGCGCATCTCGAGAATGTAGGCCACCTTATCCCGTTATAATAAAGGAAGTTATGAACTGTTTTCCAGGCTGCCAGTATAGCAGCTATAAGAACACTCCTGGAGGCTGGTGTATTCCACGCCATCCCCACCGGAGGCAAGCCTATCTCTGCTGCCGAAATATCAGAGAAGACAGGCGTGGACAAGGAATTGGTCGGTACGTTGTAGTCGCTCAACCCGACCTCCCGGCTCAACCCCCCTAACAAGAACCCCAATAGTCCGGTACATGCGCGCCGTCACCTCACTCGGTCCATTCCAAGAAGTCGGAGAAGAACAATACGCTCATACACCATTCTCGGAAATCTACCTCTCCCCACAAATGAGGGCAATCTACACCCTTACGTACTACAAGCCACACCATCATCCCACACCAACCACCAAGCTAACAACCAGATCAGGGTCGACATAATCGCCCCTCCCATGCTCCAAAGCCACGAGTTCTTCCGCCAAAAGAACTGGAAGAATGGGATAACTCCCCGCAGCAACCCATACACATTCTTCCACGACTGCGAGGGCCAAACCATGTTCGAGCACCTCGCTCAATCTCCCGACCATCTCAGCCTCCTCAATGATGCGATGATGGCCTCAGATTCCAGCCTAGTCACCGTAGGCATATATCCAATTACCGAAGAACTAGGCCCACTCGCAAGCGAAGACACCGTAACCCTCGTCGATGTCGGTGGCGGACGAGGCCACGTCCTTCGGCAAATCAAAGAGGGTGCACCCGATCTCAAAGGCCGGTTCATTCTTCAAGACCAGGAACACGTCCTCCACGATAACGGAGAGGAGATCAAAAATCATGGAATCGAGGCTATGGCTCATGACTTTTTCCAACCACAGCCGATAAAGGGTACGTACACCCCCAACCCTCACCCTCAACCCACCTACAAACCTAACGCATTCACCCTAGGGGCTTTGGCATACTATCTCCGCCGCTGTCTCCACGACTGGCCCAACGAACCCGAAGCGCAGCAAATCCTATCTAACATAGCTGCAGCCATGGACCGAGAAAAATCCCGTGTACTGATCGCTGAATGTATTGTCCCGGAAGTAGGAGCAAAGATGTTTCATGCGTGGATGGATCAGGGTGTGATGATGATTGGGGGTCGCGAACGCACGGAGAAGGATTGGGCCCATTTGTTGGATATTTCGGGCTTGAGGTTGGTGAAGGTGTGGCGGACGCCGGAGATGCCGGTTGGGGTGGTTGAGGCTAGGTTGAAGTGAGTATGAGTTAGTCAACATATATCTGGTTTAGATTGGCTAGGAGTCAAATATTCTGCTTATGAGGAGGCTGGCATGTTGTCCAACGTCAGATCGGTAGGAGGGTCGGGATATTTTCATACGTCAGAGGCTGACAATCCTTTTAATGTGGTCAAGGCGCGCGGGCATTTGATTCATGAAGAAACCCAATCCTTCGCCTGGGGGCCGTTGGCTCATCCAGGTAGTATGTTTATCCGGTATCATTTTCGTAAAGTAAGCAATCGATTTGCTGACAGTGTATTTTTATGCTGTGTAGTACAAAGCTTTGTGTTTCATGGCGTGCCAATCCCCGATCATACCCAGATGAAACGTCTATATCTATGGTACAAATAGAACCCATCTCTGTATATCTGCGGGCAAGGTCTATTCAGCGATCCCTATGCTACCCTCAAGAGCTGGCCGTAGCAGTCGCAGTCGCTTCACACGCATATGTAGCAACAAGCGTAGATGTGATCGCATAAGTAGTAGACGCAGGGGTCGGGTTCACAACCTGGAACCAGTTCGCTGCCACGGGGGTACCCAGGCCAGTCACTTCCTCGAATTCATCAAGGTCAAACCCGAGGCGTGCGGCATCAGTTGCAGGCAGCAAGCTCTCGAGACAGACGGGAAGGGAGTAGTCCTCTGGCTGGCTGTACAGCAGCAGAATATAATCGTGCGCGGGTCCTTCCAGCGGTGTCGGGTAGACATATTCTGCGCTTGGGGCAGACGTGTTGCTGATCTCAAGGACACCGGAGGAGTAGGCCAGGTATGGTTGGTACCAGTGCAGGGCAGTCGTCAAGACACCGTCTTCGTTGATGGTTGGATCAATCATGATGATGGTGTACTGGCCATCCGTCGAGGTAGTATCCTCTAAGTACAGGGTAGGAGCATCAGTGGTCCCTAAGAGAGGGATGTAAGTACGGGTTCCGAGGTGCGTGAAGGAAGAGCATGTTGGCTTACAGTTCTGGCTGATCAAAGTCCCAGCTGTGAGAGTGAGTTGGCTTCCATCAGCCGAGAAAATGACGCCTACATCCGCTTCGACAGACGGAGTGAACGATGAAGGGGTCGACGCAGCCGTGAGGCCGATGGCAAGAAAGGAGGAAGTCAAAATCGAAAGGAACTGCATGGTTATGGCTCAATGATCTCCTGTAAGAAAGAGATAGATGCTGTTGCTGCTTGTTGCTCAATCTCTGGTCATTCTACTTGTTCTTATACTCATTTTCTGAGTGCTTGCTTCACTGCCGGAATGCTCGGCTCTGGAAAGATACATCATCATCATGGTAGCCATATATCTCCGTAGTAGTCAACCTTATTCCCCATAATATTGATTTGCAGGAATGTTGGATGGCTTAGACAAGGCATGGCCCGAAGCTTGTAGATGAGGATCTCGTATTTAGCCGCACTGTCAAAGCATTCAGAGGATCTAGTGTGGTGGCGGCTGTGATATAGCGGGCATCATTTACGCATGATGGCAATTCTATACCGACAGGTATTATCAACAGAACCAACAAGTAGTCGAATAAACCTATTGTATAGATGTTGCAGGGTCAATGGATGAGACGAAATGTTGGGCGTGGGATCTGATCCAGGAACACCACGTGGACCCGATCCTTCCGACATTCGCGTGGCAGACTGACTTCAGCGGGTCAGATTCCGTATTCGATAAGACACTGCCTCTCCAAAATTGCCCTTGTGGAGTCACTTTAATTGTTGTTGGGCTAGCGCTTACGATGTGAGTAAGTCTGGTGCCTGCAGTGGTCTTCATTCCTCGCTTTTCCGGACGGAAGGTTCGACCATTTCATACACCAGCCTATTCGTACCGCTCAGGACCTGAGACACGGCATCAACCCTCGTTATTACCGTGCTTGGCGAGGTCGTAGAAATTCGCATATGTGGAAAGTACATGCTTTCAATATATTGACCGCAAAAATCCCGACATTTTCCCGATTCCTGCAATGCGCGGGAACACCAAATCCATTAGCGTGAGGATCTCATATTGAGGGAGTCGTAATCCTTGAACAAGCATTCATACTGCAAGATCTCACAAGCCAAGGATCTTCGTCAGAATATAGCGCGTATCCCCGTACACTAGACTCGGGGGAATTGGGATGAGAGGCTGCAGTTCTGGCATCCTCCGGAAGTGTTCTATATCCAATGACGCGAAGGATCGAATCACTCGCCATCGCATAAGCCGCCACACCCAGTCACTGAAGATAGGTGAATCATGGCTTGCAGCTGAGACAAGGCCGAGACCTACCTGTTTCTTTGTGGGCGTTAACCTTGAGATATGAGACACATCAGGCTATTTCGAAATAATCAAGCATGGATACCGGGTCTATTTCCTGGTTCGGGACTCGAGATCCATGGGACTTTCAGCTTGTATCACATTGCATGATGATTTTGTGCTACCTTGTGCTTCTATGGTGGGGCTCCTCGAGAGGACCTGAAGCAAAGGATTCATCTAGAGCGCACATGGAGGGCCAATCGTTGCTTGAGGCACTATCATTCAGTTGGTCAACAGTGGCATGATAAATGCAACCTGACCTGTGGGTCTAGATGGCCTATGTCTCATACCTCAGAGGAACAGGACTGTTAGCCATTGTAATACAGCATATTGATTTTCAAGCCCGGCATGATCTAGACAACCAGTAAATCAAGACGTCATTGTTGTAAGTAAAGGCGCAAGAAGAACCCTGTATTGCATATACTATGGCTAGTGATACAGGTCAGAGACCTCTATAGATCACCAAGTCCCAGCCCGGAGAGCGCTGAGCGCTCCGCGCATGCAGCAAACATACCATGACTACCGGTAGCCAGCGCGGCCTTCCCGGTACCACTTTAGGAAGGACCAGCAGAATGCAATGCAGCATCCGGAGACTACCGCCCGGACCTTCATCCTGGTGTGTGTTCTCCGTGCAGCTATCCGAGGATGTCGTCCCATCCATCCCCTGTTTCCAGAAAAGGGAGGTATGTCTAGCATAACGGCATCAATTATCAGTTCAATTTACCCTCCTTCCATATCCAAGCAGCCAACGAGACAGCCCCTCACGCCTTGCCGCCGGACTTGAGGATCTGCTCCAAATTCTCCCGGCTGTTCTTATTTGTCATCTCAAGGTAATGAAGCTTCTTCTCCAAGCCCGTAATCTCCGATTTCAGATCGCCGCTCTCGCTTGACAGACGCTTATCGATCGTGTTCAAGGGAACTCCCACGAACCTGTAGGAATAGTACTTGTTAGCATGGCTTTGTGATTGTGTCGCCTCCGTAGAACTCCAACAGGGTAGCATAACAGCTTGTCGGGTGAACGCACATCTTTCCTACCCCCTCATACACTCTTGTATCCTTGGGCAGAGTGCTGATCTCCTTCGACGTGAGTTCCAACATGCGGATGTCTCGCTGCTTGGTTGTGATCTGCGCCTTGGTGATCCCGATCTGTTGCTGGGAGCTGATAGCCTGGGCTTCGATTTCTCGCAGAAGCTACACGTTTAGAAAAGTGTGAGTGACGGAACACTGATAGGCTAAGTGGGGGAAGTCACCTTCTGCAGAGCTTCGTTCGGAATAGACATCTTGGGCAAGGAGAGGGGAGTCCCGCTTTGGTATTGAGGGGTAATCTGGGGTTGATGGGTTTCGCGTTCTCGGAGTTAAAGTATGCGCGTATATGGGGAATCCCAATTATGGTGACTCGGCTATCAGTTAAGATGCTGAGTGAATTGGGTATCGGAATGATTGAAAAGGTTGTTTGTTGGTAATGGTACCAATCGAGCTCAACGATGAACTCATCTCATCGGCCGTCTGCTGTTATTGGCTCCGAGGCCCGGGCGGTAGAGGTTTCCGGATTCGGACATGGAAATAGGGCTTAGGGTTCCGTGGCAGAACAACTACTAAGGACAACGACTGTGCAAGATCGATCATAGGTGGCAATTAAATGGACAGAATATATTGGAAGCTGCTAGTACATCATAGAAGCACGCATTTTGTTATACTCCGCCTGGGTGATTGGCTTATACTTGGCCGGGTTTCCCTCACTCATGCATGACGGAATGCATTCGATGACCATATCCGGGTCGGGAGACATGAAGTAAGGGATCGAATATCGTTCACGTGTCATCCGATGCGGCCCTTCAAACCGATCAGAGAGCTGCGGTAGTCTGACACGGTGGTTAGTAGACCGAAGGCGATCTGTACAATCGGTTAGATATCCCGTCGCCAGACCTGCTAATGAGTCGCAGGACAAAGGTAAGACCAACCATTGCTCCACCTTTGTAGTAAGTCTCCAACATTTAAAACGATGGAGTTCTTCAAAGGAGCAGAGGGGACAAATATGCCCGGTCGAGAAACGTCCTCCACTTCCAGGCCACCACAATCATCCTGGAAGAGCATTGTTATGGAACTCCAATCTGTATGAGCCGGACATCGGGCTGTTCGTTCTTTTTCGAGATCTTCGGCTGGAACAGGCAGATAATGCAGCAGCCGCAGCTGGTTGTTGTAGCCCGAGTGCCTCTTCGTTAGGTAGCATTCGTCTTCCAGATCGAGCCCGGTAGCCAGAGCACGTAAAATTTCGCTTCCAACCTTATTACACTCCCAGTAAAATCGGACCATGAAGGCCTGGAACCCAGGAAGTGTTTCTTTGGGTATCCACTGGTTGGGCTGGGCGGCATTTTCTTCACTGCCGATATCATAGATTTCCTGTGCTCCGCGTCAATCCGAATCTCAAAGATTGGATGGTGATCTGGTCTGCCGGCATATTTCTTTGTATCAGCCCACTGGGATAATGAAAAGTTTAACAAACCTTGACATCAGGGACCTCTCTCAGCTTTTTTCGGGCCTCATCATCATTCCCGCTGCTCATAGTCTGAGAGACCTTTTCCAACCCAGGCCATGAGTAACCTCGATGCACAGCCCAGCCTTCTGGATGGGGAGCCTGCATCTTCTCTTCATCCGAGAGTTCGAAAAAGCGTCTCATCCAGTCAAACGCTGCATTGAGGATGGTTTCAGACAGAGAGTGATTCACGATACAGACAAATCCGACTTCTCGGCAGGCCTCAACGAGTTCATGTGCGACCCGTTGACGAGAGGATTCATCCTGAGTGTTGTACCACGATGAAAAGTCCACGACGGGAATCTTCATCTGAGCGGAGTCATCGATAGAAGGCATACTGGCTCATTTAGCGGTGTCGTACTCCGTATAGCCTTAGGCTCGTCAGGTCAAAAGTAGGCGTGACAACAAAAGGTTGTATTAACACCGTCACAGTGCTGTTGGAAGATGAAAGGTTAATGCATCAGCTGCATCGGTGCTTCGTCACTAAGGTGCCTAAGGTTTCCAGTCACATGCTTTACGATCCTCAAAGTGCGTGGAGAAACCCGACTGGGTGTCAGCATCTGAAAGAATGCCGTGTTGGTGTAACCAGGACATTGAGAATGTCCGAGTCTATCTGATAATCAAGAGACTTAAGGTAAGCTCATCCACATGGCGTGAATTGACTTCGACGTGGATAGTGACATCATCTGTTAGCAGACCCTGATCGGAGTCTGGAGCAGAATTTATCCACTCGACGATAGCGATCAGGGACACCGGCGGAACCCCGGGCGATTCCCTGGCCCGGATGCTGATTTTCAACCAATGCGGCGGGCCAAAAATAGGTGAACACTGAACAAGAACCGCCTCGCACGGGCGGCTGGTTATTGAGGGGCCACTGGGGACGCTCCGTTGCTGTGGCAGGGGATCGGTGGACCCGGCGCTGCCTGAACAACCTAAAGATGCAGCGTCCATCACCCACTCCGCCCGGTGTCCGAACCGGCTTGCTCCAGAGAAGCAAACTCGGAGAGAATCAAGACCAAGAAGAGGGGAATTGAGCGACACGTATGTGAGCTATCAGCCGCCCACTGTCCCGTTCGTTGAGCTCCTTGCGAGCTAGCTACTCTGAGCGATCCCTACTGACATCTACATCTCTACCGCTTTTAGTAATCTGTTGATCGCCATCCTCGAGTCGTTGCAGAATACTACCCAGCCTTCGACATCTTGCAATCGGACTGGTCGCAAAGCCACAACTGCGACCATTTTTTTCAGAATCATCCCAACATACGGAGTATACCTTCTGCTATCCTGTCCCATCCCATTCGGCGGGCGTGCTATAGCCCTAGCCCTGACAATGAAGCTTTCCGGGTGGATCTCGGCCACATTCTTCGCCTCTATTGTGTTATCGATAGAGACGACGCCGGCTCCATCAATCGACACCGTGTCATTTTATCCTCCACGCAATGCAGACGCGACCCGGCGGGCCTTTGAAGTGCTACAATTGTTGAGGAAGCGGAGCGATAACTGTCCTTCTGGCTATGACCCTTGCTCGAACCTCGGCCACTCAAACATTTGCTGTTCCGATGGTACAACGTGCACTCGTGACGCCGCTGAGAACATTGCTTGCTGTCCGACCGGAGCGAGCTGTACCGGCACACTCTCTGAGACTGGAGCCGTAGTTGGAGGTTCAACCAGCAGCTTCCGATTTCCTCAAACGGCAACAGCAACTCAAACTACAGATGGGACGAGTGTCACCCTCACGGGTACTACAATTGCCGGAGCGTACCCTTTTGTCGACATACCGACAACATTTGCGAACGCCCGCGTTTGCTCTTCATACTATTCTTTGTGCCAGAGCGAATATACAGGCTGCCTTTCGGAGCTTGGAGGAGGCTACGCGGTGACCGTAGCTGCAGAAGGTGGAGGCGTCACCCGCGCCGGTGGAGGGGCTGCGGCAGCTATATCAACATGCTCTAGTCTGAGCATGGATGCCTGCCACGGTCTCAGCATAGGATACTGCAGCAGCTACAACACCGACGTATACGCGAACCGGGGAACGACCCCAAAGCGGAGCTCCAGCCTCGAGGATATCTTCTTCGGTATGTTCATCGGACTGGCCGGGATGTTTCTGTAAAGCCACGGCGAAGTTCGATTTTTATGTGAATATGTATGTATGAGATATGGACATACGCTTGCTGGTATATGACCTGGGCCCTTTGAGGTTAACAATGGTCGCTGCAACTACCTCAGACGATCTACTGGTTTTGTTTCGGAGGCTTGTGCCCATGACCCTAGATGAAAATGACGGACTTACGAACTGATTGATTGATGATGTGCGATGGTGAGAGTCCATGGGATCTACGAATCTGGTACTCTTCTGGCGTTCTGTATATAGCAATAGCAGATAGGATAGCAACTATGAAACAAACTAAACAAGTGGCGCCCCTCGTCGAGCCATTGCAATCGCAACCTGCTTTGCATTGATTCATAGATATGCAGGCACGGACCTGGTGCCCGGGCCACACCGCTTCACCACCGCATCATTGTTAGGGCTTATTGTACGTAGGACTCCGTACACGGAGCAGGAACAATTTAAGTGCATCTAGATAATAGGCCAGGCGGACTCCTACATGCATCTGCATATGGAGTCATCCACGCCACACCACGGCCCAAGTATGGATTCACTCCGTTGGGCGACACGTAGGACTCCGCCTAGATACCTGATTCGCACCGACGACGGAGGAACATGCAGCCAGTACCTGACGGACGGAACTCCGTCGAATCAAGGCATGCGTTGGCCAGACCGACTCATCACGGGATAATAATAATCTGGCGGTGGAACCACCAGCACAATAGGCCGAGTCTATCCAGGTTCCGGGCCTTCTATTACGGAGACTATTGGTGCAGAGAGGATGACGCTGTCAGGAACTGAGGGCGGGGAGAGTTGGTGATGGGAGGGGCAGCAACGGCATCATCCTCTGCCACCTCTCTACGATTGGGTCATGGCGGGGCAACAACATGCAAAGACCAAAAAAAGTGGATATCCCAGCCTCCGGAATTTCCTTTTATAATCCATGATCTAAGTTTATCTTCATCGCTGATTCACTCGGCGTTGCAGTGATTGGTGGTTGCCGTCGCAGGAAATGCGGTGGTTGGGAAGTCGACTGGACGGAGGCTGGGATCAAGAAGAGCGGACGGCCTGCTCGGGGGGGATGGCACCTTGCTCGCTCTTCTCCTCGCCCGACCACCCATACTTTTTTCCCCCTCTCTAGATTCATTCTCTCATTTTTTACTCTGCAAGCTAGAGATTTGTGATAGATTCGCGCATTCCATCTATTGCTTGGCTTCCCCCCGGCCCTGTTTCATTCCATACCTCGCTTGTCATACAACGCATACATCGAGTCGGACGTCGGGACAGGACGTCGTCCCTGGCAGCGATCGGAATTCAAATTACTAATTCCAGTCGCATCGTGGCCTGGCCTCGTGGTTGTCAAATATCCAACGTTCTTCCTTCGCCATGCATGCGTCGCGCATACTCCAGTCCACCATATCTATACTGGCCCTACTAAGCCAATTTCAACTCTCAACAGCATCGCCATTGGAATCCGAGGAAAATCTCGATGAGGCGACTCTAGAGAAGCGCTGCTCGAACCCTTGCGGTTACTATAGCCAGCTTTGCTGCAGCTCAAGCCAGACATGCAGCACCAACAGTGACGGCGAAGCCGAGTGTGTCGACAGCGGCAGCTGGGAGTATTTCACCACCACATATGTCGTGACCGAGACTGAGCGTGCCACCTTCACTTCGACATGGAGCTCCTACATTTCGGCGACAGCGACCTCAACTTGCAATGCTGAATATGGAGAGACGGTCTGCGGCAGCGACTGCTGCGGTCCTGCATATGTCTGTTCTGACAATCAATGTATCCTGGGAAGCACATCAATCTGGGCGACTGCGACTGCTACACCACCCGTGCGCGGAACAACACTGTCTACCGCCACGCATACAGCCACAACCACCGAGCCTTTCATCGCTCCCGTAAGTACAAGTGGAACGCCGGTGGTTGTGAAAGACGAGAGCAAAGGACTCAGCGGCGGAGCAATCGCGGGCATTGTTATCGGAACGATTGCTGGTGTATTTCTCCTGCTGCTTCTCTGTGCTTGTATGTGCTGTCGTGGAGCACTGGATTCCATTCTCGCTTGTCTGGGACTCGGGGGTGGTAGGAAGAGGAGAGAGACGACATACGTCGAAGAGCGTCGTCGTCATCATCATTCTTCTTCCGGCGCTAGACCTGAGCAGCGTACTTGGTTTGGCAGTCGACCCGCACCATCGACAGCAGGTGGTGGTAAGCAGAAGAAGTCTGGAATGGGTGCTTTGGCGACCATCGGGATCATCCTGGGTGCACTCGCGCTGTGCCTTGGGTTGAAGAGGCGCAGAGACAATCGGGACGAGGACGAGAAAACCGATTACTCGTACCCGAGCAGCTATTATTACTACTCCTCTGACTACTATACCAACGATGGTGAGTGCTGGTTGCTGCTGCTTACTTAAGTGACGTTACTAATAGCTTTGTAGGAAGCACGGTAGTGACAGAAGATCGACGGACAAGAGATACCAGACGAACCAGAAGATCTCGCACGCGATCACGAAGATCATGATTTGATGAAACCCACCTATGATATAAGATGACTTTCCGAATACGGAATACAACGAGCCCCTGTTATGCTATTTCCCTTTTCTTTCTTTTCTTTTTATATGAGTGTGCATGAAACGGCGTTGATTTGGGGTTATGGTTGACGTGCAGTGTACGATGATGAGATATGTCTTCATGTTCTAATGCCTTTGACGCTTTCTGATTCCCCGTTTTTTTCCTTTTCTTTTACCTCTTGTGTTTGTTTTTCCTAGGCTTTGCCGTTCGCGCCTTTCAATCTTCTTTTCAACCCTCCTAGAACTTCTTGTATGGAGGGAATGGGAAAGGAAGCGAGATGTAAATATGAGACTGGACATAAACTGACTATGAATGATGTTGCACATACTAAAAGTGTTAAAACGGGAAGTTGGTAGCAAACCCAGGATCTTTTATCCCTTGTTAGGAGACGAGGAGGGAGCATATCGGACTAGAGACATAAAGAGCCGAGAAGAGAGACCTCCGGCTACACGGCCAGAACTGCAGGTACAGCCCCGAGCACGTCCCTCTAGAGCCGGCACCAGGGAAAATTACATGCATTTTCGGTTCAAATCCCAGACTTCCTAGCTCTCAAGACCCAGTGCCCGTGCATCCCTGGAGTGAGAGCCGATTCTTGATAATCATGCACCTGCCGGAGTAACTCGTGCGCTTTCCAGGTTACTGCAGCTGCAAGGCGGCCATCAACGGTCAGCATGCCAACTCAAGACAAGTGTGGGAGGATATGGCCTCATTCACACAACAGTATCCGTTAATCTGGCAGTAAGGTAATCTGAACGAAGAGATAGTGAGTTGATCCCTGTCGCCGACCAACGGGATCGGTTATTGGAGACGGGTTGAGGCCAGGGTCCAGAGGGAAGCTCGGCACCTCCCAAGTCCCAAGTCCCAAACGGCACAAACTGCCCGGGCGGAACCTGCGACTCCCCGCCTCCCGTAGTCCCAAGTCATCCAATCCATCATTTCACGCTCCGTCTGTCCTTCCAAGCCCGCAGCCAATTCCCCCCCTCCCCATCGACACCCCCTTCCGTCTCCACTATTGTATACAGAATCACATTATCCATGAGGCTGCTCCCGAGTATCCCATTCTGACAATACCTACTCAACATCATCAGTCACTCTGCCCTTGTCCGGCCTTCCCCCGATCGTCCAGGGCTGTCAAGTCTTCCCTCCTGAGGATTACGAGTCCCGTTGAGCTCTGATTCTTCGCCGGCCCGCCATGCTCCAAACGCAGACTCAGCACGTTTTCTCTCACCAGCATCAGTATCCGCAGGCTGATCCGTCCTGGTTGCAGCAACAGCAGCACCACCAAAGCCACCCGCACCAGGCTCAGCAACAGCATTCTTCGTTGGTCGCCCAACAGCATGCCCAAGTTCAGGCGGCTGCAGCCGCAGCCGCAGCCGCTCAACAACAACATTATACCCGTATCGCTATGGCTGGAAACGCTGGTGCCGGTAATCCCGCTCAAGGAGCCGGTGCAGGGGGCATGGGCGGAGACGGCGCTTTGCCCGGTGCGGTGTCAGTGATGGACGGTGGCATCAGTGATGAGAATCGCAAGGTTTTCATCTGGGTCGCGGAACTCCTCGATCCGAATCGCAGAGAAGCAGCTCTTATGGAGCTCAGCAAGAAGAGAGAGCAAGTCCCGGAACTTGCGCTGGTTATTTGGCATTCTTTCGGTATGGGCTTCCCTTTGATCGGCTTTGGGGTGGTGGCAACTAACGGGACGGGTACAAGGCGTCATGACCGCTTTACTCCAGGAAATTATCTCAGTATACCCTTTGTTGAACCCTTCGCAATTGACTGCGGCTGCATCAAACCGGGTTTGCAATGCGCTCGCTCTGTTGCAGTGTGTTGCTTCCCACAATGAAACTCGCACCTTATTTCTAAACGGTACGCAGCAAGCCCCTCAGACCACCTTATCCCTGAATTCCAAACTAACGACACCCATCTGAACAGCTCATATTCCTCTTTTCCTCTATCCATTTCTTAATACGACATCAAAGTCGCGGCCTTTCGAATATCTCCGTCTCACCTCCCTCGGTGTGATCGGAGCGCTGGTCAAGAACGACTCATCCGATGTCATTAACTTCCTCCTCACCACAGAGATCATCCCGCTTTGCCTTCGCATTATGGAGACCGGCTCCGAGTTGAGCAAGACTGTCGCGATCTTCATCGTACAAAAGATTCTCCTCGATGACATCGGCCTCGCATACATTTGCGCGACCTACGAGAGATTCTATGCTGTTGGGACGGTGTTGAGTAACATGGTTACTCAACTTGTGGAGCAACAGACTGTGCGATTGCTCAAGCATGTTGTGCGCTGCTTCCTTCGGTAAGTCATACCTCAACACTCCCTGCACCCCGCGATTATACTCTGCCTCTATGTCAAGTGCTGACTTCCGTAGCCTGAGTGATAACAGCAGGGCGCGAGAGGCGTTGCGCCAGTGCCTCCCCGAACCTTTACGTGATGCGACATTCTCCTCGGTACTCCGCGATGATGCCGCCACGAAACGCTGCCTTGCGCAGCTTCTCATCAACCTTTCGGACAACGTCTCCGACGGCGCACCCGGTGTTGCGATGTAAAAAGTTCAAAAGCATTTGTTTTCGTTTTGGTTTACTTGGTATATTTGACAACCTTACGACATGCATCGGGCGGGCTTAGGCGAAACACGGATCACAAGGCGCAAACTGTGTGGAATGGCAATGCAATGATGAGATCTAAGAAAAGTTGCAAAAACAACAAAAGAGAGAAAAGAGTGAAGACATGGGCGGTATGGGAGCACTGGGCTTGGGGGTTTCTGTGTCTTATTATGTTTCAAAAGGTTTTGCTGTTTTGCTGCTCATTTTATTCTTCCCTGTCCCTGGCTTACTGTGGCTTTCTCGATTTCCCCACTTCCTGTTTCTGTCGAACACTTCATTCCCATTTCGGTCATAATGGTATGGCTGTGCGGTGGCGTGGATTCGGATGGCGCTATCTGTCTATGTGCATTTTGCTTGTCCTCTATGAACCCCATTCCCCATCCTCCATCTGAGTGAGATAGACCCTCTTTGAGCGAGATACCAAGATCTAGTTTTATGTTTCGTTGGTTGGTGCTGGTTCTGTTGCTTGAGATGCATTTGCCTGACTTGACTACATACGGATGTGAGCAATTCTTATGATAGTCTGTTTATTCTTGACTCGACCAATCTGACCTATTGATAATCCGACTTTGAACCGGAGTGCCAACTCCTGTAGTGTGCCACGGTACCCTGTAGAAGGAGAGACCTCGGACCGCATCGAGTGAGAGGCTTATCGGCACGGGATCGACCAATCGGCGGGTGGAGGTCACCTGACCGGGGTCTCGACGCGCCGCCCGGCGATTCTGTGAGCTCATCTCTTCTGCCCAGCCCGACACGCCCGCCCTGGCGAACGATTTCCTGTCTTCACGCCGCTGTCGATCACGCCCATATCCACTCGTTGCGCCGTTTAGCTGAGACCGCTACGTGCAGTCTCCTTCTTGCATATACGCTCCGATAATTCTTTCTAGCCCACCCGCCCATCTCAGCCGCAGATCCGCCGCCCCGTTGGAATTTCGTCCTGCGCTGCGGCGCCTTTAATGGTCCATATCCGCCTCGATGGTATCGCGAAAGCGCACCCGCTCCGAGGTGGACGCTGCCCCGGAGCAGCCACCTGAGGAGCCGGGCTTACTTCAACAGCTTCGGAACTGCTGGGAGTTTGCGAGTCTGATGCAATACATTGCCATATTTGGTAAACTCATGAAGATTGACGAGGATTTTGGGATTGAGGTGAGCAGGAACAAATGAATACCCTTCTTCCCCCTGCCTTGAGCGCGGCCAATGAATGCTAATCAATTACCTTGATGTGCCGATTATAGGATTTGGAAACTGAGTGTCTTAAGCCTACCCCTTCGGAGAAACTGCTGGAGATCGGACTCTGTCTTTTGAAATGGGTCTCGTCGCATCGGGGCCTTACGTATGTGGCCGCTGCTCTGGCCATATCTGAGGTTATGCTAATAGAATACGTATGCCTTTAGTTTCGACAACTTTGATGAATATACGCGACGCCAGTACAATGCCAAAGCACCGCATATTCCCAACCCTTTCGGGTATGAGGAAGTTCCGAACAGATTCCTCGATTTTGATGTCTTCCTGAAATTGCGCGTCTTGCACCAGCTATCCATTTGGACATTCTGGAATCTCGATCGCATTCGCGAAAAGATGCCGGAGCAGAGGGAGTTGGATCAAACGCAGTGGGTGGGTTTATCTGACATACACTAGGCCCCTGGAATATTTGCTGACTATTTACAAGCGCATTGAGGAAGTAGGTTACGATCGCGAAGGTCGCTACTACTATATCCTCGACGACAATAGACTCTATCGTCGCACCGACCCCCCTATTCCCCCTCCAAAACCGGCTAAGTCGAAGTCGAGAAGAAAAAGCGCTCGCGCCATGAGAGCATCGAAACGGAGAAAGGTTACAGGAGCAGATCCTATCGAAGAGTCTGATGGAGAGAACAATGTTAACGGCGATGCCACAGAGGACCCTTTCGAAGCGATGACGTGGGAATGTATTGCTGTCACACTTGAGGATTACCAGCAGTTCCTGGAGTCGATTCGGAAGACTAGGGATCCTGATGAGAAGATTCTGAGAGATAGGATTGACGAACAAGTCATGCCTATTATTGAGAAGGAAGAGGAAGCCCAGCAGCGGCAGAAACAGAAGCGCGAGAAAGAGCTTCTTAACATGCAGCTGCTGGCTGGCGCTAAACGATCTAGTCGCCTCGCTGGAAAAGCTGAGAAAGAGCGCCAGGAACGTGAGGCCGCTGAAGCAACCCGTAAGCGCGAGACAGAACTGGCTGCAGCTCTGAAGGAGGACGAAAGGGTGAAGAAGCTTGAGACAGAAAGACGCTCGCGCATCATGACCCGGGAACAACGTATCAAAGACCGCGAGAGGAAGCGGATACTGCATGAAAACGAGCTTCAGCGCATCCAAGAAGAGCAGGAGAAGGTTGCCAGGGGTGAAAGCAGAGCTTCCGAGAGGCATCTTCAAGCGGAGATGGAGAGATACCGCAAGAACTTGGAAGACCTCTCGCAAGAGGACCAATGGATCTTCGACTGCTCCGGCTGTGGTGTGCATGGGCAAAACCTGGTAAGCTTGAGCCTACTTCCGCGTGTTTCCGACAGGTGTGCTGACCTTGAATAGGACGATGGTTCCCACAGTGTTGCATGCGAGAACTGCAATGTGTGGCAACACAGCAAATGCCTCGGAATCCGCAAGGACGAGGCAGAAAGAGAGGACTTTCATTTTGTTTGCGAAGACTGCAAACGGCGTGAGGAGGAAGCCAAAATGCCCAAAATCCCGCCGTTGAAATTCCGCGTCGGCTCAACGTCGCCATCCTCGACGGCTGTCGAGGGAGACGCGAAGATCAAAAGTCCAGACGTGGAACAATCTCCTACACCACCCATCAAAGAACCTCAGCACGCCTTCCAGTTGCCGTCCATCGGGTCTCCGCACAAGCCATCACTCCCCCCCGCCTCCTCCCAAAACCCCTCTCAAGTTGTTTCTTTCCCTCCTCCATCACCCGAGCGCCGGCCACAGTCTGCACACACGACGTCATTCAGCCCTCCTCGAGCTCCATTTTCTCCGTCAAAGGGCGCAAATGGCTTCACCCCGTCGTCCAAGGAGCAGATACCGAAGCTCCCTTCCATCCATCAAGCAATGCATCTACCGCCTCACGGTGGCGACTCCTTCAATGGCTCCTTTCCTGCGCGACGACCGTCGTCCTCACACTCTGTGCGGAGTCCAACTTTGCCCTCTCCTATCCAGAACCGTCCTTCCATGTCTCCAACTCAGGGCAATCGAGACGTTGGCCCGCTTGCAGGGTTTCCGCCTGTAGCTTCGTCAGATCACCCCGCCCCATGGACGCCGTACGGTCAACATCAAACCCCACGTCCAAACACGGGCAATCACGCTTCCTTCTCTTTACCCAATGGGCGTCCGTCATTGATGGCTACCCCAACTACTAGTCGGTCCTCGCCTCCACATAGTTCCCACGGTATACCATTTTCCGGAATCAGTCCGACCAAGCAATCCCCCCGACCTATGACTTCCGGCAGTGTCACAGGTGCTCCTGTTCTTCCTCCGATTCAAAAGCTCGAGCCGAGTCCTAAATTGATGGGCCGAAGCTCACCGGACGCGCCGATTCCGCCGCCGGTGAAATGTATGACGCCTGAGCAAGAAGAGCGCAGACAGAGAGAGAACGCCATGCTGCAGGCCCAATTGCATGGGACTAACGGTCAGTCATCGGTGATGTCGTCACCATCTCTCAACCGTATACCACCTTTAGGGCCGTCTGCGGTTGCTCAACAACCTGCTCCGTCCCCTCCGGCCGGTCCGAAATGAGGTCTACCTGATGCTTTCATAAATAAGTGGCCGGGGCTCGATTAGCTATTGATTATACCCCTCGTTCGATATTGAACCAGTCCGTCTTTCGACAATCTCCTTGGATTGATTACCGATCGCTATTCACCATGGGCCTATTCATTGGGTCTGGGTCTGGTGACTCTCCAGCACAGTAAGCTTGGTCAGCTTGGCAACACCAAGCCATGTGGACAAGCCTCATGCTTCCGTTTTCTTTCCTTTGTCTCCCGTAGTCCACGAGGCTGGACAGCCAGCTGCCGATCGCTGGGATATTTTATTACTCTATTTCTTCGGAATTACCGCTGCATGCATTATCTACCAACGTGCGCTTGTCAAGCTAGTGCGCCAGTCAATATTCTATGAGGAGCTTTTTGATCTTGCTCACATTGTGCTAACATTCTTGCATGGTTGGGACGGCTGGTCGATGTTTCTGTGTCTTACTTGATATACTGAAGGGTGGCGTTGCAGGTAGTGAGCTATAGAGGGATGCGATGGATATGGACGTGAAGTAGACATGGCTAGATGTAATAAAAGTGGATGATTACATTTGCAGGCCTCTCCTGTTGATAACAAAATCAAGTACACCTTGAAACGCAGATGTACAATCTATGATGCATTGACACAACCCATCACCGCCCGACAGATAAATATATAATGATCTGACCCTTTGCAAATCTGGCCGATTGACAAATACTCTGCCGGAAAACTACCCAGATGCCTGCACACACCTACATATAAACATGCACACCCATTGCATCAGCAAACAAATTTATTTCAGCCCCAAACCGCACCATGTCCATGCAGACACTCAGCCGCACGAACCCTGTAAAGCCGACCAGAAGGCAGATATAGTCCAGGAGGACTTATCAGCCCCATGTCTCACTTATCTCCGCGCATACATATCATATCTACTCAGATCTGTCACCTGTCATTTCGATCCCGACCGATGTGCAGCTTGGCGCGTCGCACTGCATGCACGATAGATTGCCTCTGGGCGTGTTCAATATCCGACTACATTATATATCCAGCTGCAGATGTGACAAGCAACCCGAGTGTGATTAGCATGTCAGACCGCTTCAGGACCTGGAGAGTCAGTTGGGCTGTCAACGGATTTGTTCGGTTGGATGTCTACCCTACCTATAAAACAAACAATATTGACTGACTGACTCGTTTGCTACTAGAAGACCATGCATATATCCCATCTACTAACGAACTGATTGATTGCTTGCTTGATTGATCGATTCATGTCCCATGAGGCCATGTGTGCTGACAACCCAGCATCTGGGGATTGGGGAGTGAGACAAACACCCACCCTCGACTGACACATACAAGGATATTGTTGATTACAATGGGTACTTTGTCAGCCTGATCTTCCCTGCCTTAGTTAGTACGCTGACACCAATACCAGCACCAACTCCCTAGTAATTAGCCCCCTTCCTTCCAGTTCCCTTGGGCTAGTAAGTACGGAAGTACTCCGTCCTCGAATCTCTCTCCAACCCACCTCCTAAATCTTAGCAACGCTCACTACTCGCAACTAGTGAATCAATACGGAATCCGTTGAAGTGAACCGAGTCTCGACCCCGGCGGAATGAACCGAACAAACCAGCCTAGCCTAGCCTAGCCTCCTTTTTTTTTTTTCTTTTCGGGGCACTGCGGGCGTGGAATTGATTGATCGATGAATTAATAAAAATAAGCCCATCACATCAACTGCCCCGTTTTGTCGAGGGGGTTAATTCCGTCCGGAGATGACAACTGTTTGCCCCGACTCCGACCGGATCCGGGTCCGTGTCCGGTGGGGGGGGGGGGGGGGAGGATTCGCGAACGCACGGTCTAGACGGTCCTCTCCTCCGTATCCTCCTCCGTGCGGTTGACACTAGTTTGATGGTACCGTGGGTGGGATGGAGCCGCAGCTATACTACTCATCGTCTCTGGCTGCAGCAGGTTGGTAGGCAGGCAGACACAAAATGATTGATCGACACAGGCATGAAGCAGATAGGTACGGTACGTAGGGAGGTATGTAGCGTGGCGACTAGGTCTAAGCCTTGGTCTAAGTCTGGAGCCTCAAGAAATCGCTCATGCCGCATATCGTTCCACGCTCAGGCACTATCCCTCATGTACGTACTCGGGACATGGCACCATCAAGCATAGAATACACAAAATCCCTATAAATACAAACACGCATACACACATATACACATACACATCTAGCAGAATTAGAATAATACCAACCTCAACCCCAAAAATAACAACCGAAATAAATATCCCCTACCCCAGTGTCCTCAAAACCGAACTACCTAGAGAGTAGAGAGTAGATACATAACACTAAGTATACCAAGCACAACGCTACATATCAACCCCCGACCCCGACCCCGACCCCAAATCCATCACTAGTCCAACGACCGACCACCAAGTGTGATCGATCGCACCTGCATGGAAGGGAAGGGAAGGGATGGGATGGGGCCCGGGGGGCACCGGGCACTCTTCTGATACCAAACACTGGAACCCCGATGAGTTCCGTCCACTCAAGGCCCGTTGTCGGATGCGAGCGAAACCATATTTAGGATTTGGCGCGCACAACCCCGGCCTACCACTACCACCAGTACCACTGCCACTAGATAGATACCAGTGCGCCCGGCTGTGTACTACGGAGTACCTAGGGTACTTAGGTAAGACTCCACTAAACCGTCCGGGTGATCGTCTGGTGTTGTGTTGATACTGATGATACTATGTACACTGTACTCCGTACTGTAGATAGTACTTCTTACGTATGTCGGTATATACGGGATATCTCGCTATATGGTAATATATGCGACCTAGGATAGATTTACGAAAGTACCCATACTAACCATCTATTCCCACAAACAAATACATAGGTACATACACTTGGAGATAGGTAATCAACTCTCGGAAAAATAATACATAATAAAATTCTAGAACAAGGTTAGAGGTTATATCATGTTAGGTTAAGTTAGCCCCTCGGTACAGAGTACAGAGTACAGTAGGTTAAGTTCGGCCCTTGGCTTGTCTGTCTGTTGACAGAACACTGATGAAGTTGGTTGCGGTGATTGACATAGACATAGGAGTGAGTCTGTTACAAAGCGGAATGGTTTGTAAGCGGTGGCTCGGTATCTCGGCTGGTATCCGTACGGTACCTTGAATGTACTTTTTGGCGGGGATTTGGTTGGGGAAGGTACCTACCTACCTGGGTTCTTGACTTTTTACCTATCCCAGGGGGGTAGTCGGAGGGGGCAAAGGGGGACGGGGGATGTTTGGGTCGGGCGCCCGCGTTGTTGCACACATGTGTTTTGGGTATCCGTGGTTGGCTTGGTTTGGATGTGTAGGTTCAAGGTCGATCTCGGGGGGTGTGTGTGTGTGTTCATGTGGTGGTGGTATACCTTATCTTGCATTTGCATTTGCATTGCATTCTTGGTCTCGTGTTGTTTTGGTTTTTGTTGGTTTCCTTGGGGTGGTTTCTTGGTGTGGTAGATGGTGTCTCACCGACTCGACTTGACGATGGATGTGATGGAATTTGGATTATGTGTAAGGCTGAACTGCGTCTGGTGTTAGTTTCTTAGTTACTGTTTGTTGGTGGTGGTGGTGGTGGTGGTGGTGGTGGTGGTGGTGGTGGTGGTGTTGGATGAATTTGAGTATGTTGCCTGACAAGGCTGGCTTATGCGCATCGCGGCGCAGCGGCACAGCGCTTAGCGGGCTCATTGGACGGGAACATGTATGACTACGGGTGTGTCTCAGATGGTGCGTTATGAGGTTGTGTGCGGCTGTCGGGTGTACGCCCTAGTGCAAGAGTAAAGATGTTGGTGTTTTGATTGGTATCAAATACTAAATTCCTTGGCTGTCTGGTTTGATTGGATTCATTGATATGTCTCTCCTGTGTCGTCTGCTACGCCGTAGTAGGTAGGTGGGAAGAGAGCTGGGTGATTTCGGATCTACTGGCGGTAGAGTCCCTATGCTGGACTGCGTACTCCGTAGTGTTATCTTAATTCGATGCTAAGTCTGTAGAGACGGCCCCTGATTCATTTAACTAAGTGACAACCTAGTACCTAGGTGTAGCCTCATAGCGAGCCTCCACCAGATGTGGATAGCTTGGTTGCTTAGTACCAGGTACCTGCTCCACAAGGCTACGGAGAACTCGGTCCCGTGTACCGGTGACCTACGGGGGTTTATGCCAGTTGGTTGGCCGCGGAGAAGCCCGAAGAGAAGCCCGACGCAGCGCGATACTGCAGTAAACGAAGAAGCCAATGGTAGGTCGATTTGGTGTGATTGATTCATCACTGCGTAGAATCCTTTTTTCAAGACTTGCACGATGTGCTGGTGGTGGTCGATAACCAGGGCAGATCCGCCTCCCAGGGGCTTGCCCGGCTGTCCCCACTGGTGGTTGCGCGGAGGCTAAGCTACCGTAATTTAGCGGGGTGCGGTGGGCCCGTGAGACGACGACGTTGTTACTACCCAGTACGACCAAGGCAGCACTGATACCACGCTAGGCTGGATGCGTACGGTCTAGACTGGGCCCGAGGTGTCGCGGGACTCGCTAGATGTCTCCAAATCGGTTATGCAATGCACAAGCGGGTGGTCGGGGTAATTCAGCTGCCCTCGAGGATCCCGTCCAAGCCATTTGGCAATCCTCTGTTAGTGTAACCTGAAATCGCTCAGCGAAGGTTGCAGATCCGTCAAATCCTTTGGCTTGTCTGATGATGATGTTCCTTCCTTTGCCTACTCTGGCTTACTGCTTGTTCGTATTGTATCCCCCGTTGGAATATCAACCTTAATTCCTTCGCCTGAATACTTGCATCACCCATTGTGTCATGTCCATTCTAGCGTCATAGCCGCCACTGGCCCATGTTGCAGCGCAACCCAGCATTTGTATCACTTCAGATTTCCTGCAAGATCTAGGTGATGTCAGGTCTCCTGAGGTGTACACCCGGCAAGGAATCCCGTCGTACGAAGTGCACCCGTGTAATTTTACCAACAACGGCGGCGACCCCGGGTATACAAACTGTTGGACTGTGCGGATTGGAACAGAGCGGTCATCCCCAAGAGTGGGGGGGTCTCAAGCAGACCCTGTTCCGGTTCCCATGTAGTGTGTACATGATAAAATCTATTGTATCCGGATTCTGGAAATCCTCTCGGTCTGTGCAACCAACCAGGCATGACCGGATAGTGACGTCGGCCTTGACCGTCACCTGTATCGCTGGGAGGAACGGTGACTCAGGCACTAGTTGAATCCTGCTCACTTTTAACTGACCAATACCCAAACTGTCGGGTCCTTAATGTGTCAGGTATAGAGGCGCAAAACTTGCAAACGTCGCATCGTGCAGGACGATCCAGTCAACCAGCCAATCGACGCACGCGTTACCTGGTAGCAGCAGGCCGGGTGGTTAGTGCGACCTGAGACGGGCGGCCTGTTGACACCCCAACGCTATCTTGCTTAAGGAACTTCCTTCCAGCCGAGCTCGTGGTCTGCCCGAAGTAAGCGCCAGATATGTGGTTTGTATGCATGGTGATTCAACGGTTGCTGTCGTGGTTGACCGACAATCTCCATGTCTTGAGCCACGTTTTCCTTTCAGTCACAACCGGCGGTGCCTGTGGTGTCTGCTATCTAGCGGTAAAGGCGTATCTGGCGAAATCGGTGAGTGTCCGGCTGCTCACTGGCTCCTGGCCGGTCACGAGGCCGTCCGCATGAGTTGGGGCACCACTTCCGTGCCTGTCTGGGTGCGCCACAGGTTGCCATCGAGCATACGTACTCCATGCATTATTGCACATGCCAGGCTGCGCCCCTCTGGTTCCACCCCGTGTCATACCTGTCCCGTGACTTGATGAGAGTTTCCACGGCTTCTGCCCAGCCCTAATCCCTGCAGAAGGGGTGGCGCTACTCGGTACTCCGAGTTTCTCGGAGATATTCGTGGATTCCAATCTGGAAATGGCGTGCCCAGGGTAGCCCTCACCCTGTCATTCTTCATATATCCGACGTCTTGGCTCATTTCCTTGCCCGTCCCCCATTGTCCATATCCGTAATGGAAATAAAAGGAAAATCAGGCCCTGAAACGGATAAAGCACGGGGCTCAGCGGTGCCCATTTGAAACAGCAAAGCATTCGGGAAGGCGACGGTTATTCTTAGCTGCCTCTGCTTGATCCCGATAGATTCGGGTCCGCCATGGCCTGACCCTCGAGGCGGTGGCCCATCGATGTAGGTTGGGTGAACGAGGACTGCCGGAGAGCTTGGCGTGTCAGGGAACTTCCCAGTCAGCAGACCGTCAGAATCTTCGCCATGTATTAGATTCACCTTACCGAGGAGGTTTGGGGGAAAGATGGGTACCGGACTTGGGAAGGTGCGCCGCTTGGCATGGATCTAGTGGTACCGGACTTGGGAAGGTGCACCGCTTGGCATGGATCTAGTGACCTTCTAGAAGACCATCGAACGCTCGGGGACGCTGTGGATAGTGGCTAAGGGCCATGGTAAGGCCAATCAGATCCCTGTGTCAATCCCTTTCGCAACTGGAAGCAGGATGTTTCTTGGGTGGTACCAACCACACCGAATGGGTAAATCCTCCGGAAACGCAATGATAACGTTTGAAGGGAGTCTCTGGACGCAAGCAAGCCACCCCCATCTGTATAACCCTCCCATCCAGATGCGGTGCCAAGCAGTTACAGAAGGTTACTCGCTTTTCCTGCTCCCACGGCCCCTCGAGGAAGCGGGACGGACTGTCAGAAGGACGACACGAAGTGATCGTGCATGCGACCCATGGGACCAATGGCCAACTCGATAAGATAAAACGCCTCTAGGAGTAAGTCGTCGCTCAGACCCCTTCTGAGAACAAGGAATGCAGGAAATCGTTTCCACTAAGGTTTCTTCTTCAGCAACGTTCCTGCGCCCGAGAATACTCAGGGATGGCCGAGAAAGTCCGGACAAAGAATGATTACGCAGGGCAACTTCGGTTCCTGCGCAAGCCATCGGGGGTCTCTTCGCGGGTCCATCAGAGTTTAGCAGCCCACTCTTGCAGCCGCAGATCATACTAGCTAGCTATGCGGCCCTCAGACCGTCCCTTCAGCTGGCACGGGAGGATCTGACACAATGAATGGGTCGAGAGGGCTTTGCGAAGTGGATCAGCCATAGGTGGAGGCCGGCGATCTGTGGATTCTTGCGATCTCGTCCAGTCCAACCCCCGGAGATACGTAGGGGGGTGGGCGCTGTCACTGGTGGTTGCGTTTTTGATATTGTCGCAGCCACACGTATCGTCTCCGCTGCATGTCCTATGCCAATCCCTGGCTGATGACAATTAGTGTACATTGTTGGTACGACATCGCAGCCCAATGGCGGCTGAAGCGTCAATTCCCCGATTGCACAAAAACGAACTTGATGCAGAGGTGATATACGGATATCGAAGCAAACGTCTGGCCATGATAGGGATTGGGGATCCCCGCACTCTACGGGCATAGTGGAGGGCGGTCACACGTGACCGAAACGGATCCAACTGTCAGGATAGCCCATACCCGAAGATGGGGATAAGCCGTGTGCCGGAAATAATCAGTCGCCATAGCTCAGCCGAGCCAGCCAAGCTAAGCTGCAATGTATAGTACTGCATGCAGACCCCCTGTCAGAATGGCCACTAGCAAACTATCAGCATGCAGGGTACGACTTACGTAGCTCCGATACAGACTAGAACGTAAGGAGGTATGTCACCCTATACTCGTTTAGTTGGTGCTCTATCTGGATTTCCTCCTGGACCATGCCTATGCCCTTCAGGGCACAATTACGTCGCATCCTAATAGCGCAGGTACCAACCTGCCTGGTTCAATTATCGAGTTACCCACCATGACTCCACTGGAGCCATTTCTCCTGCCGCGGCGTCGCCCGTGCCGGCCTAGCTGGACGTCTGAAGCCCGCACTCTAAGACGTATTCGGTAATAATATTTCCCAGCGGCCTCACGGGCCCAATCCCGCCAGCCTAAGCTACCTCATTTGGTTTAGTGACTTTCAATACATGACGTTAGCGTCACTCGGTGATCTGCTGGAGCCAGTCCTAGTCTGCCGGCTACCTTAGCCAGGCCAATGGATAAACCAATCGCAATCGCGTGGCGTAATTTTGTATCCTTGGTTCTCGATGCTCATGCTCTTACGGGTTAGGGTAATTTTGAGGGGGGGAGTCGGATCGGGTGTCGGGCAACTGAACCCCCCGGCCAAACCTAATTTCTCGAGGACGATGGATGCGATCGCTGAGGAGATAATGCGACTGGAATGGCACACCTGGTTCTTCCTATTCATCTTGACAGATTGACAGATTTCTAATAAGAAACAAAAAATCGCAAATGCACGCGAAATGACCTGCGCCTCTCGGTTGGGGTTGGTTCTTGGCTCTCTCTAAACATGGACCTGCTCGCACCCGAACCAACATGGCAAACCGCCTTCCACTGGTTCTACACATGACGGATGTCTCGCTCACGGCGCATCTTCCAGCGGTCTTCCTCGGACCGGTATGTGGCCCAATAGCCATTTTAGACGCCGCCGGCCCAGTTCCCCCCGACTATGTCTCCGAAGGCCTAACGTTGGCTAGCTATCTTTTCCTCGGGAATAAGCAAGCGTACTAGGCACGAACGATCGACTGACTCAATTGTGGGGTATAGGCCAAGCAATAGTATGGCCTTGATTTGCACTAAGTGCCTACTTTTTCCAGATACCTACATACGTACTCGAACACCTGGCCTGGCTGACCCCAAGGGGAGAGGGGCCAACGCTGCCTCGGCATTGAGCGGATGCGGAGAAAGCAGTGTCTAGGTGGACGTCCCGGATGCTGGAGGGAATACGGATCCATGGAATCGGGTCCCTTCCATCGGAGCCGAAGCAGGTAGATGGGGTGGTGACGATGCTGATGGACGTTCGCCGTCTAGCCTCTTAACTGTCGGTTCGTCCGAGCTCGCATTCGGCCTCCAAGTGGTTCATCTACAAGTCTTCATGGATGGATATTAATGGGGCTCATTATAGGAATATCCGGTTGGTCAATGGTTGAGCTATCATGCAGACATTCATAGTTCCAGACTGTT
Source organism: Aspergillus ibericus CBS 121593 (assembly GCF_003184845.1). Classification (NCBI taxonomy): domain Eukaryota; kingdom Fungi; phylum Ascomycota; class Eurotiomycetes; order Eurotiales; family Aspergillaceae; genus Aspergillus; species Aspergillus ibericus. The sequence goes on from NW_020292117.1 coordinate 138,345, forward strand.
CGGACGGGGAGGCCCAATATCTGTGGGCTTTCCCATGGAGTTAAGCTCGGATGGGTTCTGCTGTCCGACTCTCATTTTGATTCATGCGAGTCGGTAATCTTAATGATCGCTTTGATGGCTTGTCACTTGCGCCTTTCTTCCATTTTGGATTATAATTTCTATCTTATTATCTATTCAGTCAACTATCCTTTTTCCTTTATTTTTTTTTTCTTTTTCTTCCCCCCCCCCCCCCTTCCCTCTCGTATTTCTATATCTTTGGGGGAATAGGACAAACCTGTCTCTGCGACAATAGTAGATGACAGGTCCATCATTATCTAGACCGTTCCTAGAGGTGGACACGCCTGGGGCCGGCTATCACTCCCTGAGCACTGGGCTAAACCCGACCAGTGTCACTGGCACACTGCCTGCCTTAGTGCCTGTCCCCGGATAGATAGTAGATCGTACTAATGACCTGATGGGCAAAGAGTGGGACGAATGCCCGAACGTTAGACTGTCAGTCTGGTCGTTAATTATTTTTTCCTTTTTCTTAAATTTGGCTTTTAATTGGGTTCCCACTCGCCGAAATTCCGATTTTGATTATTTCTTTTAATGAGAACATCTGATTTGATCCACGATCCTAATTCACTCTCCATGTAATGAAAATACCGACGCTACCCATGCGATTTTCTTCCCTTAGCGACCCTCCCTAATGACTGGCGGATGGGCTCAGCAATCCAACCTCAATAATCAGAGACATGATAAGAGGTCGTAAACCCAATCCGTGCCTGGGTCGATGCATGTCCGCATTTAGTAACCTCCCTGACTCAGGATCTGAACAGCCTCAAACCCGCGGTTTTTCCCCCCCCTCCCTCCCCCTCTTCTTCCCCTCCCCCTCCGGCTTCTGGAAACGAGCAGGAACCTAGATTTGGCACAAAGAGAAATCTAGAAGCAGACGCCGTCGAAGCATCCACAGGGGAAACACGCGTGAATGGGAGGATCCGAAAATAAACGTATGGGTTGCCCCAGGAGAAAAGGGCGTGGTAGACAAGCGAACGGATACTAAAATAACATGGAAATCAAATCACATCAATGGGCGCAGAGATGCCAAAGGATACGCATCCATGTTTGGCTCTGGTCCCAGAATAGTGGAACAAAGAGGATGGCATCCAGCAGCCCCGTGCCAACATCGAAGGAATCACCGCCGCCGGCCAGCAGAGGCCGCCGTCAGGGTTTCAGCCGCTGGGTAGATCCCATGGTTGGCGTGCCCATCTAGAACTTCGCGCTGCAATATCCATCCCGCCTTAAACTGCTTGATATCCGCCCCAAATCTGCACCGGTTTCCTTGTCCTTCCTTTTTCCCATTCACTCTGAACCATCCGTCTTCAAGTTCAACCTCTTGGATTCTTGCTCAGGGCGAACTGCTCCTCCTCCTCCTCTTCCTCCATCTCCCTCCACTTCCTTCAAGCTCCACCTCCACTTTCACCCTCCACCTCCCCTCTTTGGCCTACCCATTTTCTTCCTGATTTCCCCAGATCCTCGCCTGTAGCGTTTGCTTCGTGTCCCCCGCCCTCTCAACCTGCTTCTCCCGTGCTGCCCTTCATTGTCACCCTTTGACGGTTGTTTCCGCCGTCGCATCTGCTCCCCTGTTCATTGAGATTGCTCAATTGGCTGCCCGCCTGTTTTGCCCGCCTCGCCTGCCTTGCTGGCCCCTTCTTCCATTCCAGCTCCCCTCATCTCTGACGTCTGGCTGGTTGAGATCCCTGTTGGACTGTAACCCTGCCGAGAGCCCTCAAATGAGCTCCCTCCCTGCGGTGTGCGACTCTTCAGCAGCTCTTTGCGCTCCTCTGGGCTCCTTGTTCGCCTAGTTCTGCCCGACCCACCACCAACTTCCTGTCGCATTCCTTGACCTCCAGTCTTTCGCTTCCGGGGAGAAGAGATCTCTTGTACCCCCCTCTTCCTCTGCTACGCTACCTTTCGCTACTTTCTGCTACCTCTCTGCATCCTTTCTTTGCTACTCTTCCTTGAATCCGGCAACATGACCACCGCTGCGACGGCGAGGTTCATTCGCGGACCGCCACCTTCCCCACCCCAGTCGACTGACGGCGATCCCACCTCCGACGCTCATCGGAACGCCTGTGGCATGCTCCAGTCAGTCTACGGTCACCATGACGCCTATGCAGCTTCTGCGTTACATGGAAACCACCATGCACCTGGTGAGGTGACATACGAACACAGATCACACTCCCAGGCAAGCACTTAGCACCGCATGTACCCCCATCCGCTCGAGACTAATCGTACTCCAGGACTACATTTCTTCCTCATCACAGTATGTGTCTTCCGGTGAATATCCTCGAACTTTGTCGATGCAGAACCCGGTAAGTCTAGCTAGTCATATCGCAGGTCCGCAGGGAAAGATGTTTGACTGATTGCAACTCAGATGGCACCCAATGGCCTTCAGGTTAACACGCCACCTCCAGCTGCAGATGAGGCTCTGGTAGCAGACTCAGTGTCACGCTGGAGCTCTCCTCCGACCCATAAGCAGGTGACAAGAGCAAGGGTTGCCCGGTCACCGAGAGTGCGTCGCAGAAAGAACAAGAAGGAAACGAAGATCCAACTCAATGGCCCTCTGAGCGAGATCACAAAGCATCTTACCCATATCCCGATTGGAGACATGGAATCTTTGGTAAATCGGCCCATGGAAGAGCGACACAAGGCTGTGCTCGAGAAGAATGGAAAGGTCGCCAGGCCGATGAACTCATTCATGCTCTATCGATCGGCATACGCGGCCCGGATCAAGCATTTGTTTGGACAGAACAACCATCAAGTGGTGTCCGAAGCAGCGGGTAACAGCTGGCGGATGGAACCCCGGGAAATTCGCGAGAAATACGAGCTTCTGGCCAGTATCGAGAAGAGCAACCACCTGAAGGCGCACCCCGGGTACAAATTCTCACCATCGAAAGACAAGAAGAAGCGACCTGGGAGCGAAGATGAACGTCCATTAGCCAACACGCCTGGCTCCAGTCCTGCTTTGCTCCAAACCCGTGCCATGAGCTCGTCGGAAGTCGGCAGCAGTGGCTGGGAGAGCCGCGAAATAACACCTTTCGACTTTGCCGACCATGGCCTTTTGCCTTCAGATGGCTATCTCACTTCATCCGCCTGGCATGCAGCCAACCATGGACGATCGCACCCTGGCATGATACCTTCCTCCGAACCGTCACATTACCTACAACAGACGATCCATGCGGCCCTCATGCCACACGTGGAAGATGTCCGGTTCAAGAAATCTAGCCTGCATGGAATCCAATATGCTACATCGTCTACACCGTTGGCCGCCCTTCCTGGTGCTTCGCATCATGATCTTCTTCAGCCGTCCACCTCCATGCCGAGTGATGGACAGCTGGACCCCCAACTGTTGACACTGCAGACCGAGCTCCAAAGCCCGAGTCAGCTGTTTGGCGGCTCACACTACCTGTGGCAAGAGTCGCCGACCAACTGCTACCCCCCTGCCACATCGTCGCTGGCCCCTAATTCAGTTCAATATCCGGCGGGAACCTATCCACCTGGGTTGCACTCTCTGGAGACCGATCCAACTCTGGATGGTCCCAATGGCGAGTTTGACACCTGGATCAATCAGGGCACAGCATACTAGGGATTAATTGAAAATAGTGACGACGGTGATGAAAGCCCCTCTAGGGTGTACTTGCTATCTAATATTAGTTCTTGAGGTGGACACTTGTTTATTTGCAATTTCTCAGGACGGAGTTTCCAAGGCATGGGGTTGTCACTCTAAAAGGTGACCTGGCGCTTTATTTATTATTTACCCTAGTCTTGATTCCACCCCATCTTGTCTGTTGACTGGGATCTTCTTTCGGGACTTTGGGTTATGGCATGACACGGACGGTTATGGTATGGATATGGCCTTTTGTTTTGTGGGTGGCAGTTCTGTTGGAACTATTGTGATTCTCTCATGGTAGTTACGGCTTTGATGCATTAGATCATTTGGACATTGCATGATCACAGGAGGATACCATCACAGTCAATTTATTTTTCTCTTTTACCATGTGCTTTCGGTAGCTGCGTGTTCTAGGTTCATTGAGTTGGATTTCATGGCAGAGCTATTTACCTTGATGTTATTGTGTTACTACCATGATAATGATACTATAGGCAGTGAATACCCACCAATTCTTCTCCGCCCCTTCACTCAGAAGCCACTGCATAACACAACTCACAGGCCTCCTCCTCCCTCCTCCCTCCTTCTTCCTCCTCTACAATCTACTGCCCCTCAGTGCATATACAATCCCCACCCAGTTTCCCATAATCCCATCTACTCGAAACCCTAAACATTATCATTCCATTCCACCTCCACTCCAACCTATCATGCATACCCACTCCCAATCCCAGCCCACCCAGGTCACAAAGCCCGTGACACTAACCTTCTCTTAAATATAGCCTCCTTTTCCCATACAACCCGTTGCTATTCCTCTATACACCAAAAACAAAAAAAAAAAAAAAAAGAGGGAAAAATCGTTTATTCTGACTGAAGTGAAATGATCTTGACACTATTTTGGTTATCGAAATTTCTTGAAACGATGCATGGGGGAGGGGTATGATCTCCGTGTGTGTAGTTTTAATTGTTCTTTGCTTACGTGACTCGGTTTAAGTTGGGATGTATACACTCTGTGGGTTTTTTATTGGGTGGTTGGGATGGGGCTGGGTTTGGGGGTGTGGTCTATGGGAGTCAAAAACTATGAGAGGCAGGCGTATGGATGGAAGAATGGTGTTTGATGTGGGGTGTGGAAGGGTGGTTCTGGGAACTTGATAATGCATTTGTGAACTCGGATGTCTGGATGATATCCAGGTGAAGTCTGGCTAAGTGCTAACGGGTTGAACTGGACAGTTGGAATGGCATGTGGTGTGGAGTTGTATTCCGAACTGAGGACTATGTGGGTGCTTTAGGGGACGTTGTCTGACATAGAATCGAGATGTGATTTTGCATAGAAATATGGCTTTGGCAAATAGGTCTAATGATTCGCGGCCGGTAACTTGGGCAGTTGTTGTCTCGAGCTATCAAGTCGCATTAGGGACTAGAATACGGCTGTCATCTGAAGACTAGTTGCAGTCATGATGTTCTTCGTCAGGTGTAGATACTACGCAATGAAATAAGAGAGGCAACGAGTGGATGATCCAGCAGTCTATGAGTCATTAAGCAAGAAATGAGTGTGGGTATGTAGGTAGATCTAATCATCGAGTCAAACGACATGGGAGAGTCAATTTAAGCAAAGAAGGCCAAGGTGAATGAGGAAGTTTTCTCCTTCAACTGAAGACGGCACCCGCGGTTACCATTTGGCAAAGGCGCCGGAAGGCTCTCTCCCTCAGATCGTCCACCAAAAGTATCCTTTGCGCCTTTCCTCTGGGTCAAGCGGGGATCCAATACGCCTGTATCCTCCCATATCTTCTCGAAACCTTTTCCAACCTGCCAATCTTCATTTATGCACAGATCGCGACCACGACGCGGATATGTTCTAACACTGGAGCTTAGTCAGTCACGATGCTCATGAGAGTCCTTGTCTCGGCATCGCAAGAGGATCAGGTTTTATTTTGCCTTCATGATTGTTGGGACCTTGAATGGATACGCGCTCAGGTTGGCAGTCGCATTTGCGGTCTGTTACGTATCTTTCCCAGTAACTTTTCGACCCGTTTTTCCAGCGCGTCCAGCTTGGGGAATCGATGCCCTCGCCTGACGTATCGGCTGTGACATGATGTTATATTGTTCAGATATTGCCCAGCGAGCAAAGGACATTGCTGGGCATTGTTGGCAGTTCGTCCATGAACTCCTCCTCGCGCGATTTGCCGGTTTTGATCCAACACGGCTGTGTGTTTCTTTTCTTCGTCTCTCTCCAGGGAGTTGTTGGGTACAGAACTCTACAACGACTCACCTGGAAAGGATAGGTCGAAGGACTCCGATAAGGGATCAGACTGGCCGTACACCTGACTTCTTGGCTGATAGCCCTCTCTGATCTCGCTTTATCAGCTTCACCCGCTACTCTGTTGTTTTGGGGAGTCGTCGAGTGATTTAGGTGATATAACCTATAATCACAATCTATCAGGCGCTATCCTACCTTAACTTTTGCAATCTTTCATTGTCCATCGTGATACAGCATGTTGAAATAAGCAACATCGAACTACGTTGCGCCGAGTCCCCCTTAATCGACGCTGCATAATTAGCCTCGGTGAGAAATGCCGGTACTGCAGCATTGGCTTCTTCGGCAAATGCAAGCTGATGCGGTGCCCGTTCGATTTGTGGCGATGTCTGGCTTGCTCTTGTCGGTTCTGGGGAAGCGGAAGCCATCTCCTTGGCTGGATTATCGGGCGAAGTCTTGCGATAGATGCCTATCTCAAGGATAGTTCAGGATGGGATGGGACTGAAACCCAGCCGAGTTTGCGGCCTCAGGCCCAACCTCAGCCCACGATATAGCTTTGATCAAGACATACTCCTTCCTGAAACTGTCATAGTTTCGAAGGAGCAGAACAGTCACTGCATGACGAGCGGCTGTAGCACTTGGCTGAAGTCTAGTTTGGGTTCACCATCGCACCCCGACAGGAGGCTTGGCAGGCACGCGATCCGGACGTCACGTGTAGATCTTCGATCGGGCGCGGCCAAGCGATCCGCGCGACGCTTCCCTGGCAAGACTTATCTTTGACCTTAGTTGAACCTGGATCTCATCTTGATATCAATCAAATCCTATCTAATCGGCCTAGCACACTAATCGCGTCTAGGCAGTCTCCATCACATTCTACTACAGTCACAAACGCTTCTAGGGTCATCTACATCCGAGGCGGATAGTCACCTCCGTCATGTACGGCGAACATGGAAATAAACTCGTACGTACTTCTCAAACTATTCTCAATAGATACCTCTTGCCAACAAACTTTACCAACAGGTCCAACATGCCAAACGCACTCAAGCCCTCACCCATCTCCCTCCCTACCAAACCGAACTAGTCCGTGCCGTAGCTCGCGAAGTACGCGACCTCGATCGTGACGTCGCACACCTCCTCAGTCCATTCGAAGGCAGTTTCAATCCCTCCCAAGAACCAGCCATTGCCTGTGCACTCCTCGTCGACCACCTCTGCATGCGCCGCAACAAGCGGTGTCTCCTCGCATACCACCGCGTCCGCGCTGAGAAGCTCGAGGAGCTTTGTTGGAAGGGTGTGGATTTGCTCGAACAGCAGCTGCCAACAGCAGAGGAAGGGGCAGTAGGCACATCAGGCCAGGGGACGGGGGGACATGCAGCGATGGGCTCTGCCAGTGGGAACCACAGTTCGTTAAGTCCCGAGGAGGAAGAGTATTTCCGCCAGTATAGTGACCTGCTTGCGGCGTACAAGGGGCAGTGGACGGATATTGATCTTACGGGGAACCTGGAACCCCCGAAGGATCTATTCATAGACGTGAGGGTCTTGAAGGATGCGGGGGAGATTCAGACCGAATATGGGTATGTGAGGCATTTATGGCGCCCCTCGCGCTTGTGGTTGATCGGCGGGCCGGAATGCTGACATCTCACAGGGTGATCAATTTGACGAAGAACAGTCAACTCTACGTGCGGCAAGGGGACGTTGAACGATTAATTGCCCAGGGGTTTTTGGAGCGTCTGGGGTGAAAGAGGGGAGGAGTTTCAGATCATGCAAGTTATGTCTTATGATACCCATGGATTATTGATGCCTGAGAATGAGCACAGTAGCGGTCGCCTGATTCCACCATCTCTCGTAGCCCCAGCAGTTAGCTGCATGCGTACTCCCCTCCTGCGTACGTACTAGCGAGCGCTATGATCTATCATTACTAAAGAATTATCAAATTGCGTAGAGTAATTCGAACATCACCAATCAGTTCTCGCAGCTGCAGCACCGTTGACGGCGGCCGGGTGCTTACCTAACGAGCATGAATAACTAGTGCGATGCTTCTGAGCCTATCATCGGCCTCATGCGCCCGAGCTCCTTCGTCCTTGCCTGCAGTCAATGGTGACACTTACAACAATTCCCCTCTCAGCGTCCTTAGAAGACCGGACTAACCCAGGGTTACTTTCCTGTCGCCCAGCTAGTGACCGCCCAAGGCCTCGAAGGTCCTCCGGTTGAGATCGGCCCCATCAGAATGGTGGGCCGGTGACAGTCGCGCCGTGCCCGTCCGTGATAAGGCTTTTTTAGTCACTTCCGCCCGCCAGGTCCGATAACGACCTGCGAGCCCATGTCTGGGCCTCATTGAGTCCCTTCCGGACCCTTCTGGCCTCCATCGTCGGACTTCGGTCCTTCTCCTCCTTCCTGGCTTCACAATTTATTCTCTACCCCTCTCCCTGTCCTCCAATCGCGAAGCAATGCCAACGAGCTCTGCATATATCAAATTCTTGCGTCATTTGATATCATCTCCCCTCCTCTCCCTTTTCTTGTCGCCAAACAGTCACGAGCCTTACGGCCGACGGCCTTGATCTCCTCTTTTTCGGTGGAATTCTGCGACCGACACGCGCAGAGTGTTTGTGTGAGGCGATTCCTCACAACGGTCTACCTTCCGTTTGCGGTTCACGATGGGTGTCATTCGCTCCCGCGACAGCGGTGACTTTCGCATATCCGGGTTGTCCCCGCATCGCTCTCCTCTGGAAGACGAGGTAGACCCGGACGGGACAGAGATTCCTGTCGAGCATGCCAACAATGGCAGCCCGCCGCGATCATCGGGCCTGGAGTCAATGGTGTCTGGCGGCACCAGCTTTCGAACTCCAAGCCGGTCCTTTTATCACCGGTCATTCCATAGTCCAGCGGGTACGGAGCTACGGCTTTGTCTTTCGTTTGCTTCTCTTACAATTGCTTGGTGACCTTTTCTGACTCTGCAATCCAGATCCGGCACATTATTCATCCCATGGTCTTAGGGAGCAAACAGCCGAACTAGCTTCCTTCGCCTTGTCTCATGAATCGAGCACTCTTCCCCCGTCCTTGGATATTTTCCAACCCTCGCAGAGCCCAAATCGCCCGTCGTCCCCGGCTCTAAGCTTCGCAGTACCGGGGAGAACAAACCAGGAGCCGGGTCCTTCCTCAATCATCACCACCGGTTCGTCGGTGCTGACACAGCTGATCCGTAGCCCCGACGCCCCCGAAACTGATCAAGACCACCGAAACAGAACTTCCGACTGGGATGAGTTGAGCGAAAGTGAAGCGTCTGACCATCATTCTGTGATTGTTGCAACCGGGGGAGCGCCGGCTACCGAACAGGCATCACTGTTGCCCAAGGCGACACAAGCGGGACCCTTTCAGGGCTATGGAGCGATTGGTGACATTGAGAATCAGGGCCATGCAAGGAAGAATGAGACGGACATCGTTCCTAGCGCTCTTTATAAACTCAAGATGGGAGTCCGAGTGCTAGCGAATCCGAAGTCGTGGGACGGACAGACCGTCTGGCGAGAAGGGATTGTCTATCCGCTTACCCTTCTGCCGCCGGTATTTCTCGGCCTTTTGCTCAATATCCTTGACGCCCTTTCGTACGGAATGATCCTTTTCCCACTGAGTGAGCCAGTCTTTTCTGATCTCGGCTCCGACGGAATCTCTATGTTCTATGTCAGCACAGTTATCTCACAGCTCGTCTTCTCTTGTGGAGGCTCCATTTTCAAGGGAGGGATTGGGAGTGAAATGATCGAGGTTGTTCCATTCTTTCACCAGATGGCCTTCACGATCCTAAATCGGGTTGGCCAGGACAACCCACAAGCTGTCCTGGCAACGACGATTCTGTCCTTCTCGGTCAGCTCAGTCCTCACCGGCTTGGTGTTCTTCTTGATGGGAACTTGTAAACTCGGTGCGCTGATCGGGTTCTTTCCTCGGCACATTCTGATTGGATGCATCGGTGGCGTGGGCTTCTTTCTGCTCCTTACGGGTGTTGAAGTGTCCGCTCGACTACCGGGTTCGTTCGAGTTCAGTTTGAAGACGCTGGAAAAGCTTATGCAGCTGGACACGGTATTCCTATGGACCGTGCCTTTGTTGCTTGCGGTTGGTCTTCTTGTTTTGAAGCGTTTCTTGCGTTCCAACTTCTTGGTTGGTGGATATTTCATCGTGGTGGCAGTTGTATTCTATATTGTAAAATTCAGCGCCGCGGTATCTATGGATTCTTTGCGCAGCAGAGGATGGGTCTTTGATGCTCCTTCTTCGTCAAACCCATGGTACCACTTCTATACCCTCTATGGTGAGTGATAACCGCGCACTATTCCGGGCATGCCTCACTGACAGTCTCAGATTTCTCGGCTGTCGATTGGTCTGCATTCCTTGACACAGTCCCAGCAATGTTTGCACTCACCTTCTTTGGAGTACTTCACGTTCCCATCAATGTCCCAGCATTGGGCATCTCGACCGGTGAAGACAACCTCAATGTTGACCGTGAACTTATTGCTCATGGTGTTACCAATGCCCTGTCTGGCTTTGCCGGGAGTATCCAGGTAGCTATGTTCTGCCCCCATTCAAGCCTGAAGTGCTGACATGTATCAGAATTACCTCGTATATACGAACAGCCTGCTGTTCATCGACAGTGGTGGCAATTCGAGATTGGCAGGGGTCATGCTTGCAGCTGCTACCGCAGGAATTCTTGTAGTTGGCCCGGTCATTGTTGGATTTATCCCAGTCATGGTGGTTGGAGCCCTCATATTTCTGCTTGGCATCGAGCTGATGCAAGAGGCCTTGGTCGACACTTGGGGCAAATTGCATCGGCACGAGTACCTAACGGTGAGCCTGATTCTCATACTCTAATGTGCATGTCAGCTGACCTTGCAGGTTTTCATCATTGTCGCTACTATGGGTGCTTGGGACTTCGTTGTCGGTATCTTCGTTGGTATCATCCTCGCATGTCTAAGTTTCGTGGTTCAGACTTCGCGCAAATCCGCCATTCGTGCCACCTTCTCGGGCAAAATCACCGGCTCGACCGTCAGACGCCCGCCTATTCAGCAACGGTTTCTGAAGGAAGCAGGACACCAGACACTCATCATCAAGCTTGGTGGATATCTGTTCTTCGGGACCATCGTGAGCGTGGAGAATACCATGCGGGGCCTCATCGAAGAGGAAGCGTTTAACAAGCGCCCTATCAGATTTTTGATTCTGGACTTCTCCCGTGTTTATGGTATCGACTTCTCTGCAGCAGAAGCGTTTACTCGCATCAACCGTATTCTCAGGAAACGAAATGTGCAGATGACTATCTCAGGCCTCGATGTGGAAGGAGACGTCGGCAGAAGCCTCCAGAATGTGGGCCTTTTCGAGCCTGTGAACGACGTCGAGATATTTGAAGATCTGAACTCAGCGCTTGAGTTCTGTGAGAATGACTACCTGAAGGTCTTCTATAGCCACCGGGAAGCCTTGTTGAATGGGAAGAACAAATCGTCGGCCTTCCTCGAAGTTCCTACGTCGCAGGGTCAGTCTCATCTTAGCGACGCGGTGGTGAGTTCACCCCGTCAGCGATACTTGCAGCAAGCCGCTAGAACGACTCTCCACGAGAACGAAATGGCGGTCGTTCAGCCGGCTGCATGGTCGGCAATGCGACAACCCCTTCCGCTTCTCCTACAGACCTTCCAGGGCCTGACTTCTCGCAACGAAGACTTCTGGTTCAAGGCATGTAGGCATTTCGTCCGCGAAAGCTACGCGGCCGGCACCGTGCTGTTCCACGAAGGCGACGTCCCCAAGGGCTTCTACCTGCTGGAGTCGGGAATGCTACGCGCGGAATATGAGCTGCCCCAGGGGCGCTACTCTGAAATCATCGTGGCCGGACGACCCTGCGGCGAGTTACCATTCTTCAGCGAGACGCGACGGACCGCAACCGTCAAAGCCGAACAGGACTGCGTGAGCTGGTGCCTGACGGCTGAGAAATGGCAGACATTGCGCCAGCGGGAGCCAGAGATTGCGCAAGAGCTGCTGACAGTCAGTCTCAAACTGACGACGGAGCGGATGGACAGTATTACTTCGTAAGTAGCACCTATGACTGAAACTGATCGGTACTGACTTCCTTAGATATGTTCTTACGACAGCCGCCTGACATAATTATGCGTCATGTAATCGGAATCAGTATATGTTTGCATCGCATCTTGTGAAATTTAGTGCATAGTAATGACCTAATATGGAGCTACCAATATTCACACTTGATTACATACACGAGCACAGAACGTAGTGCTTCCCACCAATATCTGAAACTAAGCCTTGTACCAGAAAAGTAAGCGCTCACGCAACCACCAGCTCAACAAACGAAAAGAGTCATCCCAACCGACACATCCGCGCATGACCGCCAAAGGAATGAGCATGAGAATGAGAACGAGAATGACCCGAACCACTAGCATAACATAGCCTCCGGTAGCCTAAGCCTTAGCCCTCGTACTCGGGTCAGACAACCTCCTCCTCCGCCACTCCCACCTACATAGTACTAGTACTAGATAATACTTAGGTCGTTACTTGAAGTAACACCAAATCCCCTCCCTCAATGGATGGAAACGATCCCCGGCCCACCAATCGAAAAGGATCCCCTAGAACTCGGTGCTCACAATGATCGATCGAATAATGGCGTGACAGGCCGGATCATGTCACCCGACCGGCTTTGCTTGCCCCTCCTCTACCTTCCCGGGTGGTATCGCTTATCGGGTACCTATTGTCGGTTCGTCATGAAGAGTTAAGTGGGTAGGATGAAAAATCAGTTTGGTATTTTGTATGGTGTACTGTACTTAATTATCCGGGGATGAGGTAGTGGGTGTGAGTGTGTGGATGAGGGGTGGTTGTGGTGGTGGTGAGGGGTCACGTTATCGCATGGCAGTTGCTAACTAAGAGTAGGTAGGATGCATCGAGTCATGTGGTTGAGCGGGTATGGGTTAGTGCTGAGGGAGGTCATGCAGCGGATAAGTACTTCGTACGGGAGTAGAGTACCTACCTACCTACTGTGTAAATTCTCAGATCACATTCTCCATCGTTATCTATCGAGATAAGGGTTGAAGTCTGATCTATAGAATATCTGTGTCCTCTTCTGTATACAGTACGAAGTTTATGGTATGGTGAATAGCTTCTACTGTGTTATTCTATGACACCGCAGTCGCATGAACATCCCTCATATGAAAGTACCTAGGTATTCTGTACTCCTCATTCTTCAGGAAATTCCTTCCCGGGTCCCCTATCCTCTAATAGGCGAATAGCCGATAGACGGATGTGTGGTAGGTTTGGGGGCCGGAATTCTCGGGGTTGGGTTGGGTTGGGTTGGATTACTTTCGGGTGGGCGAGATGCAAGATGGCGCAATCATCGACGGGAATATGTACTCCGTATGTATGTATGTACGGGAGGACGGAGTATGGGGGCGGGATTTGTGTGCTTCGGGTGTTTGCTTGCTTAACTAGTATGTACGTGTGTATGTATGTAGGTACTTCGTACTTTTGATCTGGGTAGTCTGAATGGAGGATATGCATGATATCACGGGGATGGGATGATGGAACGTAGGGAATCGGGTCAAGTTGATTGCCTTCCCCTCCCCTTCCCCGTCATTACACGGTAGATTCTTCCTGAGGGGAAGAAACCCAACTCTAAGGAGCACACTGGACAGGCATGATTGCAACACGGGCCAAGCCTGATCATCAGATCGACGGTGGTCTGATTGGTTCACGATGACCGGGACAAGCAGTCGTTGGATGATTGTCGAAACGGCGAAAAGGGGGTGGTGCTAGTAAGTACTTAGACCCGGGCCAGGTCCACTTCTTACCGCCGCAGAGACCTACCGCTGCTTGGAATGGTCCGTTGGACGGGAAGGCCAGTGGAAAGTTGATTTCTTAGTCGTCTCTGCCCGAGTCACGGGCGTTGACTGGATTTCTTATTTCGGGTATGATATGATAGGCGAGAGATCATCGCGATTTGATGGGACGGAAATGAATAGATAGTAGCCATGCCGCGGAAAACGATCGCTGGTTGGCGATGTGTGCTAACGCTGATGGTGACGGTGTTTTGACATATGATGTTATGGAGGGAGGGAGAGATTGGTGCTGGTTCCGTGGTAGGGATCACTGCGTGCTGTGGTTTCGGAGTCGCGAGGTACGCATGATTCATTGGGTATGGTTTTAGGTGCGTAGGTCCAAGGTACGAGGGGGTTCACCTAGGTTAGGTGGAGGAGGGGAGGGAGGGGTTGCTTCATGCTTGATTTTGAGGTAGAACTAGGCGTTTGATCCTAGGGTGGTTATCTAGGAGAAGACAGATAGGAGGTGGTTATTTGCATTTTGCACACCGTTCAGACCTTCAGAACCAGTCAGTGAGGTGAACTTGAGACAGGGGATGATGATAGTGTTGGTGGGTGTGGGGCGCTCGTCCGCCCGCCAATGGCGCTATCCAGTCATTAGTAACCCCTGCTAAGGTAAGTAAGAAGTACGAACGAATGAACTGATGGACCTTGTCGGGTTGGTGTGGAATTTTTCGAGCTTTTCTTTTTTAATTTTCGCTTGCCCTCCGTAGTCTATCTACTCGAAAATGATGCTTATTCCATAACCTTTGAAAAACATCGGCGTCGGGGAGATGCGCTGCGATGGGTCGCAAAGCCACCGCTAGGAACTAAGGAAGGGGACCTATGAAGGTGTCGAATTGAAGACATCATCAAGGTATTGTCACGCGAGCCAACTGCTACTGGCCGCCAGATCCCACGGATAAGGCAAGGCAGGCTGAGATGGAGGGTGTGGCCGGCCCCTGGTTGGCCCCCGAATTCGCAACAATGCCGGGCTGTCACGAGGGGCTGCCAGTCGCATGGATGGGGATTTCCCATGATTGCCGCTGGGATAAGTGCCTCTTTCTCTATCCATGAGAAACAGGTTCGCCATCGGGAAGGATGACGACGATAATTGATTTCTCTCGACAGATCCTGCACATCGTTAACCGAAAAGACGACTGGTCGGTAACCGAGCGTCTAATTAATTGCTCCCTATGGGCGAGATACCTCGACTAGACTAAAACACGGAATCCCAGCAGTAGTGGCCCTCCATAGCCCGGCGCTTAACACCTGACTAACATGCCATAGTCGGAACTAATCGAGAAGCCTCGAGATCTTGTGGATCAGTTGGGCAGGAAAGGTCCTGCTCTCGCGCTGTATATGTGAAACAAGAATATTTGCGATGGATTTGATACAGCAGCCATGCCCGCGTGTCTTACTCCTCCCTACCATGGCATGAAGGTGAAGGATAGCACATAGGAGAGCGCTGAAGATGCCACTTGGCTGGATATTGGAACAGAACTGACTCAACCATGGTTGTGTAACGGCCCAGCTTCAAGCTAAACCCACCAGGATGATCTGAATAGGAGACCATGGATCAGAACCGGATGGGTGGCTGGGTCCCACAAACACGGTGACCAGGTGATACGAGCAAACATCGCTTCTTCAAAAGTGGTCTAACAACGTCGTTCAGATTTTACATATAATTCTTACTTTCTTTTTTTCATCTGTATGATATGATTCCTCATTGTTGTGGGAACCCCCGTGATGAAGTGATCATGTCAGCAGCGGGTGAAGTCCAGCTGGAGCCGTTATATCTGCACGGCGGGTAACCAGCTACTCAGGATGGAGAGCTGACCTGTCACCAGGAGAGCTTCTCCCAGGAGTGACTGTCTTGGGGAACGATTCACCATGGTTTCAACCGCCCTTTGACTTCATAGGGGCCAAGGGTGAGGAGTTATTACCTATTATTGGGCGATGGCCAGCTCGCGCGACGCAGGAGCCATCGTCCAGAAAATTTTTCGTCTAGAGGATTACCTGCCGGCGGCCTGATTTATAGTTTGGACCCAAGAACCGGTCCTCTTCCCCATCTATGGACACCTTTCGAACGGCTATCATGGTGACGGAGTTACTCCGGGATTCCCTGCCATAGCTGACCTCTTCGGAGACGACTTCCAGCAGGTATCTGCAGGATCATCACATCCGTACATTTCGCAATAAAAACAATGCAAATTCGGTGTAAAGGCGACCGTGGTGGTGGTCCATGGTGTGGTGGTGATTGTGGTCTGATGAGGATGGGTCAATCAATGTAATGGGGCAACCCCTGATTCTTAGGTAAAAGAACTAAAAGAAAATGGAAAAAAGAGAAAAAAAAGAAACAGACACACACACCACCCGCCCACCCACCCAAGCCCCGCTAAACCCAGGGCAGATTAGCGCGGGAGCAGCCATCCCAGCATCAGGCCCACCCTCTTTCAGTCTAGGCTCTAGTGCCGCCCTGCAGCTCCCTGCCTGTTTGGGACGATGCGCCAATGACCAGGCCTGGTCGCCCACACCCTTTCATTTTCGCCCTCGCCGTGGCCCTCCTTTCGCCCCTTCTCCTTCTTTTTCTCCCCTCTTTTCTTGTCGCTTCCTTCCTCTTCCTCTTCTGCTCTTTTCTTCTCTCTTCCCATATTCATTCTAATCGTGACTGACCGTCCGGGTTCGTTTCTTTCCCACCCAACTTTTCCCCTTCATTGTGATACCCGAGCTCTTCTAGCTTTGCGCTGAGAGAGCTTTTGTTTCCTTCTGTTGAGATACCCCTTAAGAGATACCCTACTCGACCTGCGCCTTTATTTCCGGAGCTTCGCCAGCTTCCCTAGCTCTCATTTAATCCATCTCTACTGATTATAATTACCCGCCTAATCATCATCCGACACCATGTCTGAAGCCCCCAAGCCCGTCGAGGAGACTCCCGCGGCCGCCCCCGCCGTGGCTCCTGTTACTGAAGCGCCCGCTGCCACCGAGACCCCGGCCACCGAGACGGCTGCCGTTGAGGCCCCCCAGGAGACTCCCGCTGAGACCACTGAGGCTGCTCCCGCCGCCGCTGAGGAGTCCAAGGCCGATGCCCCCGCCGAGGAGCCTAAGGAGGAGGCTAAGCAGGAGGAGGTGACCCCCGCATCGGAGGGCGTTCTGGGTTACAAGGCCCCCGGTCTCGTCAAGTAAGGCGCCACTTGTCGCGACAGCAAATACGACATGCAGTGACTAATCATGTGTGACACAACAGGGGACTTCGTTTTGCCAAGCGCTTCTTCTACTTCAGCGATGATGCCGTCGAGGCTAAGCAGCTCTCTGCCTTCCACCAGAATGAGAAGGCTGCCGTCGCCAACCCCATTGCCGCCTGGGCTAGCCAGACCGGCAAGGGCCTTCTGTTCTTCACCAAGCGCGCCGAAGACAAGGCCACTCCCACCGGTATCTTCAACCTGGTCAGTACCTGAAGCCACGGATTGCGATGCGCCAGTTACTGACACGATGGACAGGCTGAGGTTTCCGACATTGCTAAGGAGGGCTCCGTTGAGCTGCACTTCAAGGTTAACGGCCAGAAGCACACCTTCCAGGCCGCTAACGCTACCGAGCGTGACAGCTGGATCGCCGCCCTCGAGGCCAAGTCTGCTGAGGCTAAGGCTGAGAAGGAGGCCGTCACCTCCAGCGAGGGTTACAAGGCTGAGCTTGAGAAGCTGAGTAAGTCGCATTTATGTATAAACAAGCAGAATCCAAGGCTAACCATCAGCAGGCCCCGCTGCCGCTGAGCCCGCTAAGAAGGCTGAGCCCAAGGAGGAGGCTGCCCCCGCCGAGGACAAGAAGGAGGAGAAGGCTACTTCCAAGAGCCGCTCTCAGTCTCGCAAGAGGGCCAGCATCTTCGGAACCCTGCTCGGCAAGAAGGAGGAGGCTAAGGAGGAGGCTGCTCCCGCTGAGGACAAGGAAGACAAGGCCGAGGAGGCCAAGCCCGCTGAGGCTGCCGCTGAGGCCCCCGCCGAGGCTTCTGCCGCTGCCGAGAGCGCTGAGCGTACGTCACTCTGAATCACTGGGATGTATTCGATGCTAATATCATCATAGCCGCCGCCGCCGTCCCTGCTGAGGCTAGCGACAAGAAGGAAGAAAAGGAGGAGAAGAAGGAAGACAAGGAAGAGAAGAAGGCTGAGCACAAGTCCAAGCGCGCATCTCTCTTCGGCAACTTTTTCCAGAAGGTTACCAGCCCCTCTCACGAGAAGTCGGAGAAGGAGGCCACTGCTCCCGCTGAGACCCCTGTTGCTAGCACTGCCCCTCAGTTGGACAACCCCGTTGAGGAGGCTGCTGTCAAGCCCATCGAGCCCGAGAGCGTGACCGCTCCCGCTGAGGCTGAGGCTGCCAAGGACGCCACTCCCGCTCAGTCCCCTGTTGCGGAGACTCCCAAGGACAAGCGCCGCACCTCTTTCTTCGGCAACTTCGGCAAGAAGAAGGGTGACTCTGACAACGAGGGTGCCGATGGCGAGCCCAAGCCCAAGGGCAACAAGCTCGGTGGTATCTTCCGCAAGCCCAGCAAGGCCGTGAAGCCGGAGGTCAAGGATACCGAGGCCGAGGCCAAGGCTGAGGCTCCCAAGGAGGCCACCGTCCCCGAGTCGCCCGCCGAGGAGGCCGCTCAGCCCGCTGAGG
Organism: Aspergillus ibericus CBS 121593; assembly: GCF_003184845.1. NCBI lineage: Eukaryota > Fungi > Ascomycota > Eurotiomycetes > Eurotiales > Aspergillaceae > Aspergillus > Aspergillus ibericus. The sequence goes on from NW_020292117.1 coordinate 156,721, forward strand.
CTGCGGAGGAGGAGTCCAAGCCCGTCAACGTCGCCTCGACTTCCACTCCTGTCCAGGCTGCCGCATGAAGCGCTTCCCGCAGAGATGTGGAGTACGAGAAATGGTGGGACCGACGGTATTCGTATCCTAACCCTTCAACACCTCGATGATCAGTCGTTTTAAAAAATGGAAAAATTGGAAAAGAAAAAATATATCCAGGAAACAAACCCCATGATTGTTATTTTTGCGCTTAATTGATGTCTCCACTGCCACCGTTTTGGTTTTCTTGTGCCAAGCAAGATCGACCAGATTGAGTGTCAATGATACCCTCTGCTGCTTTGGCGGTCATTTCCGAGCCCTGATGTCTATGGCGCGTCTGGTGCTGCGTTCCATTCGTTATGATATGCGTTCCGCAAGGATACCCAACTGGCCTTGTGTGTTCATGTTGTGCGCCGTCCAAACTAGATTGATACCACTTGTCGCTGTTTATTGTTCGTTTGTTTCTGTGATATTCTCATGTTGCCGTTCGATGCATTTTGTCTTGATACCCCTATTGGGAGGAAGGGTGCTTTTTGCCAGTTGGATGGGCGCGGGGCCGATGTCTGATCGTTGGAACCTCCCTCCATACAAATTGCCCCGAACCGTCAACTACCGTGGCTACATGGTGTGACAGCGTGCTGATAGCGCCGTGTATACATGGCACAGCATCATGAGGTAATAATTAATAGAATCCACGCATTGTTAGTACCTTTTTTGGCCTGTTTCAGGTGACTTGGTCGTAGCGCATCCCACTGGTTCGTGATCGTACTCGCACTATAGTATGTCTGACCTGGAGGTCCACTTGGTCTACCGGGTGGAGATTCTTCAGTGTAAGCTTTAAGGTACGGATGCAGGGACCTTGCATTGAGTTGTTGTGGCGTGAAGTCGCTTATAAGCGCATAACGGGAGGCTATCTTCAACAACCATCCGATATGGTGTAGTGGCTAACATCGCCGTCTCTCACACGGCAGCCGGGGGTTCGATTCCCCCTATCGGAGCTCAATTCTCTTTTTGCTTTTTAGCAGTGTGCCTTGCACTGTAACCCCTCAGTTGCATTGCCTACGGTTATTTTTTGGCCCCCAATACTAGCCGCGAGTAGAAGGATATCCAACGTGGCAATTTGCCTGTAAGTTGAGCACCATAGTCATTCCCGATTGCTCCATAGATTCATGTTTGTTGGCAATTAGATTACGTGGACAAAGGAATGGAATATATATATATGTGTCTTGATTGGACTAGCGATCCGTTTTATATAATTCGTCGCAGTAAGAACCGTAAGAAGGGTAGTCAAATGCCATCCAGACAATGCCAATGACATGCACAATGAAGGGGGAACCGATTCTCGTCAAGAACAACATTGGTGGTTATGTCTGGTAGCATGGGATAGATTTTGTAAGGTGTACACTGGGCAGCCAACTATCTCTGATTACTTGACATATTTACGTATCTAGACCATACATAGCGGATTGCTTTGCATGCGGACATATGTTGCATGTGGGCAGACGACACACCTTCTCATGTGAGATGATGTCTTTTGCAATATAATGTGTGCAATGTGTGCAAGGTGTGCAAGGTGTGCAAGGGGTGCAAGGGGTGCAAGGTGTCTCTGACGAGATCCAGATTTAGGATATAGGTTGGTTTGGGGTAAGGATGTTGCCTACCGGGTTTTGGTTCGTGAGAGGGAGTCGAATGCATGTATTTAGGTTCTGGGTTTGCTGGTGCCTGGTGTTCGGGTTCCCTACCTCGATGATGGGCTTGGTCAGTTTGGACGTGCGTGTATAATGTATGCCTAGTAGGACACGAAGGTTCTCTTGGCGAGACGGAATTGATTTGGTTGCCTGGTAGGCAGATAGATATATGTAGGTAGATAGGTAATTAGGAGTACTAAGTTGTGGCTTACTTGGCTGGTTGTGATGGGTTGTATATATGGGTGCCTGGTAGAGCTTGTTTATGGGTGCGGGTGTTATTGGTTGGTTGGTTGGGTGTATAGATCTCTTAGGTTAGGATAGCCACTTGGGGATTGGGAGTATTCGTTGGTGATTTGGTATGGGTGTGTGTGCAAGAGAATGACGGAGTGATGTGTGGTGGTCGGCCTGATTGGACTAAAGAATACTACTCCGTACAGAGGGTAATAATATCATTGGTTGAATGGCAGAACATAAAGACAAGTGTCATGTCTGGTATACGTAGTAGTATTGCTCGGTTGAGTTGAAAATAATCATTGGTTGCAGTGGTGTCATGTTCTGGCTGGTACCCCTCTCGAAACTCAACATATATGTAAACTCCACTGATAAGAGGCACTGCGCAGTTGCCATGCGTCCTATTCTGGCTTCCACCCGAGTGTCCAACGGATTCCGCATCCTGTGCGGAACCCCGAAAGGGACTGCACCAATTTGGTACTATTGCTATATTTACTACTCCGTAGATGGTAGGCAGAAGATCCTCGTGGCCTGTGGATATCGAGTCCACACCGGGCATTTACCCAGTACCCACGCAACCCTGACGCTGTCCATCTAGCGCCAGAACATCAATTTCAGGGAGGAAGAAGTTCAAGGGGGCATGTAAAGGGATTCCGACTATCACTGCGCCGTTACGGAGTAAATTGCCTACACGCATGGATTTCCTAGCTCAAACGGAAGGGACTAGTTGTACTGCGGCGGTGTATCCTGCAGTACGAAGGACTCAAATCCGCAGGCAGGTAGGCACGGAAAAGCTTGGTCGAGACGACGGATTTTTCTCAATACCACCTAGTGCTGATCATGCATCATCGACCCGAGGCAGAACTGAGCAGACGTCGTCATCGACGGCTGCCTGGGGTTGGGAATTTGGGAATTGTGATAGATACCTGGTCTGCATACGGAGGCGCGGCAGATGTATGCACGCTGATTGGCATCTCCACTCCAGCAGGTTGCACCGGTAAGGGACTGGACATCCTACATGCCTACTAACCACATAGGTATGGTAGCTGAAGATAGTGATTCCTTCTGGTCAACTGGGGTGGGCCTGGTATGGGCATTCTAGGCTCTGAGATGATCGGAGTTGTTGCCTATCTGCTGCGTCCACCGTACCATCCATGCCTCTCTAGACCCTAAACAGGAATCCGACCTCAGGGTGGAAAAGCCAGAGTGATGATTCTTGCAATTGACTTTAAAGTTTCACATGGGCCGGTTGGTCCCGTCCATTACTAATCCTCGTTTCCTCCTGACTTGAATCTCCGCTCGGAAGATACGAAGTACATCCCCGGAGATAATCAGCCCGACAGAGGGAGATTTCCCTGCTTTTGATGCCCCCTCAATCTAGCTTCTTGACGCCAGCAAATTTTTTATAGGGTCCCAAGCCGCTAACGCGTGGTAATTAAACCATTCATGGTCAGATGAAGGCCGGAACGTCCCGGTGTCTTGATAGAGTTTGACCCAAGTGGAATTCCACGCCCTTCGAGCGACTTTGGCGAGGGGCTGGCAGGCAGAGCGGGGAGAGAATTGGGAAAGGCTTCTCCGACCGCCCGGCTGATTAATCCCGGCTGGCTTCCGGTCGGGGTCTTTTTCTGTGCAAAGGCTGGCCAGTAGTTCATAGGAGTTAGAACCTGCTTCGGACAGCACAAAGACTGACAAGTCGCACGGGACAAAAGCCATGCGCAAAGGACTGTCCCATTCGTAGACGGTGAGACATGAGGCTCAGGCTCAGCCCCCAAAGGCAACCCCGGGCGCTGCACCAATGCAGACCCCGACGGGCTGTGAGCCTGTGAGCCTGCGATGAGGGGCCCTGGTTGGTCAATGGGTCCGGTCGGCGGCACGGGTGCGAACCGGTTTCATCATCGAGAGCGTCGCGCGGCCTTCGTGACTTCCTTTGGGCGGTGGAGTTCCGAGGCAGACTGTGTCCAGTCCAGGAATCCAAAGTCAAGACACTGGACCAGTGACCTGCGAGTGACATCCCTATCGCGGGCTGGATGGAGGGTAGCCCACGTACCTGCCTGGTACGACGGAAGAGTCTGAGACTTGCCTGCTCCAGGCACGGGAATGCCTGGGGCTCCTGCGGGCTCCACTTGCTGAGCCGGACAGCCAATCACCAGACCGACCGGCCCTATGACTCACACCTGCTGACCGCGTCAGATAGACCATGCCTGATGGGGCTAGGGCGCTGGGCGGGGGTCGAGGGGCCGGTGATTGGCTGTGGGATCCGGCGAAGCCCGCACACACACAGTTAAGAAGTGCCTGGCTTCCCGTCGCTGCCTGGCGCTTCCCTTTTCCTCCCTCCTTTTTCCTTTCTTCCTCTTCATCCTTTCCTCCTCTTCACATCCATCCCTATTGTTTATTCCACCCGTCACCATACAGCATCATATCTATACAGCGTCTCATTCTCCGTGTGCCTTCCAAAATGGCCTGCTAAACGCACCCCCCGCACCAGCTACGTCTTTCTCGTACGAGACAGACATCATAGATCCTCTTCGGACCTCGTCTTTTCCCAATCTCTCCTCCCCCCCTTCAGAGTCTCCTGTCCCAGGACCTCTGAACTTCAGCATCGCTTTGCGTAGCTCAAGTTCTTCCTCCCACAGCATTCTCCCGTTCGACTTTACGTCGTTCACCACGGATTATCCCCAGCAAACATGGCTCCCCACGCCCCCGCCCCAGCAGCCTTCGGCTCCAGTGAATCCCAACACACGCGACAACAACAACAACAGCAACCCCAGTCATTTGCCCGAGGACTTTGTGCTCTTTCCACCCCCGTGTCCCCAGCCGCAACCCAGGGACTCGTGTGCTCCAGCACATCTCAACACCGCCCCTAGATCATCGGCTTATCAGCCTACTCTAGTCCAGCCAGGACATCCTGTTAGACGACAACCCTCAGTTTTGCATCAGCAGCTCTCAGGCTCGCCTGCGCAGGTTCCTTTTTCGGCCAGATTAGCGTCACAATCTACCGGGTATCCATTGTCAACATCCTCTTGGTCAAATAACTCTCTGCGAAAGCAGTTCGCGCGTCGGTACGCAACGTCTGCTGTCTCCAATTTTAGTCCCGCAGTCAACAACCCTGCACCCTCCGACCGTCCACCCGTCCCTTTATTCAACGACAGGACGGTAAACTACTCTGCTTCCGTGAATCAGCACAATCAACATTTGAAAAATAAATACGCTTTATACTTGAAACGTCGCCGCATCATGTCTACTCCGAACATTGCCCAAGGTAAGCCGATTAATATGGAAGTGCTGGCTTGGATTACCAGTGCTAATGCAGCCTCAGATTTTCCCGAACTTTTTGATCTTCAGTCCAACCGCTTTGGGGACGATTTCAGCTCCCCAGAGTCCAATATGCTTTCGCCACAGAACTCGTTCTTTAGCCAGATGGGGGACGTCGCTCCACCAGGAACCGTGTCTCCCAGGGATCTGTTCATCGATGCCTCGGCTCCTCCATCAGCTACTTTCACTGACCTCAGCACTCCTCCATTGGATACGCCTGGTTACTTCAGTCAGAACACATCTCCCATGATCAACACTGAGATGGATCTGAATGCAGCACCCGAGGAGTGGGAGTCTCTCTTCCCGCAAGATGGATTCTCCCTGGATTTGGATTCGGCCACTCTTGAACTCGCTGCACAGCTTCAGCAGCCCAAGGCGACCGGGCCACCTCCGTCTCCTGTGATCCGTGCCAGCGCGTCTCCAGCGCCGACCATGTCCCCTGCCCCGTCCCGCCAAGGTGTTAAGCATTCTACGGTGGCAGGTGTCAATGCTCGTCAGCGAAAGCCGTTGCCGCCCATCAAGTTCGATTCTGCGGACCCCGCTGCAATGAAACGGGCTCGCAATACCGAGGCTGCTCGTAAGTCTCGCGCTCGCAAGCTCGAGCGTCAAGGCGAGATGGAGCGCCGTATTGAGGAGCTCGAGAAGTTGCTGGAAGAGTCCCAGCAGCGCGAGGAATACTGGCGAAGCGTGGCCGAGAAGGGCTCGAATTGATATAAAAGTTCTTGGGTTTTCTTTTTCTTGGGTTGGATATGCGATTCTGGTTTCTGTATTGTGCTCATTGTGCTATTCCATCTCTAGCGGGTCCTGTGGACGGGGGCGTTGAGCCTCTCGTCAATAGCTGTCGGAAGCGTCATGCTCTCCAGAGTGGTAGCTGATGCTTCCGACAGCTGAAAAGTTTCCTTTCTCTTCGCTCGGCTGCTACCGAGCCCATTCATTGTACTTACCAGTGGATCAGCTTGCCTGCATCTGCTGCTGCGATCTATTCTTCCCCAGTTCATGCTGAGGGCTTGTTTGATGGTTATTCTGCATTCTGCTCAGGCCGGTTCTGATGTCTCCCAGCTACCGGGATTGACTCGTGGCCATTAATAATCTACTTCGTGTACTTGACTGATCCGAGTGTTGTTATTACCGCGCTTGCGCACCAGACTGTGACTATGATATCATTAAATTCAATCGCCTCTGTACACATTGACTTGATGTTTCACTCTCGAAGAAGTCTCTTAGTAGCCGCAAAGTATGTAAAACAAGTAGTCGCACGCATTGATAGATGTTGTAATTTCGAGTCTAGCATCTATATACCATCGTAGACAAGGCCACTGATCAAGCCCGCGACTGTAATCAACCCATGCCTTGAATGTATATGCATCGGCACATGTATGTCTATAAGACTCAGCTCAGACTTGCCTTTCTACGTACTTCACCGACAACAACCCCTTCTCTGCTCGGACCATCCATACCCTCACGCCCAACCTACCAACAGGATGACATTCCACATCCAACACACTCATTAGGCTTTCGTCGAAATGCCAACTTGCGCGGGGGAAGTACCGGTCCTGTTCCACCATGGCCTGGAATCCCGCTCCGTTCACGGCGCAGGGAGTTCCTAGGGTAATGGAAAGGCGGTTGCAATCCCACAGGGATAAGAACAGATGTGGCGATGAGTGTGTTATGAGGAGTACAGAGTGTGTCATGTCTGTCTGAGGGTCAAGTGGAAGAGTGGTGAATGGAGGCTAGATCGAAGAGGCGGTCTCAGAAGTATCTGATCCAGAGTTGTCATCATCGCTGGTGGTGGTAGGGGATATTCTTGTGCGTCAAAAGACGAACTGGGGGTGGGGGAATTGGGTTGAAAAAATGTCTATTCAGGTGAGTGCGTCGGTCCCTTTTACTTTGCTTTTCTCCATCTTGGCCGTTCGGGATCCGAACTGGATTGCGCGCTTCTTTTCCCGAGCCACGTTCGTCATGCCGAGCCTCAGAGCAACTAGACGGAGGGCCTTCTTCTCCGACTCAAGCCCTGCCTCTGGTGAGTCTTCTGCCGGCGAAGGGGTCCCAAAACCACACTTCTCCCAGACAGGGAGCTGCACCACCCAGGATACGAACTCTTCGTCCAGGAAGGGAAACCTTGCTTCGCGGCCCCAGTGTGCAATGACGCGGTTGTCACGACCGAGGTTGCGCTTGCCAAGGCGACTGACATCGAGATTGATTTCGTCAATGAGGCCCGCGAATCCATTTCGAGAGAATGCTATCCCATGCCTTGAGTATCCTGCAAACAACTCATCGGCACCAAGGCCAGACAGGAGTACACGGGCAGAGGTCGTATATTGTGCGGGCTGGGCGCCCTGTCGACTGTCATACGCCAGACCTTGTCCACGAGAAGCGAAATATAGTGCGCAGGCAATGGATAAATCCATCTCCGTATTGTGGGGTCGCATCAACCGTTTGACAGTATCGCGATGCGCAACAGTTTCCACGTATGGAATATCTATTGCAACGAACCGCCAGTTGCGACCGGGACATACTCGTTGCAATTCGGCAAACGCTGCCCGGCCGGTGACACGATCGGGGCAGTTCTCATACACGGAAACAGCTGTCTCTCCTTTACTTGCCGCGGCGGCCGCAACACGCGGGTTTTCGAACGCAACGTTGAGTAAGTCGATGACCTCACTCTCTGGGAGGATCTCATGGGAGAGCCTAGCAAGTAAGGTGCAATCAAGACCTCCTGAAAACAGTACAGCAACTTTCACATTGCTCCCCGAAGATGTAGTGGGTGGCTCGCGCACGTTCTGGATACGTAGTGCCAATGATTGACGCAGCTTCTGTTCGAGGTCTTTGACGGCAACGGTTTCGATATTCAGCGAAGGAGGTGCACCTTCTGGTGTAGACCTATTCATGGGGAGGATCGGGGTTTTCTAGGCTGCTTGTGAGCTTGAGTTAAAAAAAAGTTGAGGGCGGCTTGCGTACAAGGAGAAGAGAAGAATCCGATCGTTTCTGATCCCAGAATAGTGTTTGTATGCAATTCGGAGTAAACGAGGGAGTGCCGGCACTGGTCGAAGCCGAGTCGTCCTGGAAAATAGCATTTTCTAAGTCAACCATATATACTCCATCGGTCTCGACCTCACTGAAGTGGGTAGAAGACGTGCCATCGCAGAGACTGCATATCTTGAGAGTCCCGGCCTCATCGACACCTTGGAGTAGAGAGCGTCTTCCAAGAGAGTCCCTGGTGAAGAAAAGCTTCGAATTGACCGCATCATAGAACACAAAGGCAAAGGGGCCGGATATGCTACTGATAACGTCCAGGACACCCTGGACAGCATTCGTACAAGTGTCCGCTGACAAACTTGTATTCGAATTGGGGTTTACAGCCTGCAGTAACAGCTTGAAGATCAGCTCCGCATCGTTGCCCTGGATCGGTTCACCTGCTATCTTCCAGGCGTCTCCATTGAAGCATAACACGGACTGGGTTGCAGGATCCACTAGCGGCTGAGGAACAAGGACATCACCCCTCATCGACAGGACTGTGGAAACAAAGGTTAGGTGAATAGCAATGGGCTCCTCATTGCTAGACCGTGCATTGGTCACCTTTCGTTCAACATTATGAACATGGTAGTTGTCCGGGCCTCGTTGCCGCAATAAGCGAGAAGTTTCCTCGTTCGGAAGCACAGCTCGTGAAGCGCTTAGAGAGAAGAAAATCCCACACATGGTAGCAGATGCTAGCGGGGCGTCGTGGAGGTAGAAGAGGGGGAGAGGAAAGAGAAACAAGAAGAGCCGGAGGTCGGGGGAATGATGATCCCCCGCCGCTGATTGCGGGCTGACATCTTCGGCGCTGATGGAGCTCACTTCCCCCTGTTGGGCCATTCCTTCGGGCATTTCTCCCAGAGTCCTACTCCGCTTGAGCTAGGGACCTTCCAATTTATTGCCGGCCTTAGCTGTCCAGACTTTGGTGGTCTGTTACGTGACAGCCCCGGAAACCACATCTCCGGATACCCCCTCATGATGACCCGTGTTTCTACCTAACGAGGCTCTTTTTAAATATTTAGATTGATTCTGGCGTGCATGCAGGTTGCTTATGTCTGCGACAGAACCCTCGGAATCCCCGGCTCCTAGTGGTCATGGGGAGGTTCAGCCGGCCGCTCTCAACGAGGGGAGTACAACTGAACTAGTGAATTCCACTGGCCTCGAACCTGCGGTGCAGCTACAGGATGAACCCCCCAAAGTGTCGGAAGCCAACCAAGACGCGCAACAAGACAAGATGGAGGGAACCGTCCAGACCGAAGTGCAGACCACCGGGGAATTTCCAAAGGCGGCTCCGATGCCATCTGCGATAGATTCCTCGAACCCCATACCGCCCCCCCGAGAGTCGCTTCCCGAGCGGATGAAGGGGCTCTCCATATTGACGACAACACCGGAGCCTGTTTTGTCGCCTACCGCGGAGATACCCCCTACGCCTCCAGCAAAGGACGAAGCCTACCTGACCCCGAATCCCCACTCTGCAATTACACACTCGCCCGCGATCGAGTTGACCGACAAGGAATTGCCGAACGTTCCTGAGAATGACCAAGATGGAAACCAGAATACAACTGGCGGAGATGGTGACTCCCAGTCGGAAATCCAGAGCATCATGGATCAATTCCAAGACTCTACCCGCGGCGATGGCCAGGACCAGATCATGTCCCCCCGGCTGGAACTGGCCGAGCAGTTTCTTGGTGGACAAACTCACTTTCCACCTCGCCAGTCCAGCCTGGATCACAGTAAAGCCGCACTTGATGAATCGCGGGCACCCAAGTCTGCGACAGGGGTATCTTCGATCTCGGCTGAGAAACAACCGGCAAGACTCCCCAAGAATTCTGCGGTCGATGAGGCTAAATTGAGCCGGCGTTCGTCGACATCAACCATTCCTCCACCCCCAGAGCCCGAGCCCGACCAGCCCTTTGATTTCCATCGTTTCCTAGAGCAACTGCGTCATCGCACTGCGGACCCAGTTGCCAAGTTCCTACGCTCATTTCTCCACGAGTTTGGGAAGCGACAGTGGATGGTCCATGAACAAGTGAAAATCATCAGCGATTTCTTGGTATTCATCACGAACAAAATGGCCCAGTGTGAAGTCTGGCGCGATGTGTCCGACAGCGAATTCGACAACGCCAAAGAAGGGATGGAGAAACTTGTAATGAATAGACTATATTCCCAAACCTTTTCCCCGGCTATTCCGGGTCCGCCCACAATCCCAAGGAGCGCAAGTAGAAGCAAACGACGCGAGATGGAGAGGATGCACGGCCCATGGAGACGCGGACAGCACCAGGAGGATATGGAGCGTGATGAAGTGCTGGCTCAGAAGATGCGAATATACAGCTGGGTAAAAGAGGAGCATTTGGACATACCACCAGTGAGCGGTCATGGCCGTCGCTTCTTGAATCTAGCCCAGCAGGGTGAGTGATGATCCTCTTCTGCATGTGGTTCTCCCTCTAACCGGATGCAGAACTGTTGAAGATCAACGGTTATCGGGCTCCCCGCGACAAGGTTATCTGTATCCTGAACTGCTGCAAGGTCATTTTCGGTGAGCATCAGTGCTAATGCTAGAACCGGAGGATATGATTGCTAATGTCTGTCAAGGTTTGCTGAGGAATTCGAAGCGATCGGATACGTCTGCCGATTCATTTGTGCCGCTTTTGATCTACGTGGTGCTGCAGGCCAACCCTGATCATCTGGTATCTAACATTCAATACATCCTGCGGTTCCGCAACCAGGATAAGCTTGGAGGGGAAGCTGGTTATTACCTGTCGTCCTTGGTACGCCGAACCCATTTTAGTCCATGGCATGTTCTGACACTCTTTAGTCTGGAGCGATCCAGTTCATCGAGACCCTAGACCGGACCAGCCTGACTGTGACTGACGAAGAGTTCGAGCGAAGCGTTGAAGCGGCCGTCTCTGCCATTGCCCAGCAAAATCGCGAGTCTGAGACGCTGGAGCGAAAATCGTCAGGACGTCCCGCTGAAGGCTCCCAATCCGCACCACGAAGTTCTGTCGAGACACAACGTACGGCGGTGCGCAGAGAAGCAACGCAGTCTAGCGACGAAGACACGGCGCCAGTGGCAGGACTTCTGCGGACCATCCAAAAGCCATTGTCGACCATAGGAAGGATCTTTTCTGACGAGCCAGAATCGCCCCAAGATCGGCCCACGCAGTCTGGGGCATCTCCGCGGCTGACACCGAATGTATACCAGCCACCACGCAATAGCAGCGAAGGCCGGCGATCGGCCGAGAGAGCCCGTGGTGCAGCCCCTCCGCAGGTGGCTAGGGCGGGTTCTCAAGATGCCGCTGTCCGTCAAGCCAGTGCTGAGGATGCAGAGGCGCGGAGAATTCATCGTGTCGAGCACAACAATGTCGTAGAGACGCTGTGTAACATGTTCCCCAACCTTGACCGTGATGTAATTGACGATGTTGTCAAGATGAAGGAGGGAAGGTAAGCCGTCCCTGCCCCAGGTATAAAGGCGAGTAGCTAACATTAGTATCCAGGGTTGGGTTAGCGGTGGATGCGTGTCTCGCTCTTAGTGCCGAGTGAACAGGATGAAGTAGGCCAGGACAGGCATATAATTCGAAGGGGTTAGCATTCGGGGTTAAGCTCTTATCGTAGCCGTCTATGTACTTATTGCCTGGGCTACTGCATATAATAGTGCTGCTGGATGGTAGCCATATATAATTGACCCTTAAGACATTGTACGCGCATGAGGTAACCTCATAGGCACAGATTATCCAAAGTAGCATCTTAAATGACAAGAGCCAGTTCTATTTACCCGATTCTCCCACTAGCTTATCTATATCGTTCCATCCATAACTAGCGATGCAAGGGCGTCTAATAGTACGGAATAGTCCGTACATCACCTGACTCTTCCAACCTCGCTTACCGCTAGCGTCACCCAGCCACCCCACCCAGGGCTATATAAGCTTCTTTCCCCCTCGCCCCTTTTGACCTTTTTCTTCTTTCTTTTCTTCATACTTACCTTGTTTGGGTGACTGCGATCAAGAAGGCGGTTCACCACAGATTGGTCCCTGCATTGCACAGCGCGGCGGAACAGTCTGTTCAACGGCCTACGGGTCATTGACAGGCGTATTCTTTGGCACTTCTCTCTTCGGAGACCTTTCCTTTTCATCATTTCTTGGGCCAGTGGCTCGAGGATGGGGAAGAGGTACTGTAAATTTGGTCCTTCGGACTGTAGAAATTGGCACAAGCGTCCTTGTTCTTGGTTGACACCCAGTCAACGCAAGTTCGTAGCTCGGTTCCTGTACGAGGTACTCCGTAGCTACGTCTCGGCTGGTAAGCTACCCACATATGACGTTGTCGTTTTCGCCACCGAACGGATCCTATAACAACATCTAATCCACCACCTATTTACTACCAACGTACCACCCAAGTCTCTTCTTTACTTCGTCCCATCTATCTCTATCTATCAAAGAATAAAAACACATAAAACACCCTGCTCTCAAAATGCCACACAAAGACGATACCTCATCCAACACCGGCGCCGACCGCGGATCCGGATCCGTGAACCGCCTCAGCGCAACAGGAAACACCCTCAGCGGATCCTCAGTCTTCGGCTCTGGCATGGACGAAGCCACTGGCTCTGTCCCGGAATATCTAGCTACGGGCGCGGAGGAAGACAGGCCCTTGAGTAAGGAGGAAGCGGACAGATTGTATGAGGAGAGGATCGAGGAGGAATATGCCAAGCGGGAGGGAGGTGCTTGATGCGTTTTTGTGACGTTGCTTTGTATATAATTTGTGTGATATACCAAATTGATTGCACATGCTTTGAAGTACGGAGGATATGTTTATTGATTTGATCGTGGTGTAGCCTGCGTACGGAGTAGCTAAAACCAGCTGTTCACTAGAAAGGACGAAAAGAACGCCAACGCCCCGATTCGAACCCCTGCTGCCCGAGAGCACCGGTATAGTACCCAAAAACATGTTTTACCTCAATATAGACCCGGTAAAAGTTACAAAAAAAACTGGTAGCTTCTCTTTGATTGAGCGTGTCATCCTTAGTGCAGGGGCCATGCTAATCTTCTCTGTATCGTTTCAAATTGACCAAATGCCCGAAGGCACTAGGTTCTCTTTACAATGGAATATATAGGAAGAGCGGGTAGAATTATACGTTCTGATTGGGCGGTAAGCGAGAGCCGAGAACACCAACTCGTCTGTTCTCACCCCGCCTTGGTGCTGGGGTCCAGGTGGTATCGGGGGTTGTGGTGGTTGTGGTGGCATTTGTAGGTCGGTTTTGAGGAAAGGTGATAGATAGAGGGCTAGAGTATGATCCGTTCGCATTCTCTTCGTTGATGGCGATGAATATACACGTTTCGTCTGGACTCAATTTGGTACGTGCACGATATATTCCTCTGCGATCCAGATAGGCAACAACCAAGTATGGCGCAGCAACAAAGCAACGACAACAAAAGAAACGTTGAATGAACGCCACTATTGGCGTTATATTTAGCAATGAGATCCAGTTCAAAAGACAAAGAAGGAAGAAAGGGAAGAAGAAAAGAACAAATGGAGAATAGATACTCCTAGTCGCAGTCGAAAGTTGGTTCCAGTGGCCCCCCGTATCCCACTTCGGGCGAGATCGGCTGCCCGCCGGCCTCAACAACACTTCGGCTTACTCTACCGCTCAATTGCTTAGCATGGCTTGGTCGGTTCTAGCCCCTCGTGACTAAGTATATGAATATCACGGAGTTTCTATTAAATGTTGAGTATACGTCATTTCCGAAGGAAGGGCTCTAACGTGATCGTGGTTCAGTCAACAGCCCCAACGGCGGATCTACGGACTCAGGATCTACCTCGCGGGATGGCATCTGCCTTCTCTAACATCGACGCGTCGATACGAGACGTTATATGAGGATGTCTGCTTTCGAGGGGATCATCCTCAATTGAACTCTAGGTGTTATCATCTTCCGCGTTTGGAGATATGATACCTATCTCAATCGATCCTTCGGTGTCTGAATATGATGCAGATCGCTGCCTTCGATTCGGAGTTTTTGTAGTAACGTACACTTGCAGGTAGCTGAGGCTGCCTGCCTAAGTAGGTTGACTAGAGATGAGTATGATGGACAGCAGCTCGAATATTTAACCATTGTCCCCTAGCCGGTTCCCTTTCTACCATACTACCTGCCATCCTGAACGTCAAGCCCATCTCTTCAATCGCATCAAACAACAACAACCAGAATACCATCCCAACCAAAATGCACTTCAGACTCTTCTCCATCATCATCCTCTCCACCCTATCCCTCGCATCCCCTGATCCATCCCCAGACGACTCCAATGAACCCGACCTCTTCGAACCCCTAAGCGACCTGTACGTCCCAACCCCATCCCAACCACCCCCTGTACCCAAACCTAACAGCTCACTCCCACCCACAGAGCAACCCAAACCTTCTCCCTACCCACCTACATCCCCACAATGCCCGCCTCCATCGAGTCCGTGCTCATCACAGCCGTCCCGACATCCTTCCTCTCTGAGATCTCCAACCCGACAGCCTGGTCGTCCGTCACTAGTGAGTGGAGGGACGGACACTTTCCTTCCTGGTATAGTAGCCTCAATAGCGATGTGAAGTCGTATCTTTCTACGAGGTTTGATCATGCCTCCCCGTCGACGTCGACCTCACATGGTGGGGCGTCTGCGCCGACGGGGATGGCGGCGGGTGTGATGGGTGCGGCGGGGATTTTGGGGTTGGCGATTGCGTTGTAGGTGTTGGGGAGGGTGTTGTGTATAGTATGTGGTGAGTGGGGGTTGTTGGGGAGGTGTATGATGTGGTATGGTTGATATGATATAGATGTTATGCTGGTCTAGACTTTGTGTTATGGATTTGGATGATGGGGAGGATGAGGTATTCGGTGGATTGATATGGGATTTAGAGTGTTCTGCATGAACATGTTAGTAAGAGGTTGTTATGCGATGGCAAGAATAGATAAAAAGGTTGACACTTATGTGGCATAGCACTGGGCCGGACAAGATGCGTTGTGTTAGCGTTAAATATAGGCAGGGTATATCGATAAGTGTAAGATAAGTACTATATAAAATGGGTGATATTACATGGAGGAATTGATTAGAGATGGTACTCCGTACGCCAACTATTGATCCTTAGCTATCGGCAATGTCAGCCACACAATATTACCCCAGGTTATTGAAAACATACCTATTCCAGGAAGGATCGCAGATGGCATGATCACTCACTATGAGTACTCACGACAAGTGCCATTATGAGAATGACTACGCTTTTACCATCAAATTCACTGCCTTAAGACCTCGA
Source organism: Aspergillus ibericus CBS 121593 (assembly GCF_003184845.1). Lineage (NCBI taxonomy): Eukaryota > Fungi > Ascomycota > Eurotiomycetes > Eurotiales > Aspergillaceae > Aspergillus > Aspergillus ibericus. Next base: position 172,262 of record NW_020292117.1, read on the forward strand.
AATAGTCACTCTTGCCATCAACTGCCTTCTCGTAATTATAAATAGACACCTTCCGATCACTGGTTGTTTCATGGGGCGGTTGACAGTGGAGATAGATTTGAAACATGGAAATGTGCGGAGGGATGGAGTTTGCCCCAGGGTTACAGCTAGCTGTCGCAGAGTGTACCTTCACTTAATAGTAAACTCAATATGATAGATAGCCTTGCTTATATTGCTGATCGTTGTCGTGGGCCCACTTGCCTTGGTATACGAATGCCCTTAGTAAAGATCAGACTTCTAGATGATGCGGGCTAGGCGCTTGATAATAGTGTTGGGTGGATCCCACGATTCAGGCGGGATTTCAAATTTTGGAATGTCTCAGCATCCATTTGAGGCTGTTGTACTGATGAAAATATTCAAACCAACGGGTGATAGGTTGGGCCTGCTGCCTGCTGTCGAATCAACAACTAGAAAATCAGCTAGTATCCTTTCAAAGAACAGCAGCCAGAGATTTCCTGCATTTTAGTTTTCAATAGGTATACACCATCAATGGCCAATTCTAATCAGGTATTGATGTCATGAGCGCACGCCATAACTATCATAATGAGGGCATCAGTCGACAGCTTCACCCTTTACGTCAACTGGAGACAGTGAAGCGACGAGGCGACAGACCCCCATACCGGTCTCACGCTGAAATCACTGAATCACTGAATCACTCCTCTCAAGCACTGACCTCTCCTGGATATTACCTGCATCGCCACGCATCCTTAGCTGGTGTCTCGGTGTATTCCCCCTCTCGGATTGCCCCAATCCGCATCGGAGACCGACTGAACTGCGTCCGAGTGCGTAATCGAGCAGCAAGCTGGCAGCAGCTGGCCAGTCATGGAGCTGATAAAAGTCAGCGATGTTGTGTGTGCACCAATCAAGCTCGGGGTATTGGCTTAACCCCGAAGGATTGCTGTGCTTTGCGCCGAGATCTGCGGGAGCTGACCATTACCCACTTTGTGATTGGTCGGCTCCAAGGTAGCCTGGAAGGGTCTGAAGAACAATCAGAAAAGTAGATTCTGGCTGGCATAAGAGGGGGGCCTCTTATAAATATCTGTGCTTCCAGAAGGTTTTTTGCTCGATAGTCGCTCATCAAGCTTTTGATTCTCTTCAAGTCCTCCTCTATCATATCTGCTCTGCCTCGTCCAGCTTCGGTTCCAGAAATAATCCTTCAGCCTTACGGGGATTTGTTGAGAGGGTCTAGATTCGGCCATCGATCCGGCTTCTGACGTCAGGCCTCAGGCAACCCAGCCAATTTACTCCGCAATGGCGCTTTTATTTCTGAAGCAGAAATTCTTTCCCAGCGAAAAGCAAAAACAGGCTATTCCTTATGGTGTGTTTGCCGATGTTCAATCTTTACGAATCTGACTGACATGGCCAGGAAAACCATTACTTTCCAATGACGATACCGATACGCTACCGGGCGACCAAGACCTCGAAGCTCAACGATCCTACGATACCTTCCGCGCCTCATCTCCTGTTTCCGACACCGACAGCACCGCCGCCAGTACCAGCAGTTCGCGATCACGCATCAACCCGCGTATCGTTTCCGATGCTATCTTAGGTCTTTCGGATGGCTTGACGGTGCCGTTCGCGCTGAGCGCTGGTCTCTCTGCGCTGGGAAACACCAAGGTCGTTGTGCTTGGAGGATTGGCCGAATTGACCGCAGGTGCCATTTCCATGGGCCTGGGAGGATACGTCGGTGCAAAGAGTGAAGCGTATGCCCTCCACCTTATTCCATCGGCAGAGCCCAGTTTTAACAATAAGCAGAGAATCCTATGAAACCACCGTCCGCGAAGCCAAAGAACTCATCCACACATCCCCCTCCGAAACCAGCTCCATCGTCCAATCCATCTTCGCCTCCTACCGTCTCCCCGAAGATACCATCGCTCAGATCAACACCTCCCTCCACGCCTCCGAAGAACACCTCCTCGACTTCCTGGTTAGCTTCCACCACAAGGAATCCCAGCCTGACTGCAACCAGGCATGGATCTCCGCTATCACACTCGCACTCGGCTACTTCGTGGGCGGCTTCATCCCGCTCATCCCATACTTTATCGTGAACCAGGTGGTTACGGCATTGTACATGAGTATCGGAGTCATGGCGGTCACGCTGCTCGCCTTCGGGTACATCAAAACGTGTGTTGTGCGCGGCTGGACCGGGCGCGACAATATCGTTGCGGGCATCAAGGGAGGCCTGGAGATGTGTTTCGTGGGCGGAGTGGCTGCGGGGGCAGCCATTGCTCTGGTGCGGCTGATTGACGCATAACCTCCCACCACCACATACCCACGCCTAATACCCCCTCAAAAGTTCCCATCTCATGCCTTGACGACTGTACCATAGATACCATCATAGAGCGGCTTTTCATTCATCCATTCAATACAATTTATCTAATCTAAAGAACTATCCACATACTTCCTTCCCATCTAGAGCAACCCACACATCCCAATAAATAAATCAATTCCCCAACGCCAACCCAACCAACTCCCTCGCCCTCCCCCCCATCTCCATCCCCAACGCCAACTCCCTCCCCCGCTCCGACATCTTCCCCCACGTCTTCCTCAAAATCCCCACGACCTTCTCCTCCTCCCACGCCCCCTCAAACCCCTCCAACTGATCATCCAAAAACACCAAACACGCCACATCCTCCAACACCTGCGCCTCTGCATCCTCGCCTCCCCTCAACCCCTCTTTCCGAATCAACGCGCCCACGCGCTCCGCCTCCGCCGCCCCAATCCCACTCTCCAAACACACTTGCACTGCGATTTCGGCCTGGCGGCGCCCGAGCCCGCTTCGCCAGGCGTAGTACCCGGCTTTGCCGGCTGGGTAGGACGCGCGCGGCACTTCCCAGCGTTTGAGGTGTTGGGCGCGGATGGCGAGTTGGAGGACGGGCGAGGGCGTGGGCGTGTGTTTGTAGAGGTAGGTGGTCATTTTTTGGGCGTAGTGCAGTTCGTAGGGGGTGTTGGTGATGGGGGTTTTGGTGGGGTCGAGGGAGTGGAGGGTGTCGATTTTGTGGAGGGCTGTGGTGAGGGGGTCCATTTTAATGTCTTCTTGGTGAGGGTGGGTAGGTTGAAGGGTATGTTGATTGTGGAGGGGATTAGGTGGTTATATATAGGTTGTTGTATGTAGGGTGTTGGTAGAAGTTATGAGGTTCGGGATTGCAACAAATACCGGTAACGGGATTGGTTGACTCGGCTCGGCATCTGGTGGGAGGGGAACTGATAAGCGATAAGCAGGGGATTGGGAATGTATACCCCACATCATCTTGTAGATCGTTGTTCAATTGGGGAGGTTTGGTTGATAATGAGTATTAATGTGTTAGGAGAGATCCGCGGAGATAGCTGTTCTGCTTAGGTCTAGGTGGGTATGCTGTGTGTATTGCTTGCTTGAAGCTGTTCTTACTCTTGCATATGGCTAGTGTATACAGTCTGGTGAAGGCTATTGCCGTTACGCAGGGTTATCACTCGATCCTGTTCCTGTTTGGTATGAGCTTGCAGTGGAATAGCCAGATACTGAAAAGGTGAAGCATCAGAGCCATTAGAGTGACAGGAAATCGTGAGCAAAGCATGGCATGGGCGGTCACGTAGCGAAGTGAACATGAACTGAACCCTATGATTGGTCAAATATTGGTTGTTTACTGGAGTTGGCTAGGCTGAGTAGTGATGTGGGCGTCGCCGGTGGTCTAATGGGACCATGGGACTTTATTGAGCGACCCGCTCTGCGTTTCTGCATCTACTCTACTCTACAATACAGGTCACCGAACCATGGACCAATTTCAGGAATCACCTGAGCATGCAGCACGTCGCACCGCTGTCCGCAATATCTGGAAGAGCGTCCTAGGTCTAAAGTCAGTCCAATGTGAGGATCTAGACCTGGCGCGCATTCATATCCAGGTGCTACCAATGACGCTAGATATGGACGGACTGCCATGCTTCGAGCCATGTTACCTTCCAGCCCATGGAGAACAACATCCCTGACCCAGACCCCGAGTTGCTGGAAATAGAGTTCCCACCGTATGACCCGCAAGATGATTTCCCCGAGGAGACAGTATACTGGGCGGAAGGCGTTTCAAGATACGTCGAAGAATATATTCATGGTATCATTGTTATCGGGCTCACTGACGATCGTGATTTGCCGTCAGAGTTCGTATCTCCTCAATGGACCTGCGAGGAGGGACTTTGATGCTGACCGTCCGCTTATAGTCCTAGTAGCGAGGAGCTCTGGAACGTGGTTGGTGCTGATATCCGCTGGTTCAGCACAGCGATCAGTCATATCCCCAATCAGCCTTCTTTCAAGTGCATGATGGCGAGCAACATTGACGGGGACGGCAGGCCCACGCGCTGGGAACTGGAATGTATCTGTAAAAGCATGGAGAAGCTTCTCAACCGTCGAGTTCATGCTAAGCACTTGGTTACTCCGGTACGTTTCCCTCAATATAGATTCATGCTATTGGCTAGTGCTGATGGATCCTACAGGTTATGATCCTGTCTTACATGGGGCCGAGGCAAGTTCGTATTCTCCTCGCCCACTTTGATGGGACTGATTTGGTCATCCGGAAGAGCCAGTTCTACGACCTATGGACTGAAAATGTGGAGGCACTGAGATTGCTTGTACGGCGGTGGTGTGCGTCTGAATCTGGGGATACATTTCATCGACCCTCTTTGGGACATGACAGGGCACATGGTTGGCATTGAGTTTGATTCCCCAGATAAGTAACACGGTTGGGGCTGAGACATTGTCACACGGACCACGCTTTCATTTAGTTTATATTCTGACAAGCAGGTATACCGCCATACTTGGTTCGAGTCCGCTGTCTTATCAACATTAGCTCAAACACGATGAGCATCAACCAGAACCATACACACACCCCAACCCATTAATCCCTCACATCAACTCAGTCCTCACCATCACACCACCCTAAACATCAACCCATCCATAGATAGTATAAATACTATCCCAGTCAGCATGACGCACATCCACGCGGTCCAAATCCTGCTCCATCCAACCCTAAATCCAAACAACCTCCAACGCCTCTCAACCACCAAACTATAAACCCCACCCAACCCCCCTCCATACCCCCAGCCACCACATCATCCCTAACCACCCTTACCTACCCCCTCCCCTCAACCCCATCCACCACCTCCAGCCAACCCAACTACCAAAAGAAGAAAAAAACAGGACCCCATGATGATCCAAACCCACCACCACCCCTCCTCCACAAAAGGTCTCTCCTCCCTCACCACCCTCCTCACCACCCCCACCACCTCCCTCCTCATCGACCCCCCTTTCCTCCTCCCCGACGCCCTCTCCACCCTCTCCTGGATCTCCTCGCTCACCCCGCACCCCCCATCTGCCATCTTCCTCACCCACCACCACCCCGACCACTTCTTCTCCGCAAATCCCATCCTCTCCGCCTTTCCCAACGCAAAACTCTACGCCGCGCCCTACGTCCTCGCCCGCATTAATAACGAATATGATCAGAAAATTAAGTATTGGAATGAGGTTCTAGAGGATGGTCTTGTGCCGGAGGTGCCGAGACGGCCGGAGCCGTATCCGTGGAGTTTTTTTGTGCTGGGTGGGGAGAAGGTGGGGGAGGAGGGGGAGAAGGGAGAGGGGGAGGAGGTGGTGGTGTTGTTGGGCCCCGTGCAGGGCGATTGTGTTGATCAGACGATTTTTTGGATCCCCGGGGAGAGAACGGTTGTTGCGGGGGATGTGGTCTTTGGGAGGAGTGGGCATGTATGGTATGTTTTTTACTTTCCTATCCTTCCTTTCCTTTCCTATTTACTTCTGAGTTCGAGGGGGAAGTTTGTGTATGTGTATACTATGGGTATCTGTATTAATGAAGTATAGGGTCGAAGAACTCGATTCCCCCGCTCTACTCGAAGCATGGCTCAAGACCCTCGACATGATTGAACAATTGCATCCCGTGAAGATCATCCCCGGGCATATGGAAGCCGGGTGGGAGTTGGATGCCGAGGCGGATCTGGCGCATACCAGACGATATCTGCAACTGTTCGGGGAGAAAGTCACCTATGCGGATAAGAAGCTCGGGGTGCAGGAGTTGTATGAGTTCTTTCGTGATGCGTTTCCGCAGTGTCGGGAGAATTTGGATTTCTTTCTGGGACATATGGCGAATCGGTTTGGGGAGGGGGGAACTGTGTGGGAGGAGAATCGACATCAGGAGGTTGGGGAGAAGAGGCCGGAGGAACTGAGTGGGTATTGGTTGGGGGGATCTGGTGGGATGAATGGTAGGATACATTGATAGATTAAGAGTGTACATGGTGTAAGATCGGCGAGGTAACCCTAGTCCACGTTAAACGCAGATTCATTCCTATCCATCTAATATTGTATCAAAGCATCGTCGATGCCAACAGCGTCCTGTACTGCACGCCAAAAAGATCTCTCATCCCCACAACTAAAAGAAATACATGCTCAACCTGTGGCAGCAGGATGAAGAAAATCAGTAGCACGACCGGTCATATGGCCAGAGCAAACACAAAGATTGTCATTACAACTCCAGCTCTCCATCTGAGAGCACAAACACAGAAAGTGCGCAAGAATCAAAACAGGAAAACCGTGCCGCAACAATCATGGCTCCCCAACGCCGTCCCATTGTGAAAGCCGGGTATATCCAGCACCGTGATGCAAAATTTGTACGGAGAATTAACAGTTGGTCGAGGACATGACCACGGTTCTGCGGGACCTGTCCAGCCATTCGCGTACCAGCCAGGTCCGCAAGTCTAGCCCTCATTTTAGAACGAACCTATGCATGAAGCCAAGCCAAGAAGGCAGAAAAAAGAAATGAACAAGCCACACTGCTTTTCATCCCGTCAAGTTCCCGTCCTGTTCGTTCATCTGGCCCCGATCCCAAACATACCAACCCCGTAACTTCCACCGCGGTCAGGCAGAGGGGTAGATATCTTCGAAACATGGTCCTTTTGAGAGAAAAGCAAGTGTGATCAGTATGTCAAATGAGCCAGATCACCATCCGAACGTCCTACCTTCTTCCGTTTTTTCTTTCCAATTCCTTCGCTGTTCGAATAGAATGCGCCGTCGTCATCGTCGTCTGCATAACCTTCGCCATAGCCAACAAAGCTGTTGTCATCATAATGCCGTTTCCGTCCTCGGCTGGGTCGGGATCGATCTGGTTCCGAGACAGGCGCGGGAGTTCCGTTGGGCTGCGGGATTCGGATGCCATTGGGCGGCGGGGCGACGGATTTCTTATTGACGTCGCCGCTAGTTGCATGTTTCGACGGTTTTTCGTGACCCAAGACATCCTCCCAATACTCGTTGTTCGGTACTGTTCCCGGCTCCATCTTCATGGCTCTCATCTGGAGATTGTGCAGTGCAGAGTCCATGTCCGCCATCTTGATCTCCTTTCCGAACACCTTTTGGTTCTGCCATTCCTCTTCGGGCCACATGGTCATGTGTCTGAGCCCGCCGGGCGCACCAGGCTCGGTCTTGACAGGTTTGTTCCTCCCTGCGAGACCCAGGCCTTTCAGCTTGCCCTCATAGGACTTTCGGAGCCTGTTGATCTTCTCGCCTGTCACAGGATCCATTCGAGCAACAGACTTTGCCACTGAACCTAACCCGTACAGTGAGATCAGATCTAGCGACGGGTCTGGACCAGTCGCAACATAGGCTGTAAAGTTCAAGGGCCGTGTTAACAAAACTCAATCCAAATGCCACATGGGAAAGAGTGCATTGCAAAGGACGGCAACAGCCACGCCAAGGACTGGGGAGCTCTTACAGCTTTTGCAAAGATGAAAGGCCGACGTAAAGTCCTTCTGCAGAGATTCTAGACTTGGCCCACTGCGGTTAGATGAAGCGGGCTCCTCGCTATCAATCTCCATAGCGTCGCCGCCGCCACTCACGGCGAAATCGCGAACTCCAACTTCCGCCCCTCCTGGTTGCCGGTCATGGTCGGTCCGTCTGTGTTCCGCCTGTTGCATTGCCGCAGCATTCATAGTCGCACTGGTAGATCCAGTATCGCCGCTTCCCGGCCCCATTGGCTTGTCGGCGTTCTCAGATTCATCTAGTGAAGTCGCACCGGGCATGTGCCCACTCACGCTGCTGGCCGGCGTCGGAAACGAGTTTGCTGTACCTACCGTGGGCTGTTGGGAGGCTTGGGTAGACATCGGGGCAGAGGATGGTGGGGATGAAAGATTTGCGGGTTGTGGGGTCGCCTGGTTAGGTGATGACTGCGAGGATACGAGATGGGTGGCATAGTTCTGAGCGCTTACCGACATCAACGGAGGTGATGTCGGAGTCTGTGGAAATCGATCGGATAAGGGCGCCAGAGGCTGGATCGGCTTGAGAGACCCTGCGGCGGGAGACGATGGCGATGGAGGTCCTACTCGAAAGGATGCCGAGGAGGCGCGATCAGACATGGAGTCCCGAGGGCAGGGTGAATGAAGAGGTTGGCCTCAGCCTGAGCAGCCCGAGCCCCACGAAAGGAAGACCTGGATCGAAGATCTTCAACACAAGGGCAGATCACGGCAGATTCAGGCTAGGGTGAAGGGCGATGGAATAGGAACACGCCGGTCGAGGTGCGCTCAGGCGGGCGAGCAAGACGTTCCACGACCGTCTCAAAAGCCACACATTCCAATGAGTCGACGCAGAATCCGGCTTGAATTTCGGACAATAGCAGATTCCAAGACAGAGGCCGGCGAAAGAGTGAAAGGGGTGGCACGCTGGCGTATAGATTATCGGCGGGGGTGGGTAGAGGTGGAAAAAGGCGCTGGAAGGGAAACCCTGTGGTCCGCAACTGGAGGAGAAACGGACGGCGAGATGTTGGATGACGGCAAGAGCCCCGAGCAGGGCACGTGACGCGCCCTCATTTCTGCGATTTTCCCTCTTTCGGCCTCCGCGCCCGTAATTCGGTTTCGATACGTGTGCACAATACGGGTACCCGGAATTACGCTCGGGTATTGTATGCATCGGTAATCGCTTCGACCACCCATGATAGCAGACCGGAGGCCATCCTTGCAATTGTACACAGTTTTCGTGGTCCACACATGAAGCGTGCCCTATGGATACTCATCTACGACAATGTCGGCAGGTATGGCGCTCAATCGGTGCTCTCGTGGATGCCCCCGGTCGGCGCTCGCCTGAACCGAAGACAAGCGGCGGCAGAGCCATCCGGGAGTTTTAGCTGGGGTCGCTGCATTTCCCTCCCGGAAGTTTCCTTGCTTGCTTCTGGAATTATCCCATCTATAGAATACAATAGACCGGCTGGCGGACGTGGCGGCTCTCGGGTCGCCACTGTGCGCCCAATACCTGAAGAAACTGATTTAATTTAGCCTCCTACCGATTCCACTGTCCCTTTTATCCTGACCTAGCAATTGGAAAATGACTTGCTCCAAACACCCAGACGAAGCTCGTCAACTTCCCCGCACAATGACCCTTGGGTATATTGAGATCCATGCACCCAGAAGAAATATGACAACACAAATTACAAAAGCACCCCCAAACGACAATAATCCGCGCAAATAGCACGCAACAAACACGCTGAATCTTACCAAACCATAAGGAGCTTCGCGGTGAACCTATCACGACTGGTAAAATGTCGCGGACTCTTGTACGAGAAGCTGTGCGGAGACATCGGGAATATTGTCTTCCAAGGTCTCCATCAACTCCATCTGCTCTTGGTGGCTGAGCGTTCTTCCCCGCCACGGCGGCATCGGGTATGCGCCGTTGGTATATTGGGAATATTGATCCCCTATCGTGTCTATCCAGCCCATGGGGTCAACAGCCGCACCGACATACGCCAGGTGACTAGCCATGGTGGAGGTCGGGCTAAAGTTTGGGTCCCAGCCCGGCAAGCCAGGGACGACGGAAGGAAATTGGTTGTATGGGGTTGTCGGGTCAAACGGCAAATCTGTGTAAGAGGGTGGTGGCTGTATATCGTAAGGTGGGGAGCTAAAAGAAGGCTGCGTGGTGGCCGACACGGATTGCGGAGTGAGCTGAGCATCCCACGATGAGTGCTGCGCGGCCTTCAGTGGTTCAGTTGCACCGGCTGACGAGGTTGATCCTTGGGAGAAAGAGAACGAGGGGTCCGCAGAAGGTCCCCTCGAGAATGTGCCACCCGATGTGCTACTATCGGGAATTGAAGAATTGGCAGCCCGGGCACTTTGGGAATGGAACGATGCTGAAGTACTTGCAGGGCTAGCGACGGACAGTGGAGTGGTAACATCTTGAGACGACGATGGAGTCGCATGATTGGACGGCGAATGGACGACGAAGGATTCCTCAGTAGCATAAGCTCGGAGGCAAGCAGCAACTAGACTCCTGTAAAGAACCAAGGCCGATTCAACACCGGGCCATCTCTCTGCGGCAAGCACAATAGCTTCCAGTGCCACGCTAAGATGGCGTTTGACTTCGTCAATAGGATGTTCCCTTCGGATATCAGGATAAGAGAGAGACCAAAGAATAGTGTTCAAGGCCATGAAAAGACTCTGCGTGAAGATCCAGGTCAGGTCAACGGATCCAGTCGCGATTTGTTCCCTTTGCATTGCTACGTTGAAGACGGACGCGCTGTAGCATTTTCGTGCAGCATCGACAGAGGGCTCGGGCACCTGGGGAGAAGGTCGGAACATAAACACAATCATCGTGTTGCGTCTTCCATGGAACCTATGACGATCATATACATATTAGCAGCCAAACATGGAGATAAATGCAGATGATTCTTACCATTTCTCGCTTAAACCACTGCCGCCATCGTTTTTGGGGCAAGAGGCTACCCAGTTGTCGATTTTCTCAAGCATCTGCGAAAACCAGGGGTCGTGGTCATCCACCGGTACATCGCGCTTATTCAGATAAAGCGTCCGACGGATCTCTGCCTGGAGGAGTCGCATTTTCAAAAAATGGATTGCTATGCACTTAGGTAGTATTATCTTCGCTCCCGGGAGAAATCCATCCCGGGTGATGAATCTGTCTTCCACTGGCTCAAAGAACTTGACGTTAATGTGGTCGTGGCAGACGGAATAACAATTCGGACGACCGAGACTATGAGAAAGGCCGTATTCCATGGATATGACAATCCAGAATAGCCGCCTCCGCATATCGATCTCCAAGGGATCTAAAAGCTGACCGGTGGGAGATCGAGTGATAGTCGATTCATCAGTAAGCCCAAGATCTTGACATAACTTGACTGCCATTCCGACAACCCAATATGCAGCTGTTCTCGTGGGAGTCAGCATTGAGTATTGAGCTATCAGCGCAAGGCATTGTAGAGATCTGAGATCCATTCGTTTTAAAGACGCTTCCAGGAACGGTAGTGCTGCCAGATAATAGCTGTCCGCCAGGCCTGCGTAAACAGTACTCATCTTCTGCATGCTGATGGCTATGACCATCCGTAGCTGGAAGTTATGACAGGGATCGTCGGACCCATTAAGCACCTCTTCGGCTTCCTCGCGGAACGTGGGTTCATGCAATGTCGGCAGCATGGCCTGGGCTAAATAGCAAGTCAACAAGCCGTGTGGATGGGTTGCGCATCAAATAAAAGGCATACGTACCCTTGACGACAAATACATCAATAAGTCTGTAAGTCATGTGGTTGGGAGGCAGGTTGGGCTGAGGTGTGGAGCTGATCATGGGGTACACTTTAGATGTTGGCTTAGAGCTTTCTTGTGCAAAGGCATCTTTGATCTCCTGCGCTGTCAATTCAGGAACGACGTCTTTGATGCTTTTCGAGTCCGTGTTTTGCTTGGCCATTTCCATGACGAGGCGCGTGATTGCAATACCACTAGATGGTCCCAGGTATCTCGACTCGTCGTTCTCTTTGAACCGAATGCGGCCCGCCCCACGCACCATGAGTTCGGCATCCGCTGCGTGTTGGAACTCATTCTCCACCTCAGCAAGCTCCTTCTCTAGCATGCGGGCTCTCTCTCGAAGCAAGACGATGTAGTTCCTCGAGATCGTGCTTTTACGAGCTGAGTCGTAGTAGACACACTTGGCGTTACTGCGTTCGCATGGAGAGCATCGTGGGATTCCTGGATCGCACCTAGACTTGCGCTGTATACGAATTAGAGACCGCTTTCTTGGGCTATGAGAAACACAGGGAAGTGGTGCAAGGGCATCAAATAGAAAAGCCATAAGGTTTGGTAGGAAAGGGCGGTAGTGCAGAGGGGTCAGTACCTGTCTGCACCGCGTACAAGCAGTCAAGGTATGCGCAATCCGACTATCGGGAGTATGATCGGATTGTTCTATTATTTTTGTGGGCGAATCTGTCCAGGGATTCGTAAATTGTGGACGTGAGCTTGAAGAGTTCAAGTGCGTGGCCATGATGATAAGTCGTGCAGAAGCACCCCTATATTAGGTCGACTGATGAGTTTCGGGTTTAACTGAAGGTGTCATCAACTCCGCATTCTAGGTATCGCATTTATTCCAAGGTTTTCACGACTCGAGTAGACCCAGATATGAGCGTCAGACACACGCGACTGGGGAATAATGATAGGGCACCTGGCAAGACAGCACGTTCGACATGTTCAGGGTTGGCTCTAACATGCACCAGCTGCTAGGAGTAGGCGGCAATACCCGCTCAAAGCAAGGGGCTTGAACAGGTTTGAAATGCTCCTATCGCGGATTCCGGCGGAAGATACTCATTCGGTCGCTGGAAAGGAACACAACGCTCGTTGCTGCGAATTTGAAATGGGGCGCAAAGGAGGGGGTGAGGTGGAAACTGAAGTGAAGCAGGCCTCGGTCCACCTCCCGCCTGGATCGACGGCACGCTAAAGAGCGCCCCGATGACCGACGTCGCACGTACCGGGACTACGGGCACCGACAGCACCCGGCTGCGAAGACTGGCCTTGAAATTGACGGGTGGATGTCCTACTATGCGGTGGGCCCGGTACCAAATACTTCGGTGGGTGGGTTGCCTTCGAGATCCAGTCGGTGGGCTTGCTGCGAGAAATTTAAGAAGTCAAGCGAGAGAGCTTAGCTCAGAACCTCAGGGACACGAGGATTTATACACTAGGAGCCTACGGTGTAGCACATCTCTACGCATAACCTTTCCCTAAGATCTGCGGTGGCGGGTGATCTAATATTGATTAATGAGCGAAGCGCATTATTTAACCACTAGCCTAGCTTACTCCCCGAGCCTCAGAACAACCTTGAATCATTGTACTTTGAGCTTTGAAGTAAACCGAAGTCTAGAAAAGTGCTTTGGACGAGAGAGTACAAAGGAACAGGATCGATGACCTTCCAGCGGGGCTTGAAGCCGCAATGTTAAGACGACTAGTCTCAAAGCTGCAGTTGTACGTCGGTATGACATATGTACTTCACGGCACCCTCAGTCTGTCAGTCCAAGACTCTCAATAAGGCCTTCGAAGAGAAATGTTCAGACAGGAAGGTTTTAAGTAGTTACGTGTGTTGAAAAGTGAGTCTAATAATTTATATGGCATCGTTAAAAATGCGATAAGACCTGGCAGTCTCGTATGCTGGATTGTGTCAAACTTTTGCAGTATTAGAAAATTGTCACGGCCAAGTAGTTGTATCGAAAAGGGACAGAGTTGCAAGGCCAACATGTTGAAAGGGAGTTAGACTACCATGGTACTGACCCGAATAGTGGCCTCTTTTATCCAAGCTTCGGACAGCTGCCCAGAAAGGGTATTTGGGTAATCACGGGCGGGTATCTGCAACTTTCTTCAAAAAAGTTAGAATCTTGGTTAATTAACTTGATCGACTAGTGATTGATCTACGGAGTCCTATACCTACATAGTATTGCCTTCATGCCAACTAGGAAATCATACCGAAGAAGCATGACCGAACCAAGCCAGGCATGGAATAACCAACTGGCCTATAACCTGCAATAGAGCCACGAGCCACTCCACGTCTTATGGCGACTTCTTGCGAGAACAAAATGGCTCAGAGGGATTGACGTGATATTTTCATAAATAGATTAGCGCCTCGAGTAAGCAGTTTCGATGCAAGGATCTCAGTTGCATAATCCCAGCCACTGCGACATAGGCAGGTATGTGCCGGTGCAGAAACATGTTGGTGCGGACGAGCTCATCCGATTCGAGCCGTTCATTCTCAGAAATTCCAGCATGTCAGTCTGGAGCCTGGACATCCATCCCGTCGGATCAATATTGCTCGGAGAGGGGCATTACTGCCTGTTCAAAACCGGCCAAGTGCCGAGTGTTGCAGCACGAGGGTCACTAGTAATACGGACACGGTACTAGCACCTTCTTTGGTGACCGAAGCTTTTTCGGCAAGATTATGCATAATAATCAATCGGAAAGCCCAAGACATTCATTTAGAATAGGTTTGGTATGGACGGATCCATCGGCCAGAAATGTACAAATCAATTTACCTTCTTGAGTAGGGACTGACTTACTACCTATGTAGGCACAACCGCGTTCCAAGCCGAGAGGCGCGCAGGCATCCAGCCCCCATTGCGCGTGGGGGAGGTGGGGTCCACTGGGGCGATGAAAGGAGGGGTGCGAGCAAGAGCCAGCCTTGGCCGGAGATTGGTGTGTGGCACCCAATGAAAGCAACCACCTAAAAGCAGAACCGCTCGGGCCAGATGTCCGTGGTGGTGCTGGCGCCCGGGCGGGTGGCCGCAAGTTCGCAACCCAAGCTTACCTTACCAATAATACCCTGATAAGAATCTCTCAAGTTCCCACCCCATCCTTCCTCTCTGGTACGGTCGGATGTCGGGAGTACTCCGTATTGTGAGGCCACCCAGTATCGTTAGTCCCTCATGCCCCGCTAAAGTGCGACTTGCCAGCACGAGAAAGGAAGCCAACGGTGAAGGTCCAGCTCAGGTACTATCTAAAGGAGGCTAACGGGTACGGTACAAACCCCCTGCTTTTGCGCTAGCTCGTGACCCTAATTGCGTAGGGCTCGCGGGACTTGTCCTTTCCCCCCTTCCACCCGCTGCAACTGGCTCATCTTCTGCTCCAAGTCCTGCTAGCCGCTAAGACCTGACTGCTGATGCCATTCGCTTGAAGGTCTTCCACCGGTCGATCCCAAGGCGTTTGTCTTTTCCGGTCTCAGGTTCATGGCCGATACCTTGCCCAGGGATTTTCATCACCCGCAAGTCATCTGTGCTCGGGGCAGTTGAACCCCTCTCGTTACTGTGCCCGTTCAGCCAGCCTCCCCGCCAACTTCGGGGCTAGCTAAATAGCGCTAGTGCCTGGTGAGTAATCTGGCCTTGAGTTCTCGTCCTTGACCCATATACGTACCAAGAATAAGGTGAAATAAATCTACGACTTTGAAGGCATCTCTTCCTTTCTCAATCTTTCCTATTGAAAAACTACAGAACGTTCCTTTCGACTTCTTCGAAGCAGACCTCACTGACCCGTGTTTGGCCGCGTGCGACCAGATTTGAACAGGTCTACATCTGAGGTCTCTTTTCTGTGAAAGAGCCGCTTGTACATACGGGCTCTTGGGCTTCCCACCCGTGCTCATATTCTCTCGGTAGGTGTTACAATCTATTGCTCTTGCGTAACCACATTACTCACGGCGTGGTTGATAAGGCAAGACATAGGGTCACACTGGCCTTCTCTTTCGCTGCTAAACTTTGTTTTAATACAAGCACGGAACAGAGAATATGTATAATTAGCATGTCGGCCACTTCGTTTTTGGACAAACCGCTCCTCAAAGTCAGTCGGCCAGTGGCTGCCTGCTCAAGATGTCGAACAGCTAAGATCAAGTGTGACGGGAAGCTTCCGGCTTGCTCCGCGTGCGAGAGAGTGGGCAAAGCGAGCACCTGCTCTGGCGCAAGTGATGAGTTTGCCAGGGGAAAAGAGAGAAGCTATGTCGCCTCCCTGGAGGGCTATTGCGAGAGACTTGAGAAGAAGATAGCAGATCTGCGCCGCCTCAAAGCATCATTATCTGTTGATGAAAAGGGTGTCGCTCATCAGAGTTCAATTACCTCTATCTCATCGACGGGTTCAGCTGCACAGGAAGGTGGCAAGGAAGTGACCGACATTGATGACCTCGTTGGAGACTTTGGCTTTCTGTATGTCACCTCGTATTAGGCCCGGAATATGCTCTAGGAACTCACGCTTGCCAGGTCCGTCAATGCTACTTCGAGAGACTTCCATGGGATTACATCCAACACTTCTTTCGCCAATCTGCTTCTGTCCCTGTCCCAAGCCGAGCCGATCCCAAAACTATCAGCACAACCATTACCGCCCCGTCATGAAATAACGCCCTTACTACAGCACTACTTTGACAATCTCTATATACAACTTCCTTTTTTCCTCGAGACAGGCTTTTGGGCTTCTGTTGATGCTGTTTATCAAGCTGGGGGCCGATTCGCCAAACCTTTCGACAAGTGGATCTTGCATATGGTACTGGCCACCGCGTCTGCCTCTATTTCCCTCGAGAATGGCGATAGAAACCACCAGCGAGCGTTGTCTCATATTTCGGCAGCGATGAAGCAGGCAGAGGATGTCATCCGCCCTGGCACTATCGTCGGTATCCAATCAATTCTCCTTCTCGCCCAGTATTCCTTGTTTGATCCCAAGCACTTCCGCGGCTGGTACCTGGTAGGGATGGCCGCTAGAGTCATGGTTGATTTAGGCCTGCACCAGGACCCACCTTTAGACGTCCAATCAGCCTCAGAGCAGTTGGATCTCCGCCGTCGTGTCTTTCAATGTGTCTATTGCTTGGATAGGTTGGTCATGTTCTACCCACCTTTGCTGTGTACTTGAGCTGATACGTGTAATTGCTACTTCGTCTAAGGGGAGTAAGCGCTGCCACAGAAAAGACTTTCTCATTCTCGGACGACTCCGTCAATGTTGCTCTGCCGTCTTCTGCCACATCCCTAGGCGCTTCGTTAACCGAGAAAAGCCATATCTTTCTACGCAGCTCGGAGCCTGCATGGCACATAGTGAGAGTCCGACAGATATTGTCGGAGGCTTACCAGAGGAAGTGGTTCCATGAACATGAAACGTCTCTTCAACCACCGGTGTCGACCTGGGCTCTCTGCTCGAGAGCATATCAATGGTTTGATAAGATTCCAAGCAATACACCAAACTATTTCCCTGTCTTATACCGACTGGAATTGTTATACACAGTGGTCATGATTCTCTCGCCTGGTGACGGGAATCCCGACTTATGTGACTACGGCAAGATTGCCTTGTTTGATTGCTGTATGCGGTACATCAGCCAACTTCATGAGGTGCTGAGGAACCCTACCTGGTTACCCTATATGACATTCCTGGATATTCAGAGGGCTTACCAGGTTGCTCAACGATTCATTGGAGAGATGACGGACAGCCCTGACATTTTATTGAACCCGTCAATACCTGCATTACCAACCATCCCTCCCGAGGTGCCCGAACCACTTATATTGGATGGGGAAGATTGCATGAGTTTCTACGCGCGCGCAACGGAGTGTCTTTCTCAGAGCCACAATCTCCTGCAATACGGCGTAAGGAAGTGGGAGGCCACCACCATATTTGCAGAGTTCCAGCAAATGTCGGAATTGGCGCAGAGACGCCTGATACATTCTCCCGCTCCTTATCTCACGGGTTCTGCAGCTTACATGACTGGCTACTCTACGTTGGTGCCTGCAGGAACAGGATACCTAGGGTTTGATATTGGATAATCTGGCCCTCCGAGAGGGTCCACGGAGGGTGTACCGTCCCATAAATACCCGTAATGCCTGCAATTTGCCAGTGACTTTTTGGTTTGCCGCACGATTGTCTGCTTATGTTGTCATCTACCACGTAAGGTTGGTTAGCTTTGTTTTTTCAGGAAGGCTGTCTTTCCTCTGTGTATACTGCATCTTTCTTCCCCCTCTCCTTATCCATCTATCCTTTACTTTATTATCTCCAATGGCATGTTGCCTCGAGGGATAACTATATAGTGGCGAGCCATGAAATCGCAGCTTGGGCGGGCGCCAGAGGGATGCCCTCCGAATGCGGGAGACGAGACGAAGATTTGTGCTGCAAGGGCTGCGAACAACGACCCCTTGGGCCGATCGCATTGGGCCATGTGGGCTTGCACAAGCCAATATGAGAAAAATGCCTAAGAAACCTGCATCTCTTGCTTGTGAACCGTATTGATGTTCTTAAGTGATCTATACATCATCCACCAGGGAGGGGACTGAGGAGCAAACCTGCGCCTTGTAGGTTCAGCTATACATCGTAATGGCTTTCTTTTCAGATCACTGGAAAGAGATGAAAACTCAGAGCAACTGACTTGGTTGAAAATCCCGGAGAAAAGGGATACCCGGATAGGCTTGAGATTGACCGCGTGTTTTTCCTTCTCTATCTCTATAAGTTCGTAAATCCGGCTGGGGGATAGTGTACCATCCGGGTACTACGGTTACCCAGTGAATAGTCGATGATGGTAGGGCAGCCCCAGTGGACTGTTCGTGACGTCAGGGTGATGCGTCGCGGAAAGCAAACAGTGGAGCCACTGTCACCCTCCGTAAGGCAGAACGTTAATCTGGCATCCTTCAGGGGGCCACTGATCTCAGCTTCTGCATGAGGGCGTCATGACCTGACCGGTCTTGATTGTGAAGTATAAGTAGGTTCTGCCTTGCCGCTTCTCGAGTCCGTAGTTGATGTGGTTGGTCGAGAAGTGAATGGCTCCCAGCAAGTTCCAGCCCAGATGGGAGTAATTTCATCCACCGTCGCAACTCCCCTGACGTGGATGGATCACATGTACGGAGTAGGGCGATCGCTCGGTGGGCTCTCGACAGGGATCGGGCCCCTCCTCCGACCATGCTCATCTCGCATGTACACCGTAGTGGGAAGCACTTTTTTTTGCCCTCGTAGGTAGGTACCTAATTTGACGGTCAGGGAGGATCCGCGCATCCAATGCTGTCGCGTCGCGCCGATCGTCGCGGGATAGTGGCCTAGATCTTCTGAGTTGGCGCGGGCTGGCCTTGACTTCACCTGCGCGCAACCCTGCCCGGTGATGACCTCATTCATGGTCGTACCAACTCAATGCCGGCGACAGTCTCTCTCTGTAGCCTCTCTGAGAATGGACTGATTGATGGCTGGTTTGTACCTCGTCCCTCTCCCCTCTCGTCACCACGACACCATGACGTCAAGCAGGTGGGTTGGCCCGAAGGGGCAAGCACCTGCTGCCCATGGGCGCTCCTGCCCTTTCTTCGCTGCTTGCGTCGTAGTATTTAATCCGTAGAACTTCAGATTTCGACCACCCTGCCATCTACGCTCCACGCAGCTTTTGAACAATCCGATACCCCCTCTGTTCACATTTCCCGTTCTCAACCAACCTCTGCTACGTAATAATACTAATCCGTCCTCTGCATCCTTCATTCCGGAGATACCCAGCGACGCGATTGTCCATCCCTTGTTGTCACTTGTCGGCCCCAAGACCGTCGCTTTTGTCTGCTTATCATCTTCACATTGTGTACTCTATCTTGCTTTGTTTGAATTTCGGTCTGCCTTGCCGAATTCTCACCCCGGATCTTGGCCAGACGCCCTATCCAAGTGGCTAGTGGTCCTTTGCGACATCCCACCTCTCTACATCCGAGTAATTGAACTGTTCTCGCCGCAATGCCTTCCAAAGCGGTCAATTATCCTTTGAACACCCAGCAAAAGGAGCAGGTACGCATGGTTGCCCTCCTAAAAAGTTAGAAGCCGCCCCTGACCGCGTACTGTCTCTAGGACATCAACCAAAAGCTCCAGCTTTATGGGATCTATCAAGGTATATCGATGCAACTTTCCTCTCGAGCAATTGGAATGCTAATACAACTATGCAGCCTTCAAAAATGGCAAGCTTCCATCGGTATGCATAGCCTTCTGATCATTAACTTCATATGAGGCCTGCTGACCATATTCGTTCTCTATTACAGAACAAACAATGTGACGTTGCTTTGAACAGTGCTCTCACCTCCAAAGCCCTCACATCGCCGTCCCAGGAACTTTCCGGTGAAGGCCAGGCTCTGGTCAAAGATCTCCGAGATGTTATTGAACAAGCAAAGAGGCTTATGCTAAGCAAGAACGAAGGCCAGCTCTTGCAGGAATTTATTTGGGAGGCACAGACCATCTCCTCTGGGGATACCGAGAAGCCAGGTGTGCCTGTATCCAAGGACTCGGCCCAGCAAGATGCGCAGGAAACCTTGGAGGGTCTAAAGACTCTTGGAAGGCTTCTGATCACCAATGGGGAATTCCGAAAGCTGCGTGAGTTTATTTGAACTACGTAAAGAGCCAAACACTAACAACACGCTCCAGTAAACGATGCTATGACCCTTGCACGTGATATGGCTGGCGATGTTTCCCAAAAGGCTGCGGACCGGGTTAGGCCATCGGCGGACCAGCTTGCTCAGATTGACGAACCAGCCGAGGAGAATGTATGGCATGAGCAGCCTGATTTCTCAAAGCACAAGGAGCAATTCAGAGCTCGTTTCAAGAGAAACAAAGACGTGAGTCTCTGCTCTGAATAATGCGGCACTCACGTACTTACACATAGCCAGGAGGGTAAACAGGAAGTTGCCGATACCACGGCCCAGGCTGCCACTGGTGGCCGAGAACCCACGTCAGTGTCAGATGTTGACGCGCGTGCTGGTGTCGCTGCGGGAACCGAGAGGGCTCAGCAAAAGGTCTCGGAGAATGTCCCCGAAGAGGCAAAGGGCCGTACTCGTGAATACAGAGACAGGACCAAAAGCTACTTGTCAGAAAAGGTGCCTCAGGAGCGCCGAGAGCAAACCATTTGGCGCTTGAAGAAGATGGTCATCGAAATTCAGGGCCATTCGGATTGTAAGTTATCATCCAGCGTTTGGGCAGCTGCAGGTGGCTGACTTGAACGGGACAGACCAACAGGCGATCCGAACCCTTTTGTCTATGGCTGAAAAGTATGGCGGCCATACACGGAATTTGTCTCAACAGGGTGCTGGCTCAGTTCAGGGCTTCAGAAGTGGAGATAAGATTCAGAGGATGGAGACCAATCTACGAGTATGTCAGCCAGTCCTTCTGACCCATGCAGTGACTAACAGTATTTGACCAGACCTTGCTCGAGCGCTTCGCTAACAACACATCCCTGGATAACCTATTTGACTCGCTAGACAATATCTATCGGGATGCGGACAGGGATCCCGAGCTCAAGGGCTGGTTCAAAAACATGGACACATTCATTAGGTGCGTATATGATGAGAAAACGGATACGGGCATGGTTTTGACATTCCGCAGAAAAACCCTGACAGAGCAAGGCTATATCATGGACGATGATTGCACTCGCCAGTGGGAGCAATTGACGGATCATGGTCGTTACCTGTTGCGTGACCGTTACAGAGACCATACCGATCGCATTCTCGATGAGATGAAGTTCATTGGCGACCAGTTCAATAAAGACCCTCAAAACAAGGCCTTCGGAGACTCGGTGCAGAAGCTCTTCGATGACCTTGGCCGCGACACGAGCGGTAATGTTGCTTTCAAAAAGCATCTCCTCAGAGACATTAGAGATGTTATTCTGCCAGCAATCCTTGAGGATGTTCGATATGTCCCTGTTCCACGCATCGAAGTGTCCGATCCCTCAGCCGATGTGGTAAGTCGATTCAACAACTTTGGCCCTGGGTTATTGACTGACTGGTAAAGGTCGTGGAAAACCTTGTCATCGAAAGTGACAACCTAATGCCCAACATTGTGGAATTTGGCAGCGACAACTACTTCCGATGGGGACGCAAGAAGATCAGCAACAAGAGAGATAACAAGGTTTGTTCTAAGCCTCTTGTTCTAGTCGTCCTGAGTGAAGCTGACTGACAAAAACTTCTGAAGATCATGATTTCGGTCTCTGGTATCCAAGCTGACCTCAGAGGTAAGCATCTTTTGAACTTTCAAGAACCAGTTCTTGTGCATTTTTGCTGACGTTGGCCCTTAGATGTGAGTTACTATGTCAACAGAAAACAGGGATTCCCTGCTATCACAGACACTGGAGTCATGGACATCTTCCTGGGTGGTGAAGGCTTCGGGTTCAAAATCGCAGCCTCTACCGCTCAAAAGGAAGATCGGCAGAACTACATCAAGGTAGACAAGGTG
This sequence comes from Aspergillus ibericus CBS 121593, assembly GCF_003184845.1. NCBI lineage: Eukaryota > Fungi > Ascomycota > Eurotiomycetes > Eurotiales > Aspergillaceae > Aspergillus > Aspergillus ibericus. The sequence goes on from NW_020292117.1 coordinate 194,252, forward strand.
ACCGTAAAGATTGATTCCTTCAACATCAAGTTGAAACAATCAAAGCACAAGACACTTTTCACCATTTTCAAGCCATTGTTGTTCCGTGTTGTCCGCCCAACCCTACAAAAGGTACTCGAGAAGCAGATTCGGGATGCTTTCGCCAAGGGAGACGCCTTTGCATACGACATCCACAGTGAGGCGAAGAAGGCACAAGAAGCTAGTAGTCAGGATCCGGCAAACGCGCCAAACATCTATTCACGCTACCTGGATGCCTTCCGTGCTCGAAACGAGGATAAGAAACGGAAGGCGCAGGACATTGCCCAGCGTGACACCAAGGTGCAGACGGCTACTACCCTCCATGAGTCTCTTTTCCCGGAGATCAAGCTCCCTGGTGGCATCACCAGCAAGGCCACCGAGTACAAGGAGCTTGCGATGAAGGGAGAACGCTGGGAATCTCCCATATTCAGCATCGGGAGCGCCTCGGAGTCCACCGATATCCCCAAGGCAGGCGATATTTCTCGCAAGCGAAGTTCACCCGCTGAGAAAGGCGGGGTTAACAGAGCAACACAAGATGGAGTGACCAACGGCGGTGGTGTCACAAACGGTAGACACACCAATGGAGGAGCGACCAACGGTACCACAGCTGTCACTGGAGCTCCAACAGTGACGAACGGACACGCAACAACCCTGGATGGTCGAGCAACGAATGGCAGACATGCTGTTGCCGAGTCCAACGGACATACCAAGGCATATGACCACGCAGCAGCATCCCAGAAGTTCTCTGATGAAGTCAGTCAAGCGTTTAGCAACGGAAATGCCGGTGGTGGTGCTCGCACCACGGTCCCAGGGGCCGAAACCGCCTTCAATCCCCAGACTGCATAGGTTTGTGGCAGGTAAAACCAGTTGAGCAGATGGTCAAACTATTCACACCTTCCTTATTCTTGTATAAGATACTCAACTATCTCTTTTGTTATTCGTCTGTCATCTTGCCTGTATTGTTTTCTTGATACCTTGTTTATGACCTTGTCGATTTCAATTATCTTACCCTAATCCTGTCATTAGTATGAGTGCACTAGTAGGTAATGATTAATTTTTTCATGTTGATATCCTTTGCTACACAAGCCTGGCTTTTGTAAGGACAACAGGCGCAGCCCTTGACATCGCATCCAGAAGAAATCGGTCCCAGAAAACATATGGCCAGATCATTACCCCTTGTATCGCTTCTATACTCTATGTAACTTCAACAATTTGTCCCATTCATTCATAACATCCATTACATTTGCTCAAAGTACTTTTCCCAGCCGAGCTCGCGCAGCTTGGTGCCCTTCAGTTCCATGTTCTCGGCCCGAGCGCTCTCGGCATACGCCTCGACCTTCCGCTGGATGGCTGGGTCAAAGGAGCCGATGATACGGGCAGCGAGGAGGGCAGCGTTAATGCTGTTGTTGATGCCGACCGTGGCGACGGGGACACCTGTCGATGAAAATGTGCGTTAGAACGGATATATAATGTCAAGAACAGGACGTTATATGTGATATGCATGATGGGGAGTGCATGCATGCACGCAACGATAGTAAATAGGTATACGGGGAGATTGGAATGACTTACCCCTAGGCATCTGCACAATGCTGTACAGACTGTCGACACCGTCCAAAGAGCTACCCTTCACGGGCACACCGATCACAGGGAGCGCGGTATGAGCGGCAGACATACCGGGGAGGTGAGCAGCACCTCCGGCGGCAGCAATGATGACCTTGATGCCGCGGGCCGCGGCACTAGCAGAGTAGTCGGCCATGTAGGTGGGGGTGCGGTGAGCGGAGGTGATTTCGACGGCGGGCTCAATGCCGAAGTAATCCCTCAGGAGCTTGAGACCGGGCACCAGGGTCTTGAGGTCACTGTCGGAGCCCATGATGACCGCGACGGAGGGGGCGGGCTTAGAGACTCCGGACTTCTGGGGCTTGGTCTTGACATCGCTGCGCTGGGAGCGGATCTCGTCGACGACGTCGATGAGAGGTTGGATGTGGGTTTCGGCTTCGTGCATGGTGGCGGCGGTAACGGTGATGTGACCCATCTTGCGGCCGGGTTTGGCGGCGCCCTTGCTGTAGAGGTGGATGCTGGCGTTGGGGATGGAGAGGGCGCTCTCAGCGGCCTTGAGGTGGGTGTCGGGGGCGGATCCACCGATGATGTTGAGCATGATGGAGGGTTGGCGGATCTCGAGGCTCTGGGCGGGGATGGGGAGGTCGAGGATGGCGCGGAGGTGTGCTTCGAATTGAGACATGGCGCAGCCTTCGATGGTGTAGTGGCCAGAGTTGTGGATGCGGCTGGCAATTTCGCACAGGAGAAGGCTGTCGTCGTCCAGAAGGAACATCTCCACTCCGAAGACACCCTTGCCTTCGAAGGCGGAGACGGCCTTGCGGGCGAGTTCTTGGGCCTTGCGGTTGATGGCATCGGAGACATTGCGGGCGGGGGCGTAGACGAGCTTGCAGATGGAGTCCTCTTGGACGGTCTCGACAGTGGGGTATGAGAGGACTTCATCCTTGGTCTTCACGACCATCACAGCGAGCTCCTGGGGTTGGGTGTTAGAGATGGCGGGTATAGAGTGTGGAGGTGGGGCCGAGGGAAGGTGGGTATACCATCTTGAAGTAGGCCCATTTCTCGGCGTACAGAGGGCGGTCCTTGAGGGCCTCAAGGGCTTCGGGGATATCATCTTTCGTTTGCACGCGGAAGTTTCCTGAAGGAGGACCCTGTCAGTGATATGTGCTGGTGGGGACGGGACGATTGCGGAAATGGGGGAGAAGGGAGTGGTGACTCACCGCGTCCATCGTAGGCCATGGTCTTGGACTTCAGCATCATGGGGTAGCCGAGCTGCTCGCCAACCTTGGCCAATTCCTCAGGGGTGTTCTCGACGAGCTCGCGGTGCTCGGCCATGGGGATGCCATAGTTCCGCAGGTGTTCCTTCTGGTTGAACTTGTTCTGGATGGTCCGGATCGCCTGCCAACTGGGCTCAATTCGGACCTGGGAGGAAATCTCCTCCAGGGCATAGGTATCGACGTGCTCGATCTCGGCGGTCACGACGTCGCAAGACTTGGCCAGTTCGCGGACGGCTTCGCGCTCCTTGAAGGAGCCGGTGACATGGTCATCGTGGGCGCTAATCTGCTTGGCCGGGGAGTTCTCCGCATCAAGGACGTTGCACTGGATGTTGAGGCGATTGGCCGATTCGACCATCATCCGGCCCAATTGGCCTCCACCGAGAATTCCCACCTTGCGGGAGTTCCACATGTTGAGTAAATGGGATGAGGTTGAAGAAAAAGAGAAGGGGGGAGGGACAGGCACTCAGCACGCACCAAGCAAGAGATCTGGGGAAGAGAAAAGGAGCCCCTCCACGGCGGAGCAAAAAATCCGCCCGATAACCGTCACGTGCGCCTATGATAAGCGGCAGCCGGGCCCAATCAGAGCCTGCCGTTGCCGGGGGAGCCGCCGTCCCCGCGTGTCCAGATCGAGCCGATGTGAATTCCGCCCGTCATGTCTGCTCTTCCTCTTCCTTTCTCCCCATTTCCTTGTCGCATCTGAGATCGCTGGGCCCAGAAGTGCTGGATCATGTCGCTGGGTGAGTCTGAACCTACGGCCACGGTCGGAATGCAACGACAATGCTGCTTTCCCCCCATAGCTCGACCTTCGCTATTTGCTTTCCTTCATGACCAGCTCCTCAGGCACCGTTCCAAGCTCCAACCAGCTAACAGATGGCGCGATCGCAGACGAAGAAATCCTCGAGGTGGTCGCCAATGGCGGCTCGATGGACTAGTATGCCGGCTTGCGCCCCAAACCAACATCAACGTTGCAATCGGAGCTGACACTCCCTTCCAGTGAGAAATGGCCCAGCATGGTCGAACCCCTGCTTGAACGGCTAGACCATGTGCGCAACCCACTCCCCCACGCACCTCTTAGCACCGACTAACATAACTCACGTGGATAGATCATATACAACGTCTTCCCCATGCCCCGGGTTCCTCCTGAGCTTCAACAACAGTCCTCCAACATCACCGTCCCCTACACGCAGGACTTGAACACCGCTGCATCATCCACAACCCTCCAGACCCCCCCCAGACCAACCGCAACCTCACCGCATCAAACCCCCGCAAGCGAGCGCATTCCAGACTCCCAACCCCAGTCCTCACAAGGCCCTTCTCTTCCCGAACCACTCGAACTCCACCTAGCCTCCATTAAATCCACCCTGCGATCCCTCTTCGCCACAAAACCACCACACACTATCCAACGCCTCGCAGAGCTGATCATTCGCCCAACCGCACTCTATCGCACTCTTCCCGCGTATATTCGCGCTGTCGATCGCGTCGTCTGCGTCACCAGCGGCGCGGATATCTTCCCACTTCAGACCCAGACGAGCGCCGCTTCCCAGCCAAACGGCGCAGTCCTCAACGGCACAGAATCCGGGTTCATGTTCTCGACAGACAATGCGCTTGGCAACGATGAGTCCCTAGGCGGAGCACGCCTGACTCTGATTCCATGGCTGAGTAACGCTGCCGCGTCGCCGGAGCGCGAGGATGAAAGCGGTGCAGTCATGACGGATACTCCCTTCCCTGCGCAGACCGTAGAGGGCATTAGCCAGGATCAAACCGAGACAGGACTGGATCTCCCGACTGCAGAGATGACGGAAACGAATGGGAACGAAGGCGCGGGCGGGTCTCCGCCGCCTGATACCTTGGAGGATATTCCCCATGCGCGAGGCCCATCTGTAATCGGAGTGGAGGACCTAGGCCTGCAGGATGGCAAGGGAGTTGAAATGGATCTTACAAGCGCAGAAGGTAGCGCATCTGAGCTACAGACTCCTAGCCAAGAAGGTCAGCTGCAGCAGCAACAGCAGCAAACTGGCCCGACTCAGGGCGACGGTCAACCGTCCGAAGAAGCGGCCAAACCGTCGGCCGACGGCGATGGAGACATTGCTTTAGAAGATGCTAAAGCCCCGGAGGAGGGACCTTCCGGTTCGGAGACGGCGAATCAAGATCAGCAGCAGGCGTAGTTCTCGGGAGTACAGAGTAGTATGATAGCCTATTAGCGTGCTTTGTCAATAGTGCGTATTCTTGGTTCATAGCCTCCCTCTCCTTAGTGTATCTTTCTAGCTTGCATAGTTGATTCATGAATGAATGAATGATTAGATACGAATTGACCGTGGCGTCATTGGGTTTGTCCCTGGCGTCGGGGATCATGATCGCTTTACGCGTGTGTACCTACGATTTGTATCACCTGATACGTTCCAATATCATATATTGCGAGTCATGTTCACGATAAAGCTTATATCCAACTTCACACCAGGAACACAAGTCATGTCCATCAAGCCATATAACAGGGGCGCCATGTAGGCATGCAAAAGAGGTATCGATGCAAGAGTCGTGGACACGCGAGAATAACATATACCACAAGTAAAAGTAAGAAAAGAAAAAAGACGCAAGATGCAAACAAAAAAGGGCTTAGATTGATCATTAGGTAAGTCATAACATCCGAACACCCATCATGTGTATAAATAAATACTGATCCGAAACTGACAAGATGCTTAACCGGGAGATAGATAGATCAGACCGGTTCTACCGTCTGGAGGGGAACATAATGACCCTCGTCCACGTTGGAGCCTCTTGTCCTCCTGCCGGTCATGTATGACCAGGCGTCTGTGGCGAGATCCCGGACCCATTGGGAGGATTGTCTGCCGCCGGTGGATCCGGTGACGGAGAGTGTGGCTTCCCACCAGCTCTTCTGGGAGCCTTGGAAACTGGCGTTGGCGGTGTCGAGGTCCTTTTGTAGCTTCTCGGCGTCCATCCAGCCGGGTCGTTGCCAGAATTTGAGGAGCAGGCTGCTCACGACGACGGAGACGCTGGACGCGGCCATCGCGGCACCTGCTGCCATGGGGGGTAGCATGAATCCGAATGGGAGGAAGAGACCCATTGCGAAGGGGAGGCCGATGACGTTGTATAGGCAGGCCCACATGAGGTTCAACTTGATGCGGTTGAAGACGGAGCGGGATAGAGAAAGACTGGCTGGCACGGAGAGAAGATCGTCGGGGCGCATAAGGACGATGTCGGCTGCTTCGACGGCCACGTCGGTGCCTGAGGCAAGAGCGATACCGACGGATGCGGTGGCGAGGGCAGGCGAGTCGTTAATGCCGTCGCCGACCATGGCTACCCGGTCACCGGAGTCTTGCATCGACGCGATGATAGACTGCTTATCGGAGGGAGAGACAGAGGCGTGGACGGCCTCAACTGGGATCCCCACGGCCGAGGCAATGGACACGGCAGTGGCATGGGTATCACCGGTGATAAGTGAGGTGGTAATTCCCATACGATGCAGAGCTGCGACTGCTGCGGGTGCAGTCAATTTCACGGTATCCCGAAGCAAGATAGAGCCAGCGTATTGGTTATCGATGGCGACGTGGATCTGCGTGATACCGGCAGGGACCTTGGACTTGGAGGTAAGGTCATCGGAGTTCTCTGCCTGGGCCGATTCGGGGATAGCAACATCCCTCGACCGCAGAAAGGGAAGGTTTCCAACCAAGACACGGTAACGTACGCGCTCAGCACTGGACGTGGGCTCGACTAGGGCGGAGATTCCCTTTCCAACGCAAGCTTCGAGGTCGCCCAAGCTGCCCGGCAGACCACATTCTCCTGGATGGCCGGATTCGGTCTGGGCTGCAGAGAAGATGGCTCTCCCAATGGGATGTTCGCTGCTCATTTCTGCAAGACCAACGATCAGCCACCAGAGTCTACGGCGCCAGTCGTTTGTTGTCCAATGCGGCGCAATTTTGGCTTCAGCCACACTCATTTTCCCGGTGGTCAAAGTTCCGGTCTTATCGAACACCACGTGGTTGATCTTTGTCGCGGCCTCCAGGACAGCGCCACCCTTGACCAGGATACCCTGCTGGGCACCAACTCCAGTGCCGACCATGACAGCCGTAGGGGTGCTGAGACCCAGAGCACAGGGACAAGCAAAGACGATGACCGAAATGCAAAGCTTGAGACAGACCATGAACTTTCCTCCATTGCTTTCAGCCAAGAAGACCTTGGGAGGATGAGGCAAGATATGGCTCATGAACATCCAGCCAAAGAAGGTAACCAGACCAAGGCTGATAATTGCTGGAACAAAATAGCCGGCAACAACATCAGCCATCCGTTGAATAGGAGCCCGGCTGGTCTGGGCATCTTGGACCAACTTGACGATCTGGCTTAGTTGAGTGTCCTTGCCAGCTCGAGTAACCTTGAAGTCCAGAGAACTCGTGCCGTTCACCGTACCAGCACTAACAACACCGCCCTTGGCCTTGTGGATCGGCAGAGCTTCACCAGTAATCATACTCTCATCGACGTAGCTCTCTCCTCGAATGACAATGCCATCGGCCGAGACCTTGTCACCGGGATGAAGGAGCACAACATCCCCTACTTCGATGAGTTCAGTTGGAATGATCTTGTGTCCAGGTCCTGATCGCTCATTAGTGGAGGACGACTTCTGCTCCTTCGAGTTGGCATTAGCAGAGTCCCATTCCTCTGCGAATTTCTCCGCTGCGATCGGGTCGTCGTAGATTGTTGTCATCGACGGCGCAAGAGACATAAGCCGGGAAAGAGCAGCCGATGTTTGGCCCTTGGCCCGATTTTCCAGCCATCTTCCGAGAGTAATAAAGGTTATAAGCATCGTACTCGTGTCGAACACCGTACTTGGCCGCATATCAGTCTTGAAGAAGAGGGAAACAGCCATGGTGAACACGCTGTAAAAGAAGGCAGCAGAGGTGCCCAGCATAACAAGGACGTCCATGGTTGGAGAGCGATGTTTCAAGGACTTATAGCTGGCTACATAGAACCGCTTTCCAATACCAAATTGTACTGGAATAGTGAGTAACAGACAGGCGATGTCGCCAAGGTAGAGTCCGGAACACAGTTGGATACGGCCGAAGTCCAGGGCCGGAAGGTACATCGGCAGCACCATGTTGATCAGGAACACGGGGACTGCAAAAGAGGCGGAAAAGAGAAACGAGCGCTTCCATTCCCGGACTTCCTTGGTTTTGGACAGCGATGCCAGCTGTGCATTGGTGTCATCGGACTCCGACAGCAACGCATTGTATCCGGCTGCTTCAATAGCTTCGACAATCGAACGAATACCAGTCGAAGAGGAATCGTATGACAATGTGATCTGAGAGTTGGCCATGTTTACAGAAGCTGATGAGATGCCGGGTCTTTGGAGCAGAGTGTCTTCCAAGGCCGAGGCCGAGGCAGCGTCACGCATGCCGTGAAGGCTAAGGGTGACACGGCTGATGCCCTTTGACGAGGGCGCCTGCGCTTCCGATGAAATGATCGCTGCGTCGAAACCGGCATCGTCAATTATGCTGACAATATTTTTTGACGTAAGTGTAGTAGGGTCGTGAGTAATGATCGCACGCTCCGCAAGCAAGCTAATGTTGAATTGCACTAAACCATCCACCCCGTTGAAGGCATTCTGTACACTCGATGTACAAGCACCGCACGTCATACCATCTATAGACACCGTCGTGACCATTAAACACGACGTAGATCCTGGCGACTCCAGCGAGGTGCGGATAGCGCTCTCAGCCGTTGAAGTTTCCAGCACCTTAGCGCCAAAGCCACGATCCTCTATAATATCCGCGATCTGGTCCGGCGTAATAAGAGACGCATCGTGCTCCACAACAGCTCGTTCTGAAAGCAAGGAGACATTGACTGAATTCACACCAGGTGTATCCTTCAACCCTCCTTCCACCGCGGAGGTGCAGGCACCGCACGTCATGCCCTCGACCGCCAAAGTCGTGGTTGACAGCTGAAACACTTTATCCCTGGTCCCGCGGGAACCATTTGCTGGCAGGGACGCACTATCCGTAGAGACGATCGTTGCATCGAAGCCCGAGTCCTCGATTATTTCGGCGACTTTTTCCGCAGGAAGCAGTGTTGGGTCGTGATGTACCACAGCCCGGCCCATCATCAAGCTGACGGTGACCTCACCGGCACCCTCCACTCCCTTGAAGGCGCCCTCAACGGCGGACGTGCAAGCACCACACGTCATGCCCTCCACGTTGACGGTTGTAGTAGCCATGTGGGCGGCTGATCGGTCTGCAGAAGAGGCACCGTCCCCGGCGCTTAACAAAGCGGAGGATGAGGCCGCCATGTTGCGCCGTTTCGCTGAAGAGGCCGGACACGCACGTCGGAGTCCGGACCGTTATCGCATACGTTCGTCTGGGCGGAGGCCGGGGGTGATAAAGGGATTATAAAGGGAGGGGAAGAACAAGGACAGCACACGCAAGGGTCGTTCGATAAAGGAACAGTCGGACCGGATGCGACGGAAGGATAAGCCGAGCCTTTATAAGCTGCAGCGACAAATTAAATGAGGAGAAAGGCCAGTCTCAAGCTAACTACGGAGGAGAACCCGGGCATGACTGGCGTACACGGAAGAGCCTAGGCTAAGACACCAGGGACCATGGCTAATCAGAAGGGTCAATAAGACAATAACACTAGGAGCAAGACATTCCAGGCCGGATCCAACCATCCCAGCCGACTTAAGATTAGATCGTGGAATGATGGAAGGCTCGTCCAAATCCACCGAGGCGATGGCGCTAGAGAAAAATACGTACGGCATGGCGTCAGGCCAGCTCCGCCGCCCCGCGCGGTTACGTAAGATACCGGTAACTTACCGTCTCCCACCGCTTGTCCTCGCCCGAACCCAGCCTGGCCAAGTCGGCGGGTTTTGCCCATTCCAGGCATCAGATGGGCAGGGACCACTCGTCGAACTCGGACAATTCTTCAGTTCTTGGTGAACAGATTGCTCCGTCCTACCATAGTATAAGTCTTGTATCTAGCTTGTAGGAGTGGATTCTGCTATGTGCGGCTCCAAGCGGTCGGTTCTGCTATTGTTCCATGAATAAAGCGGTCACAGGACAGTCATATAAGCCACCACACATGCACTAAACACAATTAGGCCTCCAGTCCAGGTCGTATTACCATCCTCGACGCTTATCTCTCATCACACGAGGTTAGTGTAACCCGAGGAAAGGACCACCGCTGAGCCTTCAGACATGCTGCGACATGAGAAGCCTCATTGATATTATATCCCTGGTCCTAGTACCAGCTGTCATAGCTATCAAAGTTAAACAAGGACTGAAGGGTCCTGGGGTGAAACACTTGGCAGTGCTCCGGCTTTGTTTCGATTAGATAGAAAGTAATCGGAGAATTGACCTGAATGGATTGGTTCGACCTCTAGTAAATCAAATCCGTTACGGTCACCATCTGGCTGTAATCAAACATATCCCCCAAATGGCCATGAACGGTTGTAGACAATATCATAGTTCCCAAAGAAGCCAACCATGAACCATATCCAGTTGATGTGGATGTCCCTGTTTGCACCTAATGCAAACACCCGAGGCACATCGCTCCCATACCATCATCACCATCAACACCACCTCCATCCTCCATCCTCCCCCACTCTATACCACAACCAGATGGAGCTCCTATCACCACGATCCGCGCAGTGATACATTAACTCTATCTCTATCGCAAGCCACCAAACCAACCTAAACACTCCCAAACAACCCACCAACCAATCACTTCCACATCCCCCTCACAACCACAATGGACCAAATACACACCCGGGCCCTGGAAGCCCTCCAACCATTCATCCACCTCGCCAACTCCAACAGCGCGACCTCCCCCCGCTTCGTCGCCAACATCATCACCAACGCGACCTCCAACCCCAACACCTACGTATTCGCCGAGCTCCTCACGACCCCAACCATCCAATCTCTCCGGTCCCCGGATACTCCCGCCGAATACGCCGGCTACCTGACTCTACTTGAGATCTTCGCCTGGGGCACATGGCAAGACTATCAATGTACTTCCCCCCCTCCCAAACCCCCTTCCAAACCCCCTCCCCCATAAAACCTCCACACAAGGCTAACCGAACCTCCCCAGCAACCCCCAACCTCCCCCCCCTCAACGAATCCCAAACGCTGAAACTCCGCCTCCTATCCCTCCTCACCCTCTCCACAACCACCAAACCCCTCACCTACACCTCCCTCATGACCTCCCTCTCCATCACCGCCCCCTCGGACCTCGAATCCCTCGTCACAAAAGCCATCTACGCCTCGCTGATCACCGCCCGTCTCTCCCCCGCCTCTAACCCCCCCACCGTAAACGTCACGGCCGTGGCGCCCCTCCGGGACGTAAAGCCCGAATCGCTGGACAAGATGATCCGGATTTTAACGCAGTGGGAGACGCGGTGCGGGGATGTCATCGGGGATATTGAGACGGAGATTAAGCGGATTAAGACGGAGTCGGCGCGACGGAAGGCGGAGGAACATGAGCGGAATGTGTTGTTTGAGAAGGCGTTGAATGCGTGGGGGAATGAGATGGGTGGTGAGGGGGTGAAGAAGGCTGCGGGTGGTGGTGGTGGGGGATGGCAGGGACGGGATGTTCGGGGTGGTAGTGGTGGTGGGGTTGGACTCGGAGGTGGGAATAAGCGGGAGTTCAGTGCGGATGAATTCGATGATGATGGATATTGGGAGCATGGGCTTGATGGGGATGTACAGGCGTTGGGATCCAGAATGGATATTGATGATGGGGTGGGATCGTCGAGATTGGGGGCTGGGACTGGGCCTGGAGCTGCGGCGAGACATCCCAAGAGGGTCTTGGGGAAGAAGTCGTAATGACCTGAAGCCATCATACCTAGAAGGAGCTGGGGTTTGTCATATCATATTATATCGAATAGCCTCATAGCATTCCTTTTGAGATGCTATCTTGTTTACGAATATCAGAAACGGCTCGTCTCATGGACGGTATATCCGCAAACTTGCACTCCAGCAGGGTAATAGACATCAATATATCATAAAGTAGAATCTAATTACCGTGGAAGAACCACAACACCGAAGAAAGCCTCAGTAGAAATCGTTTAAACGTACATGCAAGTCCAGCAGACGAGGGGTATTATGTAGAGGTAAATAAACAACGAAAGAAAAAAAACCCAATATACACAGGGTGAGGAAAAAAAGAACGTCGTGACCCGAGGGACCTGGCGGGTTCCGCCAGTCCTTGGGTGGTTGCCCTCCCGCTAGGGCTAGAGATAATCTCTGGCTCCGCCAAACGGTGGGCATCTGCTGCTTCCCACATTAGAGAGTCCCTCGAGTGCGCTCGAGGCGTAAGAATAATATTTGCATCCATGCGCTGAACTTGGACCCAAGAAGCAAGACCGCTGACTAACGCTCAGAAAGAGATAAATGCACATATATGCTACCCAAAAGCGGGGTCACGCGGCCGTGAAAATCGAAATGGATTTCAAGACGAAACCGGTGGGGTATACGCAATATTGCTGAGATTAGAGCATAGTACCGGGCACGAAGATGAACAAGATACTCAGAGCGGCGGCAACGAAAAAGGCGATGAGAGCGGTGGCGGTGGATCGTTTGTTCAGCAGCTTGCGCACATATGGTTCGCGGATGGGCGACCAATTCATGAAGGTGTACTCGCTGTAGCCGAGGAATGCCATGACCGGATCGATCTTGTACTGGTATGACACGATGAAGTAGGAGGCCACGGCAAAAGGCAGTATTAACTGGTTGGATGTTAGCATCACATTCAGCCTATCAGAGGATTCGTACATACCCAGCAACGAATGTGCCTTGGCTTATCGCGGAGAACCACGTAGAACGCACCCCAAAAGCCGCCACCAAAGCTAATCAAGGCGAATGCCAACCGAGCGATGATCGTCAACGGAACCAGATTTCCCAAGGCCTTGGCCTGCAAAAACCCTGGGAAAGCGTCGCGCTCCATTGCTTGGAAAACATAGTCTTTGGCCGGATCAAACACTTCGGGGTCGTCTCTGCCGTCGTCTTCAATCAGATTGATGATGGAGGACACCATCTCCTCCGGCAGAACAATTTCTCTCTCTGCACCGGGGAGAAGGTACGTATAAAGGATCTTCTCTGCGCTGGCGCGAATATCGGCACGTGCCACGGTGTGACCTGGCGACGGCGAGTCATTCCGTGTTCCCGAGCTGTCACGAGGCGGCTGCTCAAAAGATGTGGTGCGAGCAGCAGCAGCAGCAGCAGCATTCTGCGACCCGAGGCTGCTTTGAGGGGAGTGTCCGGAAGTGTGGCCTTCAGAGCGGAGGAATGCCGACAGCCTTTGATCGGCATCCCGATCTTCGACGTCATGTAGGGCATGCCGCGAAGAGGAAGGACCCGCTTCAACAAGCGGGATATCGTTGAAATGTTCGAAATTCTCCAAGGCGGCGGAAGAGCCTTTGCTGTCGGCCTTTTCGAGATCAGGCGTAGCCACCAAGACTGATCGCCGTAACTCTCGAACGTAATGACGGCAGAGGGACATGTGTTGCGAGACATCGAGCCTAAAGATAACGATTATTAAGAGTCCTTCAGCACGCGACACGTGCAGAACAACAGCATAAGCTTCCTAAGCATACCAGAAATCCAGATAATCGACCGAACGCTGTTGGTCCCGCATGTAAATATAGAAAGAAAACAGATCGACGGGGGCAAGAGTCCGGCGACTGAGGACTTCGAAGAGCGTAGGGAGGCGATTTCGCTGCTCCAAGCTCGAAAGGGAGGGCGACACCATAATGGAACGAGTGTCGAGAACCTCTATCGCTGGGCGGGCGCTGGTGTTGGCTTTCTGAGCCGAACTTAAAAGGTATTGCGCCGCAATGAGGGGCCGAAAAGGGGAACGAGCGAACGTCGGAATAGGGTTGGAATGGGGGGGAAGAAGATTAGAGAAGTAATCGGGGTGGGATCCGACGTGTTTGGTCACAATTGATCGAAAGGCTGGCGAGCGGCGACGATAAAAGAAGGACGGTCAACAGTTGGAGTTAGTAGTAGGGCATGGAATTTGCAGCGATACAAGATTAGAGCGTTGTGCAAGCCAGGAGGCCCTGCAGAGGGTCGTAAGGTTTTCCGAGGCAGTAAACAAAACAGCCGACCGACTGCAGGAGAGGTCAGGGAGTTGCGACGCAAGCCATCCAGAAGCTCGGGAAGTGGATGCACAGGCAGCAACAGGAGGAGGGGAAGAAATTGACGAGGCCAAGGAGGAGCGAGGAAAGGTGTGGATGGCCAGCCCGCGACGAGAAGACAGACAGACAGACAGACAGACACACGGCCAATGCCTCACTCGGGCCTGAGAGTCCAACGCAGCTGAGGAGCGAGTGCCTGAGGGCCCGCGGGTGCCTTAGTCCTACTCGAGTAATGGTTCCCCGCATCAATGTTGTTCCGAAATGACCGCCCCCACTTGCGGCCGATCTTTTGACACTCGCCAAGGGGGCAACACCTGCTCGCTAAGCCGCTGTTGAGCATGTGCGATGCCCTCCTGCGTCGACTGTATCAGGGCCTTGGTACTCTTGCAGCTGTGACACGGGAAAGGAGTCCCCTTCAGGAGGTGGAATGCACCAATGCACCTCCTCTGCATCCCGCATGTTCCCCCCCCCCCCCATCAACCGACAGGTTCGATCGTCCTCCACCAAAAAAAGCAACCCACGGCGGATCCGCACCGTTGGTTCTCGGTCGGTCCATCAATTTATTATTGCAGGGCCGTGGCTGGTAGGCTAGGCAGATTTTTAGACGATGTCCATCGCTGGGGGCGGGTCACGCCCGTTTCAATTCGTAGCCACCCAAAAACGAGTCCCGGTGCACTGGCAATAATTAATCAAATGGCACGGCATGGGAGGGAGTGGAACGAAATCATGCCGACGATAATCCGGCGATCCGTTACGGCATTAGCTTTGTTAAGGTTCTCGATGATATCATTGTTTATCCATAGTAACCACTATCTAGATGTCTATCTATCTACAGAGCGCTCTGCTATACGGAGAAGCAGTCATGGAGTCAACACGCAGAAAAGCACCCCTAGGTCAAACTGATCAGAACACGTAGCTGGATTCAGCGGGCTTTCTTGACCGCCATCTTCTACAGGCTCTCCCACATCGCGCAAATATGTATGAATCTACTAGACGCCAAGGCTGGTTGCCATTTCTGGTTCTGGACGGCTGGTTGCAGTACCGACTTTTTACATGTCAACCCTTCGGATTCAGAGAGGTAATCCCATAGGTCAGCTGAACTCTGCATCTTTAAGCTCCTAGAAGGGCTCATCGAGGTCGACAATCATCGTACCAAAGGAAGAAATTTGCCTGTCCAACAGACCCTGTCCAAGAGTAACGGGCTTACCTGTGCATCCGTCAATGAACCCGATATAAGGCTCGTCTCATATTTCCGGAAAATAACTACACCGATCTTTACCACTTGGAATCACTGCGGTCGGGAGGCATTCGGGCAGTCGGTATATCGGGATATCGGTGATAATAGACACCCCTTCCCGGAGTTAAAGGATTCAAGCCGGAAGTCCGCAAACGCAGAACTATATTAATGGCAATAGATTCCATTGCTCTAGGTATAAATCCTCTCTCACACTAACCTTGGTTACATCTATACAACATCAAAACGATGGCTCCCAAGGTCCTCGCTCTCATCACCGGCGCCAATCAGGGCATCGGCTTCGCCACCGCACGGCAGCTCGCCAGTTCAGATGGATTCCACGTGCTCGTCGGGGCGCGCTCGGCACAGAAGGCTGAGGCTGCAGTGAAGGAGCTGGAATCAGTTGCCACAGACAAATCAGCTCTCACCCCTATCACCATCGATGTGACCGACGATGCATCCATCGCCGCTGCCGCCCAAACCGTGTCAGAAGCGTTCGGACGGCTGGACATCCTGATCAACAATGCAGGTATCGCACAGGCGTCTGACACAACCCTGCGTGAGCAGTACCGCCAAATCTTCGAGGTCAACGTATTCGGTATGGCGGTTGTCATGGATACTTTCCTCCCACTGCTTCGTGCGTCGACGTATCCCGACCGCCGCATCGTCAATGTCACGTCCGGGCAGGGTCTAATCAGCAGGGCGGGCAAGAAGGATCACCCCGCTAGCGCCAAGACCTACTTCATTCCCGACTACCGCAGCAGCAAAGCAGCAGTCAATATGATCACGGTCGCATACTCGGTAAATCTGGCCGACGAAAAGATCGCCGTCGTGGCGGCTGCCCCGGGCTACTGCCGCACAAATCTCAACGGTGGCCAGGGAGTCAAGGAGGCAAGCGATGGCGCCAAGGTCGTTGTGCGCGCTGCCACAGAGGGTGACCCAGAGAAGCTGAGTGGCACGTACATTGCTGACGAGAGCTGGAGCCTTGGATGGTGAGGCCGCGGAGGAACAGACAACGAGTAGTTTGCATCTCTGAACATAGCTGCAGCCGATCAACAAAAATATTATTGTCGACAATTATCACAAGACCAAACGGACAGATGAGCAAGGCTAAAGCTAAAATGCATCAAGTTCTCAACACCGGGGTATTTGCTCATGTCACAGAAAAGAAAAGCCATCCAAAACTCCAAGCCCGCAGAGTACATCACCAGCCTATCAATGGCCATCGGCCAAGTGCTGTGGCATGTTAGCAATCAAGGAATTGATAGAGACTGATATAGCACGGGATGGATTACTCACCGACCACTCGGGGATATTTCGTATCTGCTGCCACATGAACTTTTCAAGTTTATTGGCACTCTTTGCATAGGGCGTATTCTCGTTATTATACTTCCGGCAGTTATCGAATATCAACATGGCGTCCTTGATGAAATCTTGCGGCGTCGGGTACATGTCCTTCTCGTGTTTTTCTTCCATTGTCGACAAGTCCATGGGCTCCTTGATGACTTCGTAGTAGTCCGGAACTTCGTCCCGATTGACCGGTTGGGTGAATGGCCACGCCGCGCTGTGATTCTGCATATCGTTGAGGAGATGCAGTAGCTGGTTGTAGTTTGGTCCGTGGCGTGGCTGACGTGCCAATTCATCCATGTCCGGTGACCACCCCGACTCTTTGATGGCTGGGATGCTCAGTGGATCGATCTTGCACGGCCCATTCTTCCACTCCTTCGGCGGCACATGGATGATATGCGAGCGACTGAAGGCGCGGATCTTCGCGTGGACGGCTTCTTTCTGCTTCAGAAGCATGCGGCCGACCTCGAGGTACCGTATTTTTGGTAGCATGGTGCACTGCATGATAGTACCGCCCTCATAATCTTTGATATAGCCCATCCATACAGACTTGTCAAGTGTTATCTCTTTTGTAAATCCCTGCTTCTTGAAGTAACCAATGGCGTAGTTGTCGGCGTAGGTCAGAAAGTGCATGATGTCCGATGTTGCCTTGACGTAATCCTGTACGCAAAATATGAGCGCCAAATCCCTCATTCCAGTCTTCCAAATTTACCTTAAGATGAGACATCAGATGCGCACCGTATCCCTTGACTTGTTGGTCGGAAGAGATGGCGCAAAAGACGATTTCGGCAAATCGGCGACTGTTGAACGGCCGGTACGTGATTCCGCTACATACTCCATCAGCATTGCCCGAGAATCACCCAATTTCATAATTATACACACCCTACAACTTCCAGAGGATGCTTGACGATGGCCAAGGACAGATGCGACCTATCGTAGACCAGTCGCGCAATATAGTCTTTCGGCATTTTCGGGAGCTGTTTCTGGAAGATGCATTTCAGGCCGGTGAGAACGACGAAGCTATCGCGAGAACCATCATTGTTGACCACGCGGAATTCAATCTCGCCGTGACGTTCTTCGAGAACTGCAGGCTATCACGGAGTCAGCGCCATCGACGCTCGGGCGGGTGTGCGGGGGTTTACCTTCTCCGGGAAGGGAACGATTCTCGGCGGCTTATCCAAAAGTTCATCGTCGGACTAAAGTAAGTATGTCAGGGGTGAGCTCTATATGCGAATAAGTTCTTTGGCATACCTTGGATTCCTTGTCCGGGGAGTCAGTGCGCGCCTTCTTGCTCCGCTGCTGGGAATCTGGGGAGAGTACCTCCTCCGATGCTTTCCGCTTGGTAGCTGTCTCGAGCTCAGTATTTGTATCGGACTGGCCGCAAAAGCCAGAAACGCGCGACGGAACACTTACTCTCTGAAGCGATTGCAGGCATGATGCGCAAAGGATTATGATGAATGACGCAGGGAGGAGAGCGTCTGGACCTCTCTCCATGTCTTGCGGCTGCCGATACGGGGAGCGGAGCGGGAAGACGTTGATCCGGGGCCGTCAAGCCAGATAACCAATTACTAGTCGGGGCCAGTGGCATTACGACGACAGCTCGAGGGAGCTCCCTCTTTCTGGTTTCTCCTCATTTCAGCTTCCTGATTGTCTGCTCTCCTTTATACACAAGCCATTGAAGTCGCATATCTCTCTCGTTTCCTCATGTCTCTGAACGAAGTCTGGGTGGCAGCTTCTGCAAGCCCTTATACTCCTCCGGTGCCTAAAGAGAGCCAGTTCTTTGTCGGCTTCTCGCTACTACTTGCTGGTGAGTCCGCTCCGGTCCTTTAGGCAGAAACAGCCACTGACTTGTAGCAGCTTTCATCCTCACGGGTCTCTTTGGACTGAGTCAGTACTCCATGACCGAAAAGCAATCAGATAACCATCATCTTACAAAGATATACTTACGACTTGCGCAGATCGGTCCTTTCTCAGCATCGCTTCCTTTGGCGTCCCGGCATCGTTGGCGTTTGGGTAAGCCAGGCCCTAATACACTCTACCACCGATCGCTAACTCTCGCGCCTAGCTTCGGAGCCGTGTTCATGATCTGTGCCGTTGGGGTCTACGTTTAAATTCCAGTTGTTTCCCAGATACCCATGTACCATACACTGGAGAGTTGAAACAAAACAAAGGGTTACCTTATAATCACCAAATCTCTCATTACAACCCTCTACCATAACATAGCCCTCGACAGCACGCTGTCGTGCTTAGCCAAATCTATCCAACATCATGGCGGACGCGGAACCCATTTTCACTGCTGTCTCCAGCAACGCCCACCAACTCTATACTCTACTACAATGCATTAGCTTTGCACCACGCGCTACCGTGCAAATAACACCAGATGGAATCCGCTTCTCCGCGGAAGAGCTGCGGGTCTTACAAGGTCTCGCATTTCTCGACAAGGCCCTCTTCACCAGTTACACCTTCAACCCACCAGCCGTGCCAAATGAAGGGACAACAGACGGCGACTCCGCTTCAGATTCCACCTACTACCCCTCCTTCGTGGTCTCACTATCCGCTCTGCTGGAGACACTGAAAATCTTCGGCATCAACGACTCATCCTCCAGTACCAACGTCAATCGAGCATCCAGCGTCCAACCAACACACCCCTCCGGAGCCAACGCCTTCTCAGCACCTTCATTACTCCTGGATCGTTCCTGTACCATCCGATACACAGGCCACGGCTGCCCCCTCAGCATCACTCTTTCCGAGACCGGCATCAAAACCACCTGCGAACTAACAACGTACGAAACCGAAGGCAGCGAAATCGACATTCCACTCCAACGAGATGCCATCATCATGAAGATCATCATGCGCTCCACCTGGCTCCACAACGCCATCACCGAACTAGCAGCCACAAACCCGACGGTGCTCAAGATCTCCGCATCCGCAATTCGCGAACCATACTTCGCACTGACCGGCACGGGCGGGTCATTCAGCGAGTCGTCTGTAGAATTTTCCGTCGAAAACGGACAGGGGGGTGATGCGCGAGCCTCCACCGAAGAGGGGTCACGCGCGAAGAAAGCCAGACTTGCCCCGACCGTCACGGAAACGTTCCTTGTGAGTCCGCCGTCATCGATGGGCTCTCGCATCAAGCAGAACTACAAGTTCTCGCTGATCCAGAAAGCGGCTCGCGCGATGGCGGTGGCGAATAAAGTAAGCATCCGTGGTGATCGGCAAGGTGTATTGAGTCTGCAGTTCATGATTGAGTTTGATGCCAATGGGGGGAACAGTGTACGAGCTCTAAAGGGGGGTCCAGCGCCTGTTGTGACGTTTGTGGATTTCCGGTTCGTGCCGTTGCTTGATGATGACGAGGGGGAAGGTGAAGATCTTGTGTGATTCACCGTCACGATCTGTGTCCTAGATAGGTCTGGTTATATAGCAGACATGGGACATGTTGAAGTAGCATTATATTTCATCCCTAACGCCACATCATACTCAGTGACTATCGTGCATCCTGACCAGCTAATTTACATGAAACGTAACTAAGACCGCCTGTGGGTTATAAGCAACCTGCTCCTACCATCCCATCTTTGCAGCAACTGACTCATAGTCAAACCCATTTGTGCCTCGCCAAGAGAACCTATCACATAACCTGGGAGCCGTCAGTACTACACCCTAGATCCAGAACCCAAGAGAGGTTAGGGTAGGGGAGAACATACCTCAGCAATAGACTGCCTCTCAATAATGGACTTCTGCCTCTCATTCCGCGAAACCCGATAATAGTAATCACTAAAGTCGCCACACTGCATATGCCGCAAGAACTCCTCATCATGGGTAATGACAATCAGCTGAAAATTCGCCTGCTGCTGTCTCGTACGAATAATATCATGGAGCGATTCCGCCAGCGAGCGAATATTATCCCGGTCGAGGTTAGTCGTGGGTTCATCCAGAGCAATCAGACCGCAATTCACCCCGAAGCATTCAGCCAACGCCAGACGGATAATGATACTCGCGAGTACTTTTTGCCCCGCACTGCACCGGCCGCGCATGTCCATTTCGGCGCCCTGTTTGACCATGCAGACGCGGTAGTTGTAGGAGCTGTTGCCCTTGGCGTTTTCGTTGTCGGAGCGGATGAGGATGGCGTCGACGTCGGTGCCGCGGTAGGTCTTTTGCCAGAGTTCGCTGATGATGGCGTTGATCTCTTCCATTTTGAGGCCGTGGTATTTCATGATGGCTTTGTCGAGGGCGCCGCCGTAGCGCGCGAGGTCGTCGACGGCGGCTTTGGTGGTTTCGACTTTGATGTGCGCTTCTTTGTATTTGCCGGCCGCGTCCTTGTAGTCTGTGTTCCAGTCCGCGAGGAGTTGCATGAGTTGGTCGTCTTTGGATTTCATTTCGCCCATTTTGCTCGCTTGTTTGGCGGCGAGGGCGTTGTGTTCGCGTGCGCGGCGCTCGGATTCTTCTTGGAAGCGGCTGCGGTCGACTTCGGCGTTTTGCGCCGTGAGCTGCTCGATCTCCTCGGTGACTTGGTCGAGGGAGCGGGTGGCCTGGCGGTAGGTTAGATTGTCTGCGTACTGGCGCTTGGTGTTTTCGCTGTCTTTGAGCTGCGCGGAGATCTTGTTGATTTCTTTGGTGATGTTGGCCTGCTCCGTTTCGAGATCGCTGATCTCGTTCTCGATGCTTTGGAGTTCGCGCTTGCTGCGCTCGAGTTGGGTAGGGCCGCCGCGCTCGTTGTATGCATCGATTTCCTCGTTGGCTAGTTCGAGTTGGTGGACATTCTCGTAGAGGTGAGAGATTTCCTGCTGCATGTCCCTCTCGCGTGCCTCGGCACGCTGGCCGATATCTTCGTATTTGGCTTGCACCTTGAGGAACTCGGGGGTTAGGCTTTCGATGTCTTGGTCCGCCTTTGCAATCGCTTCGCGTTGCTGGTTGTTGAGGTTTCTGTATTCCTCGATGCGAGCAAGGAGGTCTGCCTTTCGCTCAAGCTGGAATTTCACGTTGTCCAGGTTGCTCTTGACGTCTCTCAGTTGTAGCTCCAACTTGTTCATCTCAGACAGTGTTTGCTCTTTGTCGTGGGTGAGTTTCGTCAAAGTCTTCTTCAAAGCTCTCGACTTTTCGCCAATGCCAGCTATTTCTTCCTGGATATCTTCCAGGGTGCGTGAGGCATTGGCATCCTGCTGTTTCGAAGAGAGTTCCTGTATCTGGGAGCGAATGGCCTTGATCTCGCTATCGTACCTGACAATTGTGTTGACTGTCTTGGAGAGCGATTCGACATCTTTCTTTTTGTCAGCCTTCTCGCTGACGATCTTGTCGTGCTCTTCCAATTGACCCAGGAGCTTATCTTGCTGGGCAACATACTGCTCTTCTTCTTTCTCCAGGTCCGGGATCTCAGTTTGCTTCAGACGACACCAGGTATCGTAGGCAGTGCTGGCTTCGCGGGCTGCGTTGAGGTCCTCCTCGAGACGGCGGACATCTTCATCTTCGGCATCCCGCTTTGCCTTCTTGACTAGGTTCTCCAGTTTATTCCTGAAGGACTGCAATTCGGCGTCGGATTTGAATGAACGCGTGCACAGTCTGCAGAGCTTCGCCGACTTTGCGGTCTCGAGACAAGTAGCCATGTACTCGCCAATTCCAGCATATTGTTCGGCGTCCTTTCTGGCAAGGTCGAGCTGGGCTTGACGTTCCTTGACAATCTCGGGATATTCTTCAGGCTCGTCACTGACTGCTTCACGGATTTCCTCGACGCACTCTTTGAGTTCTTTTTGACGCTGGCTCAGTGTCTTCTTGACGCCTTTCAGCTTGAACTCCACTTGTTCCAGTTCTCTGCTGACCCCGTCCCGCTCGCGCTCAGCCCTTGAGACGTGTCTGGATTCTTCCTCTAGCACATTCTGGAATTGCTGCTCCAGAGATTCAGAGTTCCAGTTCGAGCTAACGAACTTTGACAGACGTTCGCCGTGGGCTCCTGTCATAGTCTCCAAACTGCGCTCACGTTCCTTCAGCTCTTTCTTCAGGTGGTCTAACCGGACCAGGTCCCCGGCCTTTTTTGTCGCCTCAATGAGCTCGGCATTCAAACGCGAACTCTCGTCTTCGAGGTCGCGGATCTGCGAGTTCACATTCTGTATCTCCTTGTCCCAAGAGGCAGATCGTGCGCGCTCCTTGGCTTGCTCCAAGCGAGAGCCGATATCTTCGATATTCGACTCCAGCGCAGCCTGGACGCCTTCATCCGCGTTGATCTCGTTGAGCCTGCCTTGGTAAGTGGCCGCCTCCTTGTCATTCGCGGCTATCTGTCGCTTCGCTGCGTTTTTACTTTCTTGAAGTGCAGACTTCTGCTGTCCAATCTGGTTGAGAGTTGCCTGGACTTCGCGCAGTTCGCTTTGCGCCTCCCTCTTGACCCGGTCCAGCGCTTGGTTCTGGTCTTTGAGGATCTTCCGCGCTCTCCTCATGAACTCGTCGACGTCCGCCTGGTCTACAACATTGTCGAAGCCACGAATATTGTGATTCCGGGCAATCTCCTTCGTCATCCGTTGTCGCCTCTCCACCTGGCGCTCAAAGTTGGCTTTGTCGTTCTCAAACTTGCCATACTCCGCCTGCTTGGCACCCAGTCTCTGCCGAAATTGCTCTATCTGCTCCTTGAGCTCCATGTAGTTCTCCTTTCTGGCCTCTTCTTGCTGCTGATATTGAAGCTGCTTTGATTCAAACTGCTCCAAGTTCGACTGTAGCCATTCATCCGAGTCGTCGAGCTCAACCAGATGTCTCTTCAGATTATCAATCGTCGTCTGGATACTCTTCGCCTCAATGCGCTTTCCTTCAAGAGCCCCCAGAATCTGAGAATAACTTTCCGACTCCTTCCACGCTTTGTCAGCCAGATCTGCCACGCGACGCATCTCCTGAGAAAGCTGGTGTGTCTCGTCCCGCAGCGCTTCGATTTCATCCTGGAGCTTGATCGACCTCTTCTCCGCACGATCCGCCTTTTCCTTATCCTCCTTGGCATGCTGCTCCATAATCTTATACTTCCCCAGCTCCTCGTTCTGCTTCTTCCGCAGCGCCTTGATATTATCAATGGCCTTGGTATACTTCATGGCCTCGAAGATCTCATCAAACTTCTTCTTCAACACCGACGGCTCACTCATCGGCCACAGACTCTCATCCTGATGACAGAAGATCACCGAATCCAGAATCGCCTTCGACACACCCAGATACTGCGGCATGATCTGATCCAGTTCCGCCACACGAGACGAAATCGACGTCCTCTCGCCATCCTTCACCATCAACAACTGTCCTTCCAATGTCTTTTGCTGCCGCGTCGTCTTCTTCACCGTAAGCTGTAAACTCCTCGTCGCAACCATCTTCGCCCCGGACGTGCCTTTAAACGACAGTTTCACCTGCGCTAGAACCTCCTTCTCGCCACATAGCTACCAAGTCTCAGCATCAATCCCATCCCTATCATGCAATGTAATCATACCTTCGGATCATGAATAAACGCCCCGCCCTTGCTGTTGGGAGGTAAATCGCCGGTGGTAGCATATTTGAGACATTCGATGATAGTCTACCTCATCATTAACACACCACCCACCCCATCCATCCCAATTATCCAGTTCAAACATACCGTCTTCCCCGACCCATTATACCCCACAATCAAAGTCAGCGGCGTATGGAACTGGATCGTCTCGCTGCGCGTATTATCGAATGACCGGACCCTATCACCCAGCACACATCACACATGCCAATCAGCAAACAAATCATTCCCTTCATCTACCGTCGAAATGAGAAGAAGAAAGGAAATATAGTTAAATCTCACCCCAGAATCGACAACTTATCAATCTTCGCTAACCCGGCATCAATATGAATTTCCTATTTCCTCATCTCTGCGGAAAGAACTTACACCTGATACCTCATTAGTTTAACTAACCAGTGGGTGGGGTGGGGTGTAGAATAAACTAAGCTCACATTTTAGATTTTTTCCCTCTGAGAGGGGTTTGTCCGGATAATAAAAACAAATGGCGATATGAAAGTCGAATCACAATCACAATCACAATCACACTCCCCGATGCGTGATCCACTGCCCGGTGCCTGGAGCCGGGTCGGGATGCGCGCGTCGGATGACGCGGGGAGGCGGCGCGAGGTCACGTGCTGGTGGGATCAATATCTAGGATATATTTTTGGTGGCTATTTTTGGTTGTTTAAACAAATATGCAGAGGAAATGAATGAGTTATTGACTACTGAGACGTTTTGGTTCTGGGCGTAGAATGGATTGGGATGCGATATGGTCATTCCTGGCTTCGTGTACTGTATCGCTGGAGGAGAGGGTGGGGGAGGGGGTTGATGTAGAGGGAGACTGGATTCTGGGGAGGGGTGTTTTGTATAGGAGGTTTGGTGTTTTAGAGGGGATATTCTGGGATTTTTTTACTGTGTATGTTATGGGAAGGTACGATTGTGTTTGGTATACGGGGTATGTTTATCATATACTATACTTCGGATGCTATGGCGTGTGAATCGACGCATTCTACGCATAAGCATAGGGTTAACCTCATATATCATAACTTGATCATTGTATCTGCTCAGTCAAAATTCTATCAATATCAGGGCTCTGGCAGTCATCAAGTCTCTATAACTCCGTGAAGCAGATAGTAATCTCTTCACTATAACATGACGCTATATCTACAATTCACGTATATCGAGAGTAGAGACTCACATATAATCCAAAAGAATGGTATATCCCGTCACTGCAAATAACTCATATAATAGCCGTCACTCGCAGCCGTCACTCATGGCTATATCAGATTCACGTCGACGGTCCTGCGCATCTGTATAAAAGGACATCCTTTACCCACCATCATCATCATCCTCTTTCTTCCTCATCCTCTTCCACCTCATAGCTCTTCATTTCTCAGATCCACCGCCTTGAAACCAATACAATTATCCAATCTCCTTTTTTTGGTTACTCAAAATGTTCACCTTCAAGAACATCTTCATGCTCTTTGCCCTGTTCGGTCTGTTCATCCAGGCTGGACTGGCTACTCCCCTTGACGCCCCTACCGCAGTCGCCAACGTCGACAACACCGTTCCTGACAACGTTGCCACTGCTCCTGTCGACGCCTCCAACGAGGCTTTTGACGAGACTGTTGACGACGGTGTTGACGATCTCGACGACAATGACGTGTCCTCGCCTATCACTGACTCTCTCGAGGAGGCCTTGAAGCCTGTAAGCATCGCTCCTCCCTCCTCCTTTATCAAATTGTTCCAGAAATCATGCTAACAGAAAGTCAACCCAACAGAAAATGTGCCGTGGCAAATGCGATAATAACAGAAACTGCTTCTGTACCGACGGTTCACGCGTGCATTGCCGCTGTGTGCACCCCGGATATCGCTGCAAGTGCAAAGTGAACTGAAGTGCCAGTGCAACCCGTGATACCGTAAGTTGATGCCTATGAGGGATGCGAGGTGTAATCTGAACTGATGATATGTTGGTAGTGAACGCTGACTACCTCCTTTCAATCTCGTGGTTCTTTGATGTCCCGGAGAAATGGATGGTGAGGGTTGGCTAGTAGTAGTGAGATCTTGGGTTTTGCATTGAACGGCGATGGTATCTTGGCTTTGATTCTATTGGATCAATACTAGTTCCTGCTTTGATGCAGTGACTCCGACTAAGAAAGTTAAATTGGTTGGATTTGAACCTCAACGCAACTGTAGCCCATAATCATCGATGTGTAGCTCCTGGATTCGTCCGTCCAGGGTCACCCGTCTCTGATGGCTCGCCATCACCCCCTAACCGGAAAATTGCATCCGCCGGAAGATGTCAATGCCAGCATAGGGCTGTCCTTGTGGCGTGGTGCTCCGGCTGCATTGCAGGACCGTCACTTTAGCGGCATGGGCAATCGCAACGAAGGAATTGCATCATTCTCCTTGGGGTGTTCCGGTGAGGGTGTACATCCCAGTCGACCAGACTCCATGCCATGAGACAATCATCATTGGTGCCTGATCTCAGCGCACGAGATAAAATTAGACGACGCTACGCGATGCACGTCCCCAGCGGATCTAACGGAAGCCAGATAATTTCCCGTGGACGACACGATGGGCCTCGACAGTAGATAGTCAAGAGTCAAGAGCCAGTCAGGACAACTGGAGATCTCACCGTCGGACACCAGCAACGCAAGTGAACAGCAAGAGTACCCAAGCCGCGCAGTACCGACCAGGTTCCCCCCTGCATGAAGGGACTGGATCCCCGCCGACATGAAGATACATACAGGACGGGAAAGCTCCGGCCGGCCCCGGGGACAACCAATCAAAGACGGGCATTCCACGGAAACCCCTGATCGCAGGGATTGGCCGGCAAGCGCCGTCATGTCAGCCCGATCGGCGGATTTCATTGGCAGCCGTGGTGGAGCCTCCGTAATGCCGCGATACCAATGACGAAGGGCCCGGCCAAAAGTACAGGAATTGACAGCTCTACTGGTTGTCGGGTTCACCACCGCGACCCTTGATCCTTGTACCTCCTGTCCCGACTTCCATGTCGCCCAAGACATGAACGTCCACGGTTAAGAGCTCGTTCAACCACCCTCGCTGTTCTCCCCTCCCCCCTCCCCCTCCCTGGTTCATCCTCCTCCCCCCCTTCGCTCAACCCACGGAGTGCCCCGGGAAGAGGAGAACCCCAGGTGGTCGAGTGAGTGAGTGAGTGATTGATCGATCGATTGATCTCACTCCGCCCAGCGATGGAACTCGAGCTCCATCGAGGAGGAAGAGTGGCGCAGAACCAGACTCCGTCCCAAGCATACGGTCTCCGAGCCCCAGTCCCGAACTCAAAACCACCGGGGCCGTATAGCATGGACGCGCGGAGTATTCCTCGCTCGATGAGCCTCGGCGCCGCCAATCTCCTCCAACTCTCCTCTGCTGCTACTACTACTACTTCTGCTACTGCTACCCCTATTACTGCCCCTACTACTGCGACGTTGGCCGCACCGGCGGGGCCCAACCCACGCCGCTCCCCCGAAATTGCCCCCGCCGGAGCCAACAATGAGGGCTGGTCGGGGCGGGTCCTGGGCGAACTGAAAGACCTCCTGCTGCTACTCAGTCCCGATGGACGGGTGCTGTACGCATCATCCTCCTGTACCGACGTCACGGGCGTTGATACGGCCATCCTGGTCAAAAGCGATTTCACCCGGTTCATCCACGAGGATGATAAGCCCATCCTCGGGCACGAATTGGACGAATGCATGAAAACGGGGCGTGAAATCCGATGTCACTTCCGGTTTTGTAGACCGGACAATAGCTTCTGCTTACTGGAAGCGTATGGGCACCCGCACTTGACGACCGCGGCAGCAACAGCAGCAGCGGGGGCTGCTCCTGCGACCGCCGAACCCCGACAGCAGAAGACGGTCTGTAAGGGGATTTTCCTCGTCTGTCGACCATACCCCACGCGGGGGTCACAATTACTGGATTCGTTCCTGGAACATAAGATCGAAAATATCCGACTGAGCCAGCGCATCGCGCAATTGAAGGAGGAGGAAGAGGAGGAGTTGAATGCGAGACCAGTCGCTCCTAGTGGTCAGACGACGACCACGACGACCACTACCACCACGACAACGCGTCAGACGTATGTCTCGACGATGCAGTCCACGGTTACGCAGTCAAATGTACGGGATACGTCCGTGTCGGGCGAGGAGAATGAATCGTCGGATACGATCACCGTCGCGGACGATACCGACTCGCGGTCGTTCCTGGAACAGGTGGGGGATCGGTTACCGCAGGGTGAAGATATGTCGCATATCGATGGGATCGAGGTCATGACGGGCTTGTATTACGGAGAGGGAGAGCGGTCACAGGGTTTGAGTACGGGTGTTCGTCATGGTCGGTTGGTCCATTGTAACATGGAGTCAAATACTCCGAGCGACCAGCAATTACAGCAGCAACAGCAACAACCACAGCAACAGCCAACACAACCGGCCACCAAGAACCCCACCGACGCCGACAGAAAGAAGCGCATGAAGGGCGAGTACATGTGCACAGATTGCGGGACCTCCGATTCTCCGGAATGGAGAAAGGGCCCAGAAGGTCCAAAGACCCTCTGTAACGCTTGCGGGTGTAAGTTTCCCCCGAACCACCACCTAACTCACCTCCCCCCGGTATCACGACGTAACCTAACAGCAAACAGTACGATGGGCCAAAAAAGAGAAAAAGCGCCAGGACTCGGGGTCGTAGCGGTGGAATACAGGGAGGGGAGAAAAGGGTGGGACTAGCGTTTGTATGAATTGTCATTACTAACTGCATTTGCATTTGCCAGAAGGGGCGGTTAGCCCTGCGAGGATACCCCTGCTTTGCTTATGTATCTATCTCTTTCTCGTGCGTTGTTCTTGTGGTGGGTTTGCCGGTGCTGGTGCCGGTGCCGGTGACAGTGACCGACAGACAGGTCAGAACATTTTAGCGGCTGCGCTGTCATAGCTGAGCACTGGACTCGTGACCTATCGATTTATCGATCTACATATCTGTTCATCTCTTATCCGTTGCGGTGATCTGATCTGATCTCATGACTTATGCTTGTTTACTAGTCTAGACTTGGGTGGTAACATTAACTATAATGGATTCTGGTAAGATACGACGACGCACGATGGTATAGAAAACAAAGATTGGGGGAATAATGTAAGGTGGAAAAGGGAATCTGAAAGTGGAGGCAGGTGAAACACCATGGATTCGATCGCTTAGCGACAGTTTTAGTCAATGCGGGCCGACACATTAGGCTTAACGCTGATCCCTCTGGAGGGGTTACGAGGACCAAACTAAACTAGAGCCACGGGGACCCCGACACGTGCACCTGGTCTTGTCCCGAGGAGCCGTTTTAGTCCAGCCTCGGTGGGACGATCCCATGGCTTAGTTGGCACGCGCCTTGGAGGTCTGCACGAAGGAGGTTTGAGACTGCGCCATATGGCCGGAAAGGGACTCGGCTGATTCTTGGTGCATCGAGCGACGAGGATTTGGTGAGCTGAAGTGTTGGCGGAGGGGGAGGTCTGACGACGATGCGTCGGTGTCTCGGGTGACTGTCTTGTGGAATGGGGGTTTGCCAGGCATAGGCATGGTCCCGGGTTGTCTTAGGGATGCGGTCCGGGGAAGGCCAGGCGACTGGAGAACGAATTCTTCGAATTCTTTCATGGTCTTGCGCTCCTCGTCGCGCTCGGCTTGTTCTTCCCGCTCTTCTTTGGTCATGATGCAGTTTCGCAAGCTGAGGCAGAGAACGGCGAAGTAGTAGAAGCTAGAATTTGTCAGTTGGCTGAGTGGTACTTCATCTCGAGGTAGGGATCCTACATGATGATGATTGAGAACACGAACAAAGCCTTGGCTTGGTTGCAATAATGAACGTCTTCTTTGTGTGCAGCCACGGAGCACTTCTTCGCGATGTACCAGGGTGCACCCGGCTGAGGATGCTCGGGGTCCGACATATCGGGGCCGGCCTGATACCGAGCGGAATAGCACCACACGGCGATCATGCCAGCGTGGACGAAGGCGGACAATGGTGGAGTGAGCATGTGGAGGATATGGACGGGAATCTTGGTGATCCACATGAAGACGCTCAGAATCCCCAGGACAAGGTTGTACTCCGTGATGCTATTTCAGGTCAGCCATGATATACGAGATGAACCGCAATGCTTCACGTACAATGAGCTCCAGACAATGGGAGTCGTGTAGGATCGATGATTGGCCGCGGCGTAAAGTCTATCCGTTGGCGAACTATTGAATCCATTGTCTGCGCCATCTTGCCATAGCTTCGTCCGGTAGAGATCATGAGAGGCGATACCGGTCAGCGTGAGAATGATGATCGTAAGCGGCAACTCGACGGCCATGAATATGTACATCGTGTTGTGGTTACGCCATTTTGTCGGGAAGAATTCACGAAACGGTGGGATACGTGGGATACGCATGATGGCGATGCTGATGCTGATGCTGATGCTGATGCACCGTAGGTCATGCAAGCCAGCAAGTAAATGACAAAGGCTAGGGTTTTCTGAATGGGCTGAATTCGTGATCACGACTGATGGCCAGGCCG
This sequence comes from Aspergillus ibericus CBS 121593, assembly GCF_003184845.1. Taxonomy (NCBI): domain Eukaryota; kingdom Fungi; phylum Ascomycota; class Eurotiomycetes; order Eurotiales; family Aspergillaceae; genus Aspergillus; species Aspergillus ibericus. The sequence goes on from NW_020292117.1 coordinate 224,831, forward strand.
GCTGGCGTACGTTCAGCTCACTGGCATCGAACGCCAACGATGAAACACGGACAAGAGAGATGAGACGAGATGGGCTATCAGAGAAGCTCCGGGCGATCCTGGGGTGACGGCGAACATAAGAAGTCGAGCGCCGCGGAAGCGCCAGCTCTGCGGTCCATGGCCAAGGTGAGGAGAGGGGCACTATCACAGCAATGCGATTGCAGGCCAGAAAGCGGGAAAGCAGTTGATGTTTCCCACGGGTTGCATCTGGCCAATGCTTGTCGTCTAGGAAGCGCCAGCATCGGCGCCAGGTCGGGGGCCCATCACCAATGAGGCGGCAGAATTGCCGTTTGGCTGCCGGCCGTCACACACTAGACGTGTGATGGAGCAGGGCGATCTGCATGCTCCGAGCGGCCATCCGAGCAACGGGACTGGATCAAGGATCTGCCTGCCGGTTGGTGAATGCGACCCTGAGAGGATGTCAGCGCTGCCCTGTCAGAGTGCAAAGCGCCCGGGTGGAGACGGACCGTGTGCTGGTTGTGATTGCGCCTGCATGAATGCACGAGAGGGGGTTGTTGGTGTGCTAGCGGTTAGCAGTAGCAACAATACCATCGATTTATGTTGTCTGTAGCATGACTTGATGTTTCTTATAGTGGTGTCGAGGTCAAATCACAAGAAGAGAAGAAGAAGTAGAAAGCGAAATACAACCCATCAAGGGAAAAAGCACATGACAGCCCGACGTCATCCATCCCCTTCCTTCATTAAACATTCATTTCCACCTCACTCTACTGTACAATCTCAATCTACTCCGTAAAGACTAAACAATTACCCGTCACTAAGCCCATCAAACTTCCCATCACCAAACCAACTCCAAACCCACCGCAACCATTGGACCTCCGGATGCGGAGACTCGCCCTACTGCAGCAGCACCATCACCTCCTCTCACCTCGCCCTCATCTTCCCCCGCCAACCAACCTCTCTAAGCGCCAGCTACCATCCCAACCAGCACACCACATGAGCTCCCCGACCAGCCGGAAGGGCTCCCAGCCCCATCAACTCCGTACCGCCGCCGAACCCCGACAAAACCGTCTGTACAACGTCCGGCTCTCGCACATCGAGCAGGTCAATCCCTCCGTGCGGCTCCTGCAACTGACCATTCCCCCGGAGGTCCAGGATGAGGCCGAGGGGCCAGAACTGGACCAAGTATGATTCACCAACACAACTGTAACATCACCAATATACTCTATACCCCATAAGCACACACACCATAGCACCCCCCAATCCACACCCATACTAATACAATAACACCAAACCAGACCACACCCCCCCAACCCCTAACCTTCCTCCCGGGCCAATGGCTCGACGTCCACATCCCGACCATCTCCCACGCCGGCGGCTTCAGCATCACCTCCACCCCCGCCGACGCCCAAATCCTCCCCTCCCTGGAACCCCCCACCGCCATTCCCATCGAAGAAACAGACATCCCCCCCATCGATCCCCACGGCAGACCTCCCTACGTGGAATTAGCCGTTCGCCATGCGCCCTCCAACCCCGCTAGTGCGTGGCTGTGGCGTCCCGCGGATGAGATCCTAGGCACGGAACTCAGTATTCGTGTGGGAGGGAGTTTCGTTTGGCCGCCTAGTAGTAGTGGGGTGGTGGAGTTGACGAGGATTCGCACGGTGGTTTTTGTAGCGGGTGGGGTGGGGATTAAGTATGTTGATACCCTTTCCCTCATTTCTATGTTGCTTGTTTGTCTTTTGAGTAGTGTAGTACATCGACTGCGCAACGGGAAGAGAATGATGATAGGATGAAAGTTACTAACAGTAACCAGCCCACTAATCTCCATGCTCTCACACCTCAACAACGGCGACGACGAAGCAACCGCCCTCCAACATCCACACCTCAACATCCGATTCTTATATTCGACGAAACTCCCCCGCGGAGAGGGCGAGGCCAACGGGACGAGTCTCGACCAGGTCCTGTTTCTGTCGCGTCTTCGACAGATCATTGCGTCGCAGTCACAGTTTCATCGGTTGCAGATTAGTTTAGATCTGTTTATTACGGATTTGGATCCGGGGACGGAGTTGGGGTCTTTGCTGGGTGGGTCGAGTGAGGATTTGACGCTGCATGCGCGGAGGATTAATCGGGGGGATTTGGAAAAGGTGGTTAGTGGGCCGGATGGGAGGGTCAGGCCGGAGGAGACGGTGTGTTATGTGTGTGGGCCGCCGGAGATGACGGATGAAGTGGTGGAGAGCCTTGAGGGGTTCCTGGGGAAAGGGGAGCGTGTATTCTATGAAAAGTGGTGGTGATGGGGAAAAAATAGATCAATTTTTGGAAGGAATACCACGGCCGAAGAAGAACCCTGCAAATGTCGAATCAATACTATAATACAAGAATCAAAGTGTCCGCCGGTTCGGAATCGAATGGAAACGCCACCTAATAGCAGATGCGAAATCTCGTGGATACTGCATCACAAGCGCTTCGAGAAACCCAGCTCGAAGAGGGAGATGAGAGCCCGACAATTAAGCTTAATTGTCGGGCTCAGGCCCCTTCACTGTCCCCCCATCGATGATCATCATCTCATCGATCTTCGCCTCCGTCTCACCATACTCGAGCCGCTTGTACGTCATCACACGACCGGCATTCATGTCAAAGTCATAGAACCGCACACGTCGCACATAGCCCCCGTACCCTCCGTAGCCTCCAAAGCCAGCACCTCCTCCATAGCACATCCAAAGGGAGGGCTTCTCCTCGTTATCCCTGTTAAGCATGCAATAATCATTGACATGATCACTGAAGTAGTTTAGCGAAAGGTAGTAGATGAGGAAAGACATCACTCACTGTCCACAGCTAACAAATAGGATGCCCTCTTCTTCAAGGGCATCCTTAAAACCCGAGTTGAACCCCGGAGCCGTTGGAACCTCGCTCCAGTTCCCTCGGTAGTAATTGCCAGTGTCGCGATACTCGGGCACCGGAATATGGATAAACGCCATGTTCATGTGCATGTGCGTGTACTCATGGTGCTTGGCCTTCAACCCCTGAGCGGTATTCTTGAACCACCGGATTTGACTCGGCTTAATCCAGTCGTACCCACGGAACTGCCGTTCGTCGGGAGAGTAGGAATGGGAGTCCAGAAGGTAGAGAGTCAGCGCGGAGTGGGCCGTGCTTCCGCGGCCAAGGACCTCGACATAGTAGTTCCCAACTCCGTCAATCTCCTCAGGCCCTGCCGCAGATAGGGAGTATGGCAGATCCTCCAGGATGGTCATGAGCTCCGGTCGCTTGAGATCTCCCTCATCGTCATGGTTGCCGAAAATGGCCGCGTAGGGAATCTTGCGATCAACAAGCAGTTTAACGGACTTGAAAAGAGGACTCTGAGCATCCGGCGACGTCTCGCCGTTCACCTGGTCACCGCTCAGGACAACAAAGTCAGGTTGCTCCTCATCTAAGAGTCTTTCCACGAATTCTAATGTCCGAGGATCAGCCTCGCACTTTTGCCCCGGAACAGGCTCCGCCGGGACGGGGTCACGACAGGCTCCTAAGCCCGTGCTCAAGTGCAAGTCTGCCAGCTGCATGATCTTGAACCGCCCGTTTTCATTGATTCTGGGCACTGGTTTCTTGGGTCTAGGTGGGTTTCCTCGCCGAACGCTAATACGCGTTTCCAATCCCTCCGTCCGACTATCCAGTAACAGCGGGGTATCTTTAACTTCCCAGCCAATCCGCGGGTCAACTGCGTCGGCGCCGAAGAGGACATCGATCGCTGTGATGGCCTTCTGGGAGTCGCTCGCATGGCGCTTCGCGGATCGCCGCAGCCAGATGCCACCCGGTCTCTGTTCCCATGTCTCTCCTTGGGACTCGGGGTCTTCTATATATTCGGGAACAAGTCGACTGATCTTGAGATCGATGACGACCTTGTCGGTAGGGAGAAGTTCTTCCTCCTTCTTTCGTTCAAATCGAATGAATGCGCTTGAGGTCCAGCCGGTGCGAAGGTAAAGGTCTTTGTCGACTTGCGACCACGACTCCTGATTCGGTTGGCAGTTGGAAAATACGTTCATGGAGGAGCAGGTCACAACAGTGACATCGGTGATGGCATAGCCATCGTAGTGGGATGGAAGGTGGCCATGGATGGAGGCAGGAAGGACACGGAATCGGTTGTCCAAGGTTACAACGAGGAGAGCGACAAAAGACGCAAAGATGGCGAGCTGCACGCCCGCGCGAACCTAGAGCGAAATCATATTAGCGGCGAAGCCTCACTAGACGTAAAGGGACATACAAGTCGGCGTGTCATGCTAGAAATAGTTGGTACCCCTGGCCAGTTCTAATCGGATGAGAAGTGGCCGAGCGCAGGAGCATGTTGAAACACAAAGCCACAAGAGAAATCTAGGGGCTCACCACAGAGAAGACCTGATACTAGGTCATCTCAAGGGGCCATTAATTCGTTTGGAGGGGAAAGAAGGTGTTCAGCTGTCCGGAGGATATCCTTCCTATTCATCCATTCGGCTCGGAGCCAATCCCATTGGGAAGGCGGTCGGTCACATGTCAGCGGCCAGTCGGGTCGGGATTGGCGGCCCCTAACCAGTTCAGGTATGGCCCCTCGAACCCTACACTAGTCCCGTTACGAATACGAATGCACCGGTTTACGGAGTATCCGGACTCTATTATATTCATTCCTCTATCCAACATGATATCTAAACTGTGTCTCTGTGTGTATATCCAAGCGCTCTATATCTAACAGCACGGAGAACTGAGTCTCGACTCCGCAGCAACGCATTAAACCTTGTTTGCTCCCTGGTGAACGGCCTCCAATCCATCCTGAGCCACGGTCTTGACAGAAACCTTGCCACTCAGGATATCCTGGGTCGTGGCCAGAATAGTCTCCCAGCTCTCAAAGAGGGTGAACGGAATTTTCTCGCGCTCACAGAATGTCACCAAGTCTACTGAAGTCAGCCAAGACAAATCCAAAGCCCAGATAGGATCTGGAACCCACCCTTGCCCTTTTTGGCAAACAGAAGATCAGTCTCTGCGGCGGCAGACAAATCGGACACGCCATCTCCTGCATACAACAAGGTCGGGCGCACACTGTCCGGCAGTGCGGCATACGGCTTGATTTCCAAGGACTTGTCGTGGCCGAAGTGGCTAGAATATGACGTCAGATTCGACCCCATCGAACGGTTCAGGGGTCCTTACCTATCGTCATGGTACTTGATCTGCCAGCCACCTTCGGTGTTGATATCCTTTCCATCACGGCCCTCCACCTCGTTGGCGACGATGTAGAGGTGGTCATCCGGTTTGCCACCCAGGAATTCCTCAAACAGGGCGCTGATGACGGGCACCATCCCGGAAGACAACACCACGATCGGTACGTTGTTCTCCTTCGACCACTTGTAGAATTCCACAAAATGAGGATCCAACTTCATGTGCTTTTTGAGGTACTCGATGCACTCGTTGTAAGGAGTCTTGATGCTGTCGAGCATATCGCGGAAAGCGTCACTGCGTAATAGGGATTAACCGGGTCCTGCGCATGTTGTCTTTCACATACCGAAAGCTCATGGTGCCTTCGAGAACAGCCAGGTTTCCTTGCCGGCGCTTTGGTTGCCCGTAGCCAAGGTTATCAATCTTGCGACCAAATGTTAGTAGTGCGAAGCATTTCTAGATGCGAGTGCGCATGCGAGAGGGGAAATACCATAGCATCATTGCCTGTGATGAAATTTAGCGGTTGCACTTGCTTGACTCCACGCTGTTGACAGACTTCAACCGTACTTACTGTCTTCGAGAGTGATGGTTCCATCGAAATCCGTGAAGAAGATGATCTTGGGGTTGGTTTTCAAGTATGGTAGCGGAGAAACGGTCATGGTGAAGGATTTGGTGGGGTTATTCTAGCCGAGTCAGTGTCGCTGCAACAATGTCACTTTCGCAACCAGAGTTTGACATGCAAATCAAGGGAATAAATAGATTGCGAGGTCTTGGGTGATGATCGGACGTAAACGGCGGGGATAATTCGGAGCCTGGGAAAGGAACAGAGAGACAAACCTAATCAAAATCCGAAGAGAGACAGACTCGAGAGACTGCGGGTGCGAAATGAGGAAGATGCTGGCTGAGGCTTGAAGATGTCAGAAAGCGACGAGGGGATGCTGGGAGTAGAGCAAAGACCCCGCGACGAGAGACTAAACTCGATCAGTGGATAGTCGCAATCCTCAGCCAGAGGGATAATCGCCCTGAATGGACCCATGCGGAGTTCCCCATAATTCCACCGCGACACTAAACAGAAGATGTCTTTGGCGGTGGAGCCAATCCTGCCCTTGATTTTCATCTCATTTGGGTTTTCTTTTCTGGGTCTAGCCGAACCGAGTCTCTTCCCGGCGGGTTGATCAGTCCCGATTTTTGATCCGATTTGCAGCTCGAGGGCATTCCTCCCTCCAGAATCTCAGCAATGGCTCGTCTGCTGCAGTCATTGCGTCGCGTCTTAGGACTGACATCTTCGGCTCCGGTCCCTCGTTATGGCCGTTCAATCGACACCAATTTTTCCTACTTCCAAGGTACGTCTCAACCTTCTCGCAGAGAGCGGCTCACCCGTTCTCGATTGCGCCATCGCATACTAATCGATTGGATTTTCCTCACAGAGGGAGACAGAGTCGTCATCAATGGCAAGACACCGCTGTTAAGCAAGCCTCTGCGAAAGGGACAGAAATCGGACACTCGTCGGGGACAATTGGAGCATGACAATATCATCGGCCAGAGGGTACGGGATCTGGTTCAGGCGCGGAAAGGTCAGCATGCTCGTTTCTAAGATTTCAAAAGAACAGAATGAATTTAACAACCCACTACGCTCACAGGCCCTGAATACCGACTCTCCCTCCCCACGCTCGAAGAATACGTTGCCTTGACACCCCGTCTAGTCACGCCGGTACGGACCCGATCACACCAAGTAGCACCACCAGCCCTCATTAACGAATGCCAATAGATCTACTCACAAGACGCCAATCTCATCGTCTCCCTCCTCGACATTCACATCACGCCCCCAGCCGAAGAAACAGACCACCCCCAACCACCCCTAGAAATCCTCGAATCCGGCACCGGCCATGGCTCCCTAACTCTCCACCTGGCGCGCGCAATCCAAGGCGCCAATTCAACTCCTCCACCACTCCCCCGCAGCTCCCAAGTCACCTACCTACCAACAAAGCCCGGAGAGGTAGCAACACGCAAGATCCAATCCCCCAAAGATGGAGCGACAGACACCGTCAACCCCGACCAAGAAAACTGGGACGCCTGGCGCTCTCAACGCAAAGCAATCATCCACAGCGTCGACGTCACACCCAAGACCTCCGTCCACGCCGAAAGCGTCGTCCGGGGCTTCCGTCGCGGCATCTACACAGGGAACGTGGACTTCTACGCCGGCCACGTGGAGGACTGGATTGCAGAGCAGAAGAGACAGCGCGCGCCAACAGGTCTACTTTCCTTCAAAAACGAGGTTGAACCGTTCCTGTCCTACGCGATTCTGGATATGCCGTCTGCGCATCTGCGGATTCCCCACGTCGCTTCGATTCTGAAGCGAGACGGCCTCCTGGCTGTCTTCATGCCTAGCGTGACGCAGATCGGCGACTGCGTGGATCTTATCCGTCGACAGAGACTCCCTCTCGTGCAGGATAAGGTCGTTGAGCTTGGAAACGGGATCAGCGGTGGTCGGACATGGGATATTCGTCACGCGGTGAAGAAGTCCCGGGAGAATGTGTCGGTGGCTTCTGCATCTGAATCCGCCGAGGAAGGTTCTGATTCCGTTGAGGACGGCGCTGCTGAGGGCGAGTCCTCGGACAGCACTGTTTCTGTGCCTGTCTCGCCCGAAGAATCTCCCAAGGAAGAAGACAGTGTGCTTGTGTGTCGCCCCAAGGTTGGATCGCGAATCGTGGGCGGCGGCTTCGTCGGCATTTGGAGAAAGATCGAGGATACGCGGAAGAGCTGAGTGGAAACTTGCTTTTTCCTACAATCTTTCTACCTGATTCCCATATATTGGATACCCATTTGTACTATACATACATGCTAGCATAGACACTACTCGTAGACTGTACTATTACTACCACTACCAATCTACATCCCACATACACCAACAAAATAACTAATAAGCCCATTCATTCTTAATTCTTTCATGTCATCTCCCACCCTACTCCGTATAATAGGACGATCAGCACATTCTACACAACCACAACCACAACCACAACCACCCACCAACTCCATACAAACCACACCCCCACCAAATACATACACCCTCACCACACAACCTAAAAAACACCACCATCATCATCATCAACAACGAACGGCAAACAGCAAACAGCAAACAACAAACGTAACTTCAACCCCTCTCTTTCTACATCAAGCCATGAACCCAATCACAGCTACCTACTAAGCTATAGACCGTCAAAGCCCGGAGTTTTGGATCCAACCGGAACCAAAAACAACAACAGCCAAACAATCAACCAACCCCCGGGGGACTTTATAAGTGAAGAACCCCCATGAGACGACGCAACCAGCACCGCTTAAGGATACAAGCATACACGCATACATGAGACCGATTCGCCCGCCTAAGTGCAAATTCAGATGCGGAAAGAAAGAGGGAAAGAGCAGATGACAGGATGGAGGAAAGGAAGTAAAGAAAGAGAGAATCCGGTGTTGGGGATCCAATCTACAATAGATGATGGAGATGTGAGTGGGGGAAGCAGAATCTCGAAGAAGAGGAAGACGATGAAGAAGAAGCAGAGCGTCGTTAAGAAGGCATATCAGATCCTAACACATACCAAAGCTGGAAGATGATGGAGATGATGATGTGAGTGAGAGGATGAAACTGCTGCGTCCGTGACTACCTACCAAGAACATGGATACGCAGGTTCGATTGAACGAGAGTCGGCTGGCGACAGCAGTACACAAGAAGTAAACTCACAAGAATGGAAGAAAAGGCGCAAGAAGAATGAAGAGAAAAGAAGCAAATGCAGTAGAAGCATGACAACGTAAGAGAACACCACAGACACGCGAAAGGCCCCCAAAGATTCCGAGATAACAAGATAAACCGGCTACACAAACACCAGTCTCGTAAGATTCGACATGCTCCGTTCCCTCAATTCCGTTGCGGTCCAAAATCCGCTTCCACAACCTTGCCCTTTTTCCCTTTAACTGTAAACTCCGCAAATAATGCGATATGGTCACTTGGAAAATGAAAATTGGGGAATCCGGGCACCTTCTGTAGATACTCCTTGTCCACCTCCCCAAGTAACGCCGAGACATGCAGCGAATTCGAAGAAAACCAGACATAGTCCAGGATATCCTTGAAATCCGGGGTGTAGTTTGTGAAGCTCAACTCGCCAATTGAACTGTACGCCGACTTCAGCTTGAACGGGTGCGTCATGCCGACCCGGCTGAGGTTACCGTACAGCCGCTTCTCGAGGTCCGGATGCGCCTCCGTGAGCCCTCCATGTGCGACCAGGTTGTATGCTGCAGACCCAGGCGATGAGTTGAAATCTCCGCACATGAAGAGCGGAATCTGATCGCCGCTGGAGTACTGCATAGATGGCGCAGGTTCGGGCGGCGGAGTCTCCGATTCACCTTCTGCTTCTGAGAAGCGGAAGGCAGTCTTGTCAGTACATGCGGGCCACTTGGCATATTGCTCAGAAAGCTTGGTGATCTCCTCCATCAAGATGGCAGTTTGGATCAACTTCACGTCCTTGAAAGCCGGGTCCCAGTAGAGATGTGCGTTCACAACGATAAAGCGGGAGCCTGTCAGCCGGTTCTCCAGGAATACGACCACGGCGATGTGATCCTTCTGCCACAGTCGGTTGTAGATGTCATCTTGACCCTTTGCATCCGGTCGCCGCACAGCTGTTTGACCGAAATTGATCATTTGCTTGTCGAGAAGAATAAACTTGCTTCCCTTGAAGAACGTGGCACAGCCATCGACCAACTTGGCTTCCTCCTCCTGCATACCCATGGCTCTTCCTCTAGGCCAGTATACACCTTTGTAATCGTTGTAAGCGAGCTGTTCCCGGAAAAATCCATTGTAACTGCCTTGGTCGACTTCCTGCAGGCAGATAATGTCCGAGTCGTGTGATCTCAACTCGCTCAGGATAAGCTCACGCCGGAATTCCCATGAAAGAACCCGGGACGGAGTATATCCAAAGTGAGTCGGCGTTGCAGAAGCTTCGCATAGAGCGTTATGGGAAAGAACGGTGATCTTCTCGGAGGGATTGTTGCCGGAGCTTGCGGTCTCGTCCAGGATAATCCAATCTCTATCGGGGGGTGGAAGATGAACTTAAAGCTATAGTTAGTACGAAGTGATGGGACACGTTCCAACAACAAGCACGAACCTGGCATTTCTTCTCTCAAATACCGGACTAAGGCCTTTGTTCCCTCCTTGATAATCTGTGACTTTAAGATATCATTTAAAGGATTCCCCTCTATTCCCAGCATCTCTAATCTGTAAAGATAGCCCATCTCGAAAGGAAGCGTGCGGATATTGTTGTCGAAGAGAAGAAGCTGCTTGAGACTGGTGAGCATGCCAATTTCTTCGGGGAGCTCTGTAAGATCATTGCTTGACAGATCCAGGTGCGTGAGTTTCCGCAGTTGTCCAATCGACGGAGGCAGTGTCTTCAACTTGTTGTGGTTCAGGTATAACTTCTCAAGGAAAGTATAGCTAAACAAAGAGGTTGAAAGTGCACGTAGGCCCTGCCCACCAAAATCAAGAGCATACCAGCCCTGCTTCGGAGCAGCTTTGGTCTTGACAAGACCATTGCGATCACCACTCCCATTCTCTTGTGGCTCGGACTGGCTAATCTGGAGGCCCTTGGTTTGCTGTGCGACGGTGCGGGCATGGTAATGGGGGGAATTTGCTTGCCGTGACTCTGCAGCCAGCTGAAGCTGCTGCTGCCAATGTTCGTTCATAGACTCATCTATATCTTCATCCACGTTGACATGAGCACCATTCTGAAGAGGACCGGGGGTGAAATGCGGAGTAGCGGCGGCCAACGCCCCACTGGAGAAGTTGTGTTGATGATTAATAGTGTGGGACGCTTGATTGTGGTGGGCGTGATGATGAGGCTGCTGTGCAGGGTGCGGATGATGGTTTTGCGATTGAAACTTAGGGATCTGCATGCCAAACCGCTGATGGGCCTGGCCGCCATTCATCATGACATGTTGCCCTTGGTGGGTTTGAGTGTACATAGTGAAAGGGTTGAGCGCAGCTGCTTGACTGATCGGAGGGGAGCGTGAGGGAGAGGGAGTGTCGTGACTAAATTTTAGTCTTCCAGTGGGGGAGTTGGTTCCGTTTCGAACGAGATGACGCTGGTGAGTATGCTGTGATTGAGTTTGAAAGAAGAACTGCCCGGCCCCAGGCTGCTGGAACCTGTAGGTACCATCTGCCATTTAACGTGGCAGACGAGACCGTGAGTCGATTGGCTGAGAGTCTCTGAGAGAGGTTGAGGCTAGCAGGGCTGGGCTCTGGAGGGCGGCGGTGGCAGGAGAGAGAGGAGGAGTCGGGGATCGGATGCGTTCTCTCCTTCTCTTCAACATGGGGTCCTGAAGCGGAACCACCCCAATCGGATGACGCGCTGGAATCAAGACCTCAGCAATTTCACCAAAGTTCGTTGTATACGACTTCAGTTGCAGTTCTGGGAGTCGGGGATCGGGAGGGCGATGGGAGATCGAACGATGGGGCGGGCGTCGGGCGACCGAGTCAGAGAGGACCGAGAGGCAATGGTCTGACGAGCAACTGGATCAAAGTCAGACGGGGCTCACAGACGCAAGTGAGCTGGAGCAGAACGGACAATGCGCACGTATATTCGAATCGAGAGATGTAGCAAAGGCGCCAGCAACTTGTTGGGATGAGACAGTCTTGCCTTGACGCTGCGAAGTTGGTTTGCATCCAAGGCGGGAGGTCGCTCGAGTCACGTGAAGTCACATCCGGCGGGCGTGATTCGCCGCCAATGGCAAGCCAAGACCACCTCGCGACAAGGACACCTCCAGCTTCGACCACTGGCTACAACAGCAACACCCAGGGGTCGGCTTGTGGCTGCAGATGAATAGACCGAAATTTTCTTCAGATTATCTACCATCTCAAGTGAAGAATGGCCTCGTCTTAACCCTCAGGGAATGGCAACCGGACAGGATCTGGGTAGCCTTCACTGCCCCATATTCCAATTATTGAGGGGACTACTAGGCGATCCGCGGGGGTCACTGCACCAGTAAGGAGGTGTCTGCTTAAGCACTCCAGCACTGGCATCGAGATACTCAAAACATGCGATCTGTTGACTTCTGCATGCGGGGACATTCCTAATAACGTCTACTTCTTCTGATATTCAACTTTGCTCGGTCCTTGCCACTGATTCCATGATCAATCCCACTGACCATGGAGGGACTGGCTCCCTATCTTATCTAGATTAATTGGCCATATCGCCCGCCCCCTGGGCCAACCAAGGCTCCCGCGACCCTATGACGGAGTCCGTATCGAAGCCACATCGCAGCACGGTGGCTCACTCGGTTGGTTCCGATCCCTTGCTATATAATAGTATTCTGTTATATGGCATCCCTTTATTGCTTGCGATCACTGACACTGACACTTGGAGGCGCTATCGAGCAAGGTCTGGACAGATTGTAGCGATTCGTTATGTGGGCTTAAGGGGCCCATATTTCCAGAAGTGTCCAAGACATTCTTCCCATTTCGTTGTAGTACTATTCCCCTTGCAAACCCAAACCGATGCGGAGGTGATAAGATCCACGAGAAATACGAGGTCATAAAGCTACAATGATGAACAAACAATTACAGTGATAAAGCAAGCTCATCTCAGCTCGAGATAGTAAATATACCCATGTTCATAAAAAGTACACTGAAATAGACAAGTACTGATTGAGTCGTCTGGAATCCTTCCAGCTGAGTAGTAGATAGTGGCTGCCCAGTGTCATACGGCATGTACTTACTACATCCACCCTTTTATACCCCGTAACATTTTCAGCTCGTTTGAGTACATCAGACAAACAAAGGCACAACAAGTTGATTTCTAAATGAAGTATCCTAGTCATTGAAATTCTCCCACACAAGCCCTCTAAGCGGATGCCGTGCAGGTAGTCTCACAACAAGCTCAACTCCAAGCAAAACCTACAAAACACCCACAGGAGGTGAAAGCTCACCAAGATCTATCGCTCTCTCCAACTCTCACACATGACATGTGCAAACAATCTAGAATCACTCAATGATTCGAGACCACCACTTTCTCCAACCCCAAGAACAGACCACTTCTACGCAATGCTATCTATGATCTAGTACATCATCCCCAAATACAACACTCTCCCAACCCATATTCTGCAAACGATATCAGACCAAGCACTATCTAAAATCTAGATTAAACATCGCTTCTTCCGAATCCAGCTCGGGTGGTGATCGCTAGCTTTGAAAATCACCAAAAGATCTATCGATAGGCTCCGCTACATATCCAGCTGGGGTATGATCTTGGTTTGGCTTATGGGGTTGACTATATGAGTGTGAGGATTTAGTTTCTGAAAGCAGTCACCTACTACTCAGCTTGCGAGTTCCGTAAAGTAAGCTCATTTCATTAGGATTGATTCAGACTAGATGTAGATAACTATCAAATGTAAGGTTCCAGAACAGCAGGTAGTGACATAGAAACACATGGTAAGTGTCTCATGGTAATACAACAGCAATCAAATAATCAAAGCTCCATGTATCACAGTTCAGTAAGACGAATAGAATGCCGTATCGGCGTTGCAAAGCTTGTAATATACCCCATACTTACACATGGAAGGCAACACAGAATCAGATCTGACCAGTCGGACAAATAAGAATTTTCCAAGCAGAATAATTCTTGCTGACAGGTGTGGGTGTACGACTCTACAACGTTCCGTTCGGAATCAGCTTATTCATGTCAAATCCTCCTCCGGAGTTGGGAAGTAACAGTAGTGAGATTGCAAGATCTGACACCCCGACATGACATCGGTATGAAGAATTCTGCATCTGGTTACCTCCGATGTGCTGACAGCTTACGGAGTAACTGACAAAACAACAACGCGAAAGAAACCACAGTGTCAGCGGCATCCACAAGAAAAGGGAAAAAGGGGCCCAGAATACGGAGTAAAAGACGCCAGAAGGACCACGGAAAAATCCCAGAGCTCGGGAACAATCCAACTACCGCGAATCGACTAGTGAGAATAGTAGTGTTGTCGGACTAATGATATTCGAGGCAATCCCTGACAGGGCAACAAGTGACCCGTGCCAGCACGTGTCTTTTCAGGCCAAGAGTGGTCCCGGCATGCATAATAATCCTGGATGATGGCGGAGCGTTGCACACTTGCAGGATGGAGGCGAGAACAATGGATTTGATTTTTTATGTTCTCCATTATGATTCTTATGATTTTTTCTCCTGAATTTAAGACTGAGTATAGTTGTCCCTTCCAGGTCAATATATTTCAAGCCAACAAACGGTTGTAAATTTGTGAGATGGAGACTAGTTGATGGACCAGGATCTGGACTCATCCTTGTCATCCCTTATTATTGACCCATTTGTTGTCTTCCTCCGAAGCCCTCGGCGAATTAATTAGGGTTGGTCTGGAATCTGGATAGTTGTATTCTAGTCAGCGATTGAGTGGTCGCGTCGGCTACGCCGTCGTTGAGGATTATTCTTCAGATCCACACAGCCACCCAAAATAATCGCAAGTCGCCAACACCAACACACTCATGATGTCAAACAGCCGGTCGCTACTCCGTACCCTTTTGCCTTCTCCGTTACCTTTGTAGCCTAAAAAGCCTGAGACTGAGCTAGGCGGTTTCCAGGATCTTTCCGTCTCCCAAGCTCTTATTTGGGTTTCTTATTATTCTTCATTTAGTTTCCCGATGCATTTTTTCCCTTCGGCCCCCCGGGTCTAACGGGCGGATTCCGTCTTCAGGAGACGGGCCAATCTGAAGCTCGTCAAAACCTGCCGCGGTTCTCCCGAGCTGCCGGTATGTCCGCGCAGGGCTCAATGTGGGCTGGAGGGTGGAAACGGGCGTTAGAAATTGAAAGGGCGACCCGTGAACTTGGAAGGGATGAAGCAGGGTACTGAAGGTGGACGTGCCCGGTTTCGTCGCGGCGGTTATCGTTATCAGTTCGTTAGCAGCTGGATCGGCCGTACTTTGGGTTGCAAGTTTGCAACTAGATCCATGGATGGCGTTTTGCTCGCTGCAACCTTGATCCTTTCTGACCATTCAATCAGTTTCAGGCAATGGCCCGGATTTGGCCGGTGGGTAGCCGAGACCACTCCACCGTCTTGGGGATACGCCATACGGAGTCCCTCGTATGTACTCCGTACGGAGTACTGATTCTGCATGAGAGCGATCAGATGCCACCCTTCCAAGCAGTCAAAGCAAATAATCGAGCCAATAATCCGTCCCTCGGGCTGCTGATCTTGGATCCTGCTGCAGGAGAAAACAGTAGTCAAAAGAACTCTGACTGGTGTCTATCAGATCAGCAGGGCTTATGCAGGCGGTTAGTTAGTAGGGACTTTGGTGTACTCCGTAGGCCTATACTACCTACGACGGCTGCGGTGGATGCAGCTTGTCCGCCACCAGCAGCAGCAGCAGCAGCAGCAGGTGCATCGTTCGTCTCCCTCGTCGGAGTCGTTCGACAGAGACATTCGTACCGTGCACCGACTAGTAGGAAACGAGGGCAACAGAAAAAGAAAACAGAAAAATCAAAATCAAAACCAAAATGGCCCGTTGACTTCCCAGCAGTACTACCCAAAAGAGGTCTGGGGGGCCTGTCCGGAATCCCGCCAGATGATTAGTCGTAGCAAAAGGCAGTCGCAGTCATAGTGGAGTGGCCCTAAGGGGGGGTTCATTTAATCGAGCCGGGGCGATTTCATGGTTTTTGCCCCCCCTCCATCTTTCTGCTCTCTCCTCTCCTTCTCGGTCTCTCTTCCCATGGGTCGAGGCCGCCTGGAACTGTATCCGGACTGCCTCACTTTCTCATCCTCGCTCCCCCGCCCCTCCGACTCGCGCTTGTTTCACTTCGCCTCCTACGCTTTTCCTTTCAATTACAGTACCATGTGCATAATACTCGAGTCCCTCCCCCGTCCGTGATCGATTTGCGCTGCCATTGTTGTATGCGAGAATGCAAACTGTGGTTGCTAGCAGAACCAGATCGATGACAACCCAATCTTCGCTGTCAAAATGGATATGATGTCAAATGGGCCCGCGACTTTTACGCCCGCCGCAGCTTCGGGCTCCGATCTTCATTCGACTACCAGCTCGACCGGTCCAACCCTCGCCGCGACGTCGACCTCTTCCCTAACCTCCCTCAATGACTACTCCAACTTTCCCCTAGTCCGCCAGGGGGATCGCACATACCTCAGAGACCCCGAAAATCTCTATCCCCTCCCCTGCGATCTTCAGGAGATACATCGTCAGACCCTGCGCTCGCTTATGCTCATGCGCGTCTTCGGGGGTCCCTTCTGCAACCCGCAAATGGCCGACCGACCCCCCAAGCGGGTTCTAGAAATCGCATGTGGTTCAGGCCTCTGGTCCAGCATGAGCCATGAATACTTCGTCCGCCGCGGCCACCGTAACGTGGTCTTCCATGGTATCGACGTTGTCTCTGTCGCCCCCGACCTGCGCAAAAAGGGTGTGCATTGGCAGTTCCGACGACACGACCTCCGAAAGCCCCGCCTCCCTTTCCCGGACGACTATTTCGACTTTGTCTTCATTAAGGACGCAGGAATGTGTCCATCCAGCCCGGCCCAGCAAGCGTCCGGACTAAGCGAGCCACTGAGGGTCCTCAAATCCGGCGGGATTCTGGAAGTTTGGGATTCCGACTGGGTATTCCGATCCTTGCTTCCCAACCCTGCGCCCGCCCGCAAATTAGCGTCCAGGGAACAGGAGACGGCCGATGCGACCGCAACTTACACGTTCTCCGCCGCGACCCCGTTCACAAGAGTGCAGAACAAGTTCTTCCAGGACTATAACTCTTGGGTTGAAAAGGCTTTTGACCGTCGCAAATTGACGGCGTTGCCGTGTGCCACAATCGGTTTGTCTTTCAACTCAGAGGTAGATGTTCTAGAGGGCGTGGATAGTCGTCGCATCGCTATCCCGCTAGGAGAACTACGGTGGGAACGTGAAGGACAAGGGAAGGATCCAGTGGGGTCGCGCAGGCAATTGACCGCAGACCAGCTGTCCATTCGGCGCACGGCCCTCTTGACAGTAATTCAGATGATTGAAGGCATGGAGCCTATCCTCATGGAAGCCAGTGGCAAGAGCAGAGATGAATGGGACAGATGGTGGGCTGCCATGATCGCCGATCTGTTCCAGAAGGGAGGCCTCGCGAACGGAGAGTGCTTAGAAGTAAGTGCTTGGTGGGGTCGGAAGAAATGAACAGACTTCGGCGGAGAGGATACGAACTCAACTGTTGGTGTTCTGG
Source organism: Aspergillus ibericus CBS 121593 (assembly GCF_003184845.1). Classification (NCBI taxonomy): domain Eukaryota; kingdom Fungi; phylum Ascomycota; class Eurotiomycetes; order Eurotiales; family Aspergillaceae; genus Aspergillus; species Aspergillus ibericus. The sequence continues at coordinate 242,242 of NW_020292117.1, forward strand.
CGAACGCGGGAAAGAAAAAGACACGAAAATCGTCGTGACCATTGCTCTCTCATATTGGTGATACCCCCACTTTTCTCCTTTCAATTTCGCATTTACTTTTTCTGTGTAATCTTCTTGAGAACGTGTTGATTAGGCCCACGACAAGTTGGACGGCCGGCATCATTTATTATCATAGCGCTGTTTCAAGGTGCGGTATCGCTTTAGATAGTACCTGGGCGTTTTCGTCAGTTATTGACGTTGACATTGTCGAGCGTGTATAATCTCGAGAATCATGACATGATGAATATTCGGATGTACTTGGATAATATGCGGAACTTAATAACAATGAACATTATCAAGCCCTTCGGATAGTATGCACTTGATCGTCCGCCTGTAGGCAAGGCATCGTAGGATCCGACGGTCCTCGACAGTTGTTCAAGCTGAGGGAGATTCCAGGGCAGAGGGAAAGCATGGGGTAGCTCACAAGGCTTCAATTTCTGTGCCAATTATCCAACAATCAGCTCTCTGTTCATTCCGCGCAAACAATTGGAGAAGGGGATCCAACCTACCCTTCTTAACAAACTCCGCTCTCGCAATACCTTTCCGGATCTGTTCCTCATTTTCCAGATGTGCCTGGCTAGAGAAAGCTTTGTGTAACCTATTCCGATAGTACTCATAGCCCAGTGGGTACTCGCGGCCAAGAAAGAGGAGTTCTGTCATCGGTGGGGTGTTAGTTTGAAGAAACTCTTGAGATCTCACATGCAGTCGAAGCAGGAGTTTGAGAAAGGCTATGTACATACCCTTGTAGATATTGATTACCTGCGAGCGGAGTTGTAGATTCGTCATCATGAGTGGTGCGGTCAATTAATGAAGCAGGGGTTGGGATCTCTGAAGAACGGTAGGTGGGAATTGGGAAGATCGAGGAAGTTGTTTGTCCCCCAGCTTTAGTTAGCCGGCTGGAACGTTATCGGTGACGTCGCACGGACGGAATCTCGATTTCGATGTTTCGGAGGGGCTGCCGGACCGGGTAAGCTCGGATACTTGTTGATACATCGGGGCTTTCCGATATCATGTAGGATATACTTCTATGACTTGATATGGCTGTTTGGATTGATTTTCCGGAGGGGTAAGGGTAGTTGTTTATGGCGGAGTCTTGATAGGTCCTTCCAGGGTTGTATCTTTATAGGCAGGGCTGATTAGGGGGCGATTTACTATTGAATATCAGGGGTTTCAAAACATGATATTCTTTGACTGAGCCAAAGGTGATCACTACGGCGCCTCCAGTGAGATCTACAACACCAAGTCCTAAATTAAGAATTATGGGGGTGTCCTTGACTGAGAGGAGAAATTGACGGGGTGCTTCGGCTTGGAATGTTGTAACCATCCATGTATCTGATGGGACAAATTATTCCAGGCTTAAGGTGGGAGTGCTCGGGTTTACTGCACCCAGAGATCCACTCGTCCAACGTATGGCAAGCAAATGCTAAACATACAGCCAAATGACAGCGAACTCTCGCTTATGGCGCACTTCGTGGGCAGGGACAATGCATATGCAACGAATGAATCTTGCATATATCATTGAACATACCCGTACCATGATGTTACTGGCAAGCGCCTAGGATTTTAACCTCAGCTTCTCGCCTCTGAGTATTGGCTATCGTGTTCGCGCAATATTCGCAGGCAACAATGACAATCAGTATGATGCTCTAGGGCGTTCTTGCTCCAATGACTAAGCAAAGGTCATTGAGCAATATGCCGACCTCAGGGACCAAGGGTAAAGAAGAGAACATCGAGGCATATAATCATGAGGAACCGCAGCCATGATTTGGAAGCCGTCACCAGCTAATTCGGGGGTATTGTGACAGCGCGGAGGAAGGAATGCGCGGGGCTAGCCGAAGCTCCAACCGCCGGACAACTAGCCGAGGTGAGAGCTCATGGGTCGGGAGCAACCACCTTCCTTCAGACTACACTCACCATCTACACCTAATTTCGAAGCATGATACCCCTACAAACATTCAGGAAACGATCGCTCGCGGTATTGTCCGCTCGGAACTCACCACTCAGCGCCCGCCTCTTCTCCGTCTCGACCGCATTGCAAGATGCCCCTGCGTCTGACCCCGGAACAACACCAAAGAAACCCCACGGCATAGACCCCCGATGGCTGACTATGACCAAGCGAAGAATCGGCAGATGCATGATGTTTGGCTTGAAACCGCCGCAGATTCAAGAAGCCGGGGATGTATTGCAGCAAATTGCAAATGACTGGCGGGAATTGGTCGCTGGCAGCGAAGGCTATCTGACCGATGAGACGAGAAGGGGTCTATTCCAGCAAAGCGTCGCGTGGGGAGAGATGGTATGATACACACTTGTCATATGGAGGCTTACTTATGGTATCGTGCATAAATGCTAATGTATGGACTTGCATCGAACAGGATAGCATGGTAAGACATCAAATACTACATAAGCGTTGACTGGATTCGACTAACTCATGAGACAAGGGTATGCGCTATCCCAGACTACTAGATCAGCACAGTTCCTAACATTCATGAGCACCTCTCTAGGACATGTCAACAACGTGACATACCCCCGATATGCGGAGACAGCACGGGTGTACTATACCCGCAACTTCGCCATGCATATAGACCCGGCTCATAAGAAAGAGTGGACTAATCTTGTCAGCTCGAAGGGCATCGGCCTCATTCTCCGAAGCATCACAATCGACTACAAATTTGTATGGTGCTTCTGCTAAGAGAAATGGGGTTACTGGCTAACATTACGTCTCTCTTCACAGCCCATGACGTACCCCGATAAAGTTACGGTGTACCACAAGTTAGTCCATGACCCGAGCTCCCCTAAAGCACCTCATCATGGGTTCCATCTTCAAGCCATGATAATCTCCGAGGCTCGCCAACGACCTGCTGCCCGTGTTTACGAGGACATTACCATGTATGACTACAAGGCGAATAAGAAGACGGAACTCCCGCCGTTCGTCTTCGAGCAATTCATGTCTACCTGGAAGCTCCAGGAGCAGGCCAAGAAATTCTGGCAGCAGCGAATTCTCGATATCGAAACGAGGGTTCGCACATTGGAGACGGAGAGCTGGGACCGGGAGGACGCGGTCGAGGATACCGGATCCGCGAAGTAATGGCACCGCAGCTTGTTCCCGCTTTCAGGCAACTTCGCATGCCGACAGAACCCAGATCAGCAGTGTATGTAGATGGTCGATCGTAGAGCATTCGTATAGATCAGCTACAACGCACGTCCTGTAAGCACCGTATGAGCTGTAACGTATGAAGCTTACTGGTAATGTACGAACCTGAACTGCATACCGTACAGTAATTTTACAAATTGTACTCTTCACTCAGAGGTGGCGGGGGCCCTTCCGAGGCCAAGCAAAGCTTGCCTCACCCGGCGGGGGCCCGGCACAGCCTCGGCACTACCCTGGCCTGGAAAGGAGTCGGTGTCTTATCATGCATAAGAGCAGAACAAGAGGCTATCGCTCGACTACAAAACAACCGTAAATGAAAACAGGTGGCTGGTATCTGATTCTAACCCAGAGCTTGTTTGGTTTTCGGATTACTTGCTTCTGGATAGAAGCCACGGTCTTTAACTTCAGAAACCTATGGTTCTATTACTGCCAACCCATGGTTTAGAGGCAGTATTGCGGGCATCTGTCCTATTTTTATGTTGATGAACCAAAGTACGCCACGCATTACATGTGGTCATAGCAGGTAGATGTTTTATATACAAGGTTAGAGCTGATACTTGAGCTAAAGTTAAGTGTTGTGGATGATTCTGATCTTGATCTCAATTTGATAGTATGCTATAGCAACTGGGATTTAGATGTAAAATCACAACAGCGGCGTGCATATCCAAGTCTTGTCTCTGGTGGTATTCCTTACGCTACTTATATGATTGGCTTCTATCCTCTAACTTGAATATTTAGAATTGTCCCTGGTAGTCCCATCCGAAATCCTGTACTCTGTAAACACTGTATATATAGCATTCGCAGAGCGCTTTGTAAAAATACATCTAGATTTTGTTCATTCATTGCTGTGTATGTTAGGGGTTGAACTGCTTCGGTTAATTGCTTACACATTCAATGATTTTGGAAGCAAGGCCTGGATATTTACGGATCATCTACTCCGCAGAGAAATCGATTCTTTATATAGTTACCATGATAGCTGTATTAGTATGAAGTCACACGTATAGGGGACTTCTGAACGAATTATAATATAGTTGAAACCTTAAGAACATGGCTAACCTCATTGTTTTGAACATGTATCTCTACAAAAACGTCAAGGGCATCATACCTTGAATGAGGCTAATTCTAACAGCCCCTGGATATGCGGGGCTACCGTCATTCTGAGACACCCGAATCATCTCCCTATGAGTCTGAGCTAATATTGAACTGATGGCTGAAGAGCCAGGCCTAGATGGGAATGCTTGCACTAATGTCAACCCCCTTTCCCCCTTGCTTTGCGGTATGTGGTGGATGTAACGTAACCCTAGGCGTTTCCCGAATCGTTCGATTGCCTAGACTTCTACCTCAGAAAGGTGTGAGTATTTGTAACTAATTATATATATTAAGTGTGGGGAGTAAAGATCGCTGTTCTCCATTCAATCTCTCGGATTAATCGACGATGGTGATCGGTCTTGTTTGTTATTGATGGATCGCTTGGGATCTTCCAGGGTGATCTGTTTTAGGTAGCTTTGGGGTACTCCGTACCCCAAGCACATCATATAAAATTAATCAAGGACCTGGGGGTTTCAGGTGTCTCATAGGTGTTGGTCGAAACCTGCCATTATGACATTACAAGGCTGTCAGCAGAAGGAGATGATAGCATTAAATTTCCAAGCACAACCATTGTGGCATAACCAAGATGTTTGAAACGTCGTATGCCTGCTGCTCATGGGATATTACATTGCCATTAGCTATTAAAGCCAGTCTTAGGAAACAAGCTGTTTTGCTAACTGGATGTTTGCCTGATGCAATGCCATTGAGCATTCTTAACTTTTCCTTTGAGTAGCTGATAGTTTCTGTCACACCGCAATGACAAATACTGATACGGAAGCTTTGATAAGAGGCCCATATCCAGTACAAGCCTTCTAAGGTAAGGAACCGCTCCGAAAACATGGCTATCCCAGCTGCCCGAGGTCATCGGTGCGTCAATTGCCAAGCTGGCTATTATCATCAACACTCCAGCTCTGCCGAATCTTACATAGGAAGGACATCTGCCAACAGGTCTGTCTGGCCAGCTGAATCTGATAGACGAAAAGTTGATGAGAGCTAGGGAGGATTCGTTGGATCTCTCCATTAACTTTAAAGCCATGGGCGGACAATGGGTGATATCACTGTATATTCAAACAGTATATCAATAAATGACTTGCCATTCGATTCAGGTTCCTGCAAAGCGGACTTGCTGTGCAGTCAACCTACCGCCAGCATCGCTGGAGCAAATTGCATCGACGCAACTCATATTGGCTACAAGAAAGCTCTGTTGCATACATCCTGTAATCATCCGACCGAGACTTGAGGCCACGGCAGAACATCGGTGTTCTGGAAATCGGGAAGTCAAGTTGAAGCCGCTGGCTCGGCTCGGTTGTCGGCAGCTGAGAACGATAACCTACCGAAGCTCAGGCCCGCAGCCGCCATGTGATGTCTACCCCAATGCTGGTCTTTCAGTGGTGATAATACACAAGAGAAGATAAGGGCTCAGCAGATAATCTTTTCGTTCCATCTCAGGTCACAGGCAGAATGGATGAATTTGATGACGACCTCGACAAGTCTGGCACCTATTCTGTGCAGTAACACAAGATCATGGTTGCCGTGGAATCGGATTGCAATTTGTTGGTTCGTCACGGCTTGACCCGCTTCTCTGCGCCACAGAGTCTCTTCTAGACCCTATCTAGTGTCTCTGATCGGAAGCTTTTCCAGATCGGTATCGGGGCCAGTGCCCGAGCTGATGGCCTCGATTCCAGTAGAGATTTCATGATGGTGCTGGATGAGGAGGTGCAATATGGGCACACCTGCACATTCACCACCTGGTATTTGCATCTGGTTTTACTCCGTATTACTACTAGCATCAAGGGTCCAATACCTTGTCGTTACAGCTCAACGACAACGGACGGGATAATCCTGGTATCATCTGACAAGGCTGGCGGGGCACGACCGGCAAACCCTTCAATTTAGTCGACGCGACTGTCCACTTTAGGGTAGAAACGGTCGATCACCCATCCGATTCCAAGGCTAGTCGATCTTTCTTGTCCGTGAACAACGCAATCGGATTAGGATGCTTTGCCTATCATCCTGCATCCAACCCAGCAGAAGCAGATGACGAACATCCCAATTACCCTGTGACAGGCAGATTATCCGGACCGTGACATCCCGACATAGTATAGACGGCTTTGCCGGAAGAAAAGCGAGGAAGTCATGATGTTACCTGGGTGGAGATCGTTCGGTGAAATACCGCATCGTGGTATGATACGGTACTACCTATATATAGCGAGTAAAATTACGCTTACGGGCTTATCTAATCTCATTGCCTTGGACCTTCCACAAGATGTCAGTCTGTGATGACAATTTCTCGAGGGAGATGGACAATCCCCCAGATTGACGGTGTCACTGGAAGGCTTACCATTAAATACCATCCCTCCCTGGCCCTCTTTTTCCTACTTTCTTTTGCGCGGGAAGCCAATGGCATGACAATGATCTCCTTACAGGTTGCTGTTCCGGAGTTGGCATGTGTACGGAGTAACAATCTTTACGAACTATCAGCTGTACAACCTCCCACGCAGTGTCAACTGACGAGCCAAACCACCCGTCTAACTAAGGAGCTAGGATATGCTTATCTCGACTTGCAAGTCACGAGCCAGAGGACATATGGAGTACTCCGTGCTTCTGCATGATATCACACGCAAGCTAGCTGATAGAGAGATAACAGAGTATACGATATGCCATAGCTCTCTACGGAGTACTGCCAACTGCCAATGGATAATTCTTTTGACGGCTTTGTACGGGGAATCGCATGCGTGAACAACAAACAACGAGGATATCCCATGAAGGATGGGATCGCCAGATCGTCCTATCTAGTTAGGTCCTAGGCCTGGTTTACCCGATAAAGCGCAACCCCGGGTCTTGTTAGTGGTTAGCGGGTAAGACGTGATATGTAGGGTGACTGCGTGTGAAGGAGGGGTAAACGGACATTAACTGGCGCTGAGATCCGCGGGCCTATCAATGGCAGCAGCTTTGCAGGTAGGGCCAGATTGAACACGTAGTCCATCCAACTTACGAGGCCGTCTTCAGCAACCATCAGTCCACAAATGCTTAGGCCGGGGAGCTAGCTCAACAACCACTCACGATGATTGTAAATCGATGCGGGAATATCCGCACTGCCCGATCACATGGGTAAAATGGTTGGCATGGAGATTCCCATTGATCGAGCGAGGTCAACAAAATGTTCCTCGTCGAGTATGTTAGGAAGCCAGCTGAAGACGGGTGGGTGTAAGTGGCCTCATGTAAGACTGAGATTAACAGGAGGCTTAGATCCTAGGCGGTGGAGCTGTCAGAGCAATCACTCAACCCAAGCAGCTGCTAGTATCCGGCCCCCATCCCGATGCCTCGAGCCGGTGCCAATGTTATGAAGCGAGCTTACTCTTGAAGTGATGTGGCTGAAGAGCCAGGTGTCAATCTCCCCTGTAATTGACGGTATTATGGACACGGTCGTTGAAGTTCCGGGCAATTAGACACTCCGCCAGGGCCTCATCAAAGGAAGAAGTAAGCAAGAGCCCCATTGATGTTTTGGCTTCAACGATCCCCGTGGCTGGTCTCAACCTCTATCCTGATCGCCTCAAAAATCGGTCGAGGAATGGATTTGGATAGTCACCAGCCAACCGGAAGGCGGCGCTGTGAGAGGTACGTCATGTACCGTACGGGGAAAGTAACCAGTCATACCATACGTGACGGGATGTGTTAATGCCTGAGGCATGCAGCGTGCGCAGTATTGGCCGGCGGTCGCCGCCTTGCTGCCTTAGCGTTTCTCTCTGACGATCCGTTTCCAACCTTTCCATCGTTTCGTCTTTTTCCCGCCTCGTCTATCCAGACCCAAAAGTCTACCAAACCTCATTCATTTTTCCCTTCTCTTTCCTCCCCCGCCACCCTCTCTTACTCACCCTCCCCCATATCCAATCCGAATCATTCTGACTTTCCTTTTCTCATCCTAGTCCTTACCCTACCGACTTTTGATCCCCTCTTGTCATTCCTTTTCCCGCACGCTTCCTGGGTGCTACTTCCCCTCCCTTTCCTTTCCACTCACCCACCCCTTCTTCTCCCCAATTTCTTGCTTTTCGACGCTGTCTTCGTCCTCAATTCTCGCCTGGTCCAAGTCCTTGGCTCCTCCCTGCCAAGCTGACTCGGACCTGGGTGTAAGGCTCCCTCGTCCATGCCACGTTCATCGGCCACGGCTAGGAAGAGTCATAGCAATCGGCATGAGAATGGTCTCGTCGGTCCCGGAAAGAAAGTGAACAAGCAAAAGTCCAATGGAAATTTGAATGGAAACTCGAACGGCGCCTCTACCCCGAACACTGGTACCTCCACTCAGGTCGACTGGCCCGCCTCTCGCTCTTCCAGCGACTCGGCTTTAGCTTCATCGACCACGACGGCAAACAAGGTCAACGGCACGGCGGAAACCTCGAAGGCGGATGGCAACGGGCGTGGCTTGCTAAACGGTTATGCTAAGGGTAACGCGGACATGTCTTATGGGCAGACGAATGGCGCCGTGGCCCAGAATGGCGGACTTGCCGGCCAGGCGTCGCGTCGGACGGAGAAGCCGGCGACCGGTTCGAAGAGGTCGAGTTCTATCAATCCACTCCAGCTAGCGTCGACCATCCTCAAGTCTTGCCCGATGTACGACACCATCGCCATTCTCATCTTTCTTCTGCAGCTGCCGCCTATGGTTCTCACTTTGGTTCAGTTCCTGTTCGCCTCCCTCACCTTCATGCCTCCCAGTGGTGCATCGTCTGGCTCCTTGACTTCCAACTTCGACATCTTCCAGGGTCCTGCCGGAACGCCGTCTCTCGGTACAATGATCGCCATGGATGGGTTCTGCTTGCTTTTCTGGGGTCTGTTCATGTGGACTTGGGCGCAGAACTTTGCGCTCGATCTCGCTCACGTGCAAGTCGCCATCACGCTAGGCGGAGGAGGGTCGGGAAAGAATGGAGGGGTCAATGCCCTCTGCGTTGGCATCGTTCTCGTATTACATCTTATTCGCAGTAAAGGTATACAGGATTTTGTTATAGGTCACCTGCTCTCCGCAAAGATCGTTTCGCCCGATCTCTTGTCGCAATATTCGCATCTCATGCCGCCCGAGTTTCGGCGCACGGAACCGCAAAGCTCTCCAAGCTGGATCCGCAGCCTCCTTGCGGTTCATATCCTGGCTCAGGCAGGCACCGCCATGGCGAGAAGATCGATGGCCAAAAACCGGTCGCCGGCTCCACCTCGGAATGGCAAGCGTGCGGATACCGAAGCATCTGCCGGATCGCAGACACAAATCGATTCCGCGTTTGAGTCCGGGGCTAGCGTCTCCTCTTATATCGGCGCCGATGGTCAAATTGTCACGCCAGCAACTCATAAGGACGGCAGAGATCGACTAATCTCGGCAAAGAAACGCAGAAGGCAGGCCAACCAGGTCCGGAACCGTCAACCTTTTTGGGCTGCGCTCGCGAGCACGAAGGTGACGGTGATGAGGGAATATGAGCATTCTAGGGTTCTCAACAAAACTGGTAGGGGGCTTACGATGACAGAAGAAGATCTTCAGGGCATTTCGTTGGACGATGGGCTTGTTTGGATAACCGAAGTCGATAGTTCTACTATCAAGTTTGCCGCGGGGGATTTTGCCTCACTGGACGATCCCGCAGTCTCTGGAGTCTGTGAAGCTGGCCGTCTGGGAAATGAAGAATCGGAACCATTCTATGTTTGTGTCAACGGCGCATTGTGGGCAACCGCCACCATTACCAAAGTGCAGGATGCCCCCAAAGGATCGAACACGGTGCACTGGCGGGGTGAGGTCTCAGGACTCGCCCCGAACTGCGCCTACACTTGCTCCTTTATGCGGAGCGATACTGATGAAGAGATCTGTGTCATGAGCGTCAAGACTCCTGCTGCAACTGACGCGGAACAAGGTAAGGGACTACCTCGTTTGGCCTTCAGTTTGTCTAAAACAGTTGTCTCATTTTGGCCACCCACAGTCTCTTCAATCCCCACTCCGCCGCAACCGTCCTATCGTCCGTCCTCGCCGACCACCACACTCAAGAACTCGATCGTCAACGCCGAGGTTAAGCTGAATGAGAAACGTGCTCGGTTAAGAAAGGCCAAAAACGACCACAAACTCATCATATCCAAGATCAAGAAAGAGCTGGACAACTACAACCATCGTCTTCAGAGTGGCACCGATGAGAACCGACAGAAACAGCGCTCGTTGCAACTTGAGAGAAACATCAAGCAAACCGAAGAAGCCACGGCCGCTCTCGAAAGCCAACTCGACAATCTGGAGAATATCCCCGAGGAGGAACTCGAGGAATGGACAAGTCAGAAGGCCAAGTTCGATCACGAGTTGGAACAGCTGAACCTGGCCAAGGAAGAGCTCGTTGCTGCGCGGTCCGCTGTTGCTCGTGAGGTGTCCTCGTTGGAGTCGGAGCTGAACTCTACCATTCAGAGAAAGGAACGTCTCCAGGGCCGCCGTACCCGGGTCAATGAGCAATACGAGCGGATCGTCTCTGCCAATGCGCAAGGTCTCAACGAGCGGGAACGTCGTGCCGCGGAGCAGTTTGCTAGGGAGCAGGATCAAGCCAAGTTGGAGGCCAACTTCAACGAGCAATTTGCGAGCATCAGCCAATCTGTGCAGGAGTACCAACTGCGCACCAATCAGTTGTGGCAGCAAGCTGCCGCGATTGAGCAAGCCATTCAACAACAGCAGCAGATGCTCCTGGATTCTGCCCCGCTTACTCCGGAAGGGAATCTGCCGGGCACGAACCCTCTGACCGAGGCGCCCGGCATCTCCTTGGGATCCTTGACGACGACTGCGCCTAGCACCCGATCTCTGCTGGGACTCAGCTTCCCGGCGCTGAAATCTAGTCCGCTGCAGCACGCGTCGTCTCCCGTAGGTGCCACTTCGTCCCGCCCGACCAGTCCAATCCAGCCGCCTTCGTACCTGCAACACTTCCCGACTTCTCCGCTCGGCAACACCGGCACGTACTTTGACACGGACTTTACCTACCGTGACCGGTCTTTCTCCAATCGATCTGCGCGGAGCAGTCTCTACGGTGCTGACTTCTTGGACTCCAACCGTCGGGGTCCCTTCCAGCTCGATCTGTCCGACACCGTTGCCGAGAAGCGGATGGATTCGGGCTCTGAGGGGGTGACTCCGAACCCCATCATGAGACCCATCTCCACCCCGTTTCAGCGGGCCGACAGCCGTGGCAGTGGTAGTGGCAGTGGCAGTGGGAGTAGCGGTGCAAGTGGAAGTGGCAGTGGCAGTCCCAGCTCGGCCGGTGGTAAGGGCAACTAGGCTAGGTAGAGGGCAAGTCTTGGTGGATCTTTCGGGGATCTAGCGGGCGTGTTCCTGGTGCGTGTGGTTCCGGTTACTGCTAGGTAGTGTTCATCGATGCTCAAGGTTGTATGGTGGTTTACCTGCCTCGGGTTCTCGGGCCCGAGACGGATCGTCTTGACGAGTCCACGCAGCCGTGCGGCTTTGTCCTGGTATTCCATCGCCTGTGAACAAAGAAATCTTGTGTAATATGTAGAGCCTATTCATAATTTGCCGGACTTTTTTCATTCGTAATGTAGCGTTTGTGCCATTGCAGGCGGGACGGTCGTTCTACAGAAATTCTAAGGAATCCGGCAAGCCCCTATCTAGCGTGGATATATAATCCCCCCACCACGCTACTCTGACACTCGCGATACAATAAATAGCATGTACTATATATATATATACACATCAACCAAAAAGGTTGATAAATTCAAAGTGCAAAAAGACATGTATATATGCGACACCTCTGGGACTCGAACCCAGGCGGGCGAACCCACAGGCTAAACAGCTAGTACGATAAGGTAGTAGCAGGCCTGCGCCTTAACCACTCGGCCAAAGTGTCTGATTGGTAGATGATTATGCTTATTCTAACTTTAAGTCCTTGACTAAGTTCGGGTGTTATCAGCCAGCGCAGATTGAACACTTTGAAATGGCCAATTAGTCAAAGTAACGGTCTTTGTACCGCCGCACAGGTCTTGGAAGCTTAACAATAAAGCGAAGAAAGCCCGTTTGGCTGTCTAAGGCCCAAGTACTCCCTCCGTAGAAAAGATTATGTTATTCCGGATGTTGAGGATAAACTTTGTTCCTTGTTTGGGGTTCGCCTATGTCAGCTAGCATGGCCATCACTAACTATCTATAAGGTAGGGTCACCCTAGGTTGGGGGATATCTCTTTCCACGTGGCTGATGAGTCTTGCCTTTTTCTATACAAATCAATGTAGACACTTTGGCCGAGTGGTTAAGGCGCAGGCCTGCTACTACCTTATCGTACTAGCTGTTTAGCCTGTGGGTTCGCCCGCCTGGGTTCGAGTCCCAGAGGTGTCGCGCATTCTCTTTTTGCTGGTTGAATAGGGCTGAGGAATACTGGTTTGGTTCTGAATGCTTCATGGTCAGATTCGTGTAGCACTGGATGTTTCACAATATGGGAGTAGGTAGGGGTTGATATGGAATGATCCTCGAGTCGGAAGAGCGGGATATCAGTTTCCTTTTCTTGTCCGTTTTTGCTGCCTGTATTGGCATATTACGGATTCAATCATGAGCAGCGTTCTCTTATGGCATATGCTAGTAGATAGATATATATAGTAGGTAAGCTCGATCTCCTCCGGATCCCAAATATCTGCACCACATATGTTCATATAAGACACCTATATCCCGCCATTACTCGGCCATGAAATCCTGCCAATGAAACACATTAACCCTCAAATACATATAATCCCAGTTAACTATATACATCCCAATCCAAGCCAACAAAAGCCAACACAGAAGATTACCCCCAACTGACCACCAATATCCCAAGCATAGATACCCTCCCAATCGAAGCACATAATACAACCAGATATTCCAGACTCACACCAAACCCCTTCCTCAATCAACTACTCCAGCAAACCAAACCCAGAAACCAACCAACCAACCCCTAACCCCGAGAAATCCCTCCCCAAACCCCTCCCCAACAAGCATAAAAAAAGCATAGACACCAACTTAGGGCTAACATGCAATCCCACGTAAGCGGTAGTGAATACAGCCACCTGATTTATCTTTATCTTTTCTTTATCAATCAATTTAAGGGTCCTTCCTCGCTTTCGGGGAGGATTCCGATTATTTGTCGGGTGATTTCGCTCATAAGCCCGTTTCCTATAGGATATTAGTATAGTACTAGGGTTAATTGGACTTGCTGGTATCGGGTCTGCGTTTGGATGAGTATGCTTCTAATGAATACATATATCTCTTGTCAACGGTGTATATTCTTTCTTGGTGTAGGTGTAGGTGTAGGTCGATATAAACAGAGGAGGGAATAATGTGTGACTGGGGTGATGTATATTCCTGCTGAGGAAGTAGTTTTTTCAGGCTTGGGGGTAGGATGTAGGTGGGATGTGGAAGGGGTGGGGGCGATGTGTATCGAGATGGTGTATATGGGAAAGTGTATATTGTGGTTGGATTGTAGGTTGAGCTAACACTATACTAGTACTATTGGATGTAGTATGATTGTGGGTTGGTATTAGATGTGCTGGAGTAAGGTCTGGTAGATGTATGTGTCTATGTTGTCAGGTGTTTCGAGCTGGCTTGGAGAAGTCTCAGGGAGGATTCTTGATATCCCGTGCCTTGTACTGAGGAATAGGGCTGTTGAAAGCTATACTGGGGGTTTCATGTTAGTCGCTGCTATTCATGATACCATAATACTGAAGTTGTTGAGATAAAGTGGATCTATCTAATTCTATGTACATGTGATGAAACGCCAATAAGATCCGGAGAGGATGCACGTGTAGTGTATTATACAAAGGAACTGACCTACTTCAGTTACCGATATCTAGAGATCATCCAAGATGTCCATGTCAGAGCCCCAGCATCCAGTGGATGGCCAATGGACGTCATATTTCATGGCCCATTTTCCAAAAATGGGTATTGGCATAGGTCAGACAAAGGTCTGTCGCCTTAGTTTCCGAGTCAAGTCTCGGTAGCTGTCCTGACAGCGCTCGAACGACAGTCCCCACGACAATAGTATGATCATGGACCTGAATCCCCTGTGGATGAAGTTGACACTCCAACACGAAGGGAAAGTCCTCCGAGTCCATTGATCCAGTATCCTGTTTCCTCCGCAACAACGGAAGTGGTCTAGAGGGAACCTCATCGCCACGAAGGGTATGCTCATGCGAAACAAACTCGTATTCACTCTTGCCGGCCAAGAGGGACAGGTTATGGTTGCCCTTGGAAAAGTCCCGAGCGAGAGTTGCGGTTCTTTGTCTGGGGGCGAGGAGGTGGACGAGGAAGCGCTTCGACGATTGAAGTGCGCTAAGTGTCTCGGAAGGCCGGCGCACATTGAAGGAGATGACGGGTTCCGGACTGAGGGTGACGGTGTTGAAGGAGGAGACGGTCATTCCGCGGAAGGCCTTACCTGCCGGGCCGTGGGGATCCGTGGCTGTTATGATGGCGACAGGGTATGGGACTCGCCTCATCAAGAGACGGACCTGGTCGCATAGGGAAGAGGCATCGTTCTTTGTATACCGAGCCTCTGAATCGGATTGGGAGAGGGTCTTAGCATTCGGGGCGACGTTGGTGACCGTTCTGCGGGATTGCAGTAGTCCGGATCGGAGAGCCGTTTGCACAAGAGTTGCAGTTCGGCCTTTGAATGAAAAGTATTAGATTCATTGCTACACATGAAAGAACTATAAATGCACAAACCTATGCAATGGCTCGTCCGACTGGCCGCAAGCATAGCTTGAGAGTATGGAAGCATTATCCCGCCGCGGACGGAGCTCAAGCTCACGGCAAGAGGGGCAAGAGAACAGGAAGGAAAGCAGAGAAAAGACCCTCGGAGCCCTCCAAATTCATCATGAACATCCACACGAACTCCAGCAGCAGATCAATGGGCAATCATGCTAGCCACAGACCGGAGAAGAGAGACGTTGGTTCATTGCAAGCCGATTGCCAGTCCGCGCGACGAGAAAAAGCAGGCACGGGATGCTGACATAATCCCGGGGGTCCGCCCAAATTTGTCGGCCAAAGACCAGAGGGAGAGAACCGTTGCTTCGCATCTCCGGTCTCGAGCCAGCCAATTCCACCTCCCAGGCCAATCCATATTCTCCTCCGGCGTCCTCTCAATTCCTCCCGGCCTACAACCATGTCCCTCAGCACCCCCCTCCGCCGCAGCGCGGCCACCACCGCCCGCGTCCAGACCTCCACCACCTTCATCTGTTCGCAATGCCGACATGCTACTCTCCTCCGCCGTCCCAAGCGCCCTTACCAGTTCACCCAGCTGATCACCATGACCGATGGTAGCACCTTCACTCATCGCACTTCCTCCCCCGTCCCTGTCTACCGCTCGACCCGTGATACGCGCAACACTCTGCTCTGGAACCCGACTTCAAGCAAGCTGAAGAGCGTCGAGGATGATGAGGCTGGTCGATTGGCGGCCTTCCGAGCCAAGTTCGGTCGCAGCTGGGATGTGAACACGGTCGTGGAGGGAGAGGATGCGAAGACGGATCAACCGGCAAAGAGCAAAGAGGCTGCTGCTGCGGAGGCCGCTGCCGCTGAAGAAGAGGATGACAACTTGCTGGACCTGATTAGTTCGTTTGGGCAGGAGGAGCAGCAGCCGGGGAAGAAGAACTAATCCGATTGCGCTAGGATGGGGATGGGAGCTAGGGGGTTTCATTGATTTTCGCTCCATGTTGTTATACGATACAGATCTTGTTCGGCTTTATGTACAGTACACCATACCATTCAAATGGAGTTTCAGCATCGGTGGTTCCAGCTTCAGGATAGGGCCTTTAAAGATGCGTTGGATTGATGTGAACAAACGAGGTGGTACAATTAATGCTACATTGGGGACCGTTGATATCAGGACGCTGGTAGATAGTGTTCCGATTGCATACGTGAAAGACTCGCCAGAAGAGAAAACAAGTGTGGGCCGCATTTCACAGTAAGTAGACGGAGTGACAATTTACGTGATGAGACACAAGGGAAATGGATGGGACATCAATGAGTCGTGGCTGCTTTTGTACAGATGCCTATGCCTCTTCTGTTGGAGTAGCTTCGGCAGCCCCCTGGACCGCAGGCGCAGCATCGCCCGCGTTGCCGTAAAGGGGATTGCCTTCTTCACCCGCATCGAGTTGCAAGAGGAACGTCTCCCAGAGCTCGATCAACTGAGACATGTTAGCATCGACCACGACAGCTGGTGTACGGGCATGTAGCTGCTTACCTCCTTCTGAGCTTCAACCGCACTCTCCAAGAAGGTCTCAACGCCAGACTTGAAGTCCTCAACCTTCTCCTTCTCGAATCGCTGTAGCTCATTTCTCATCAGCCGACCCATATCCTCGAACAGCAGCCGCGCCTGGTGACTTTTCCTTTCCGCATCGGCCACGTCGGCATTGATCTGAGTCAGACGGTCCTGTTGCGTCTTGCCCTGTCGGAGAAGCTTCTCCTGGGTATGTTTGCGCTTCTGCATTTCCGCCTCCGCCGCGTGCCAGCTATGGAAGGCCTTCTGGCGTTGAGTGAAAGCAGTCTTGACACTGCCAATCAAGCGTAGGTACTCGTCGATTGTGATTCCCAGAGTGAGAACATCCTGCTGAGCCTGGCGTTCGTACAGCTCTCTTATGCGTAGCTGAAGGTCGGAAAGGCCCTCCAGAGGGGTAGAAAGTGTAGGCGACAGCTCGACAGCTGCCAACGCATGGAGGGATGCCGAAAAGTCACCAGCAGCCTCGGCCAGTCCCTTGCGCTGCGCCACCACCGTGTCCACAGATTTCATCAATGCCTTGAGTTGATTCTCCAGGGCGTCAAGGTAGATCTTCCGGTCATGGAACCACTAGCGTGCCATCAGTACATCGATCCGTCCGCATAGACTTGATGAACTTACATCATCATGCTCGACAAACTTCCCACCACCGCCGACGTTAATTCCAAACGAACTGAACATGCCCTTGTTTTGGCCGAGATCCGGCTCTCTGTTTTCCTTGTTCTTTACGTCCATGTTGAAGGTCTCGCTCTCCAAGAAGATCTTCAGGTCACCGTCATGCTGGAGAATAGGGTGCGCCGCAATCTTGTTCAGCATCCGCTCGAGGGCAGCTCGTCTGGACTCGACAAAGTTCGTATCAAAGCGGCCCACCGCCTGCTTCTCTGGAGGAGGGGGAACCACAACACCGGGGTTGTTGTTATGCATCGAATTATACAGCCAAAGAAAATCACGGTATCTGCGGCTGACAGTAAATTCTGACTGTCGGTATGCCTTGGAAGTTGTCTATGTGCAGTGTGAGCGGAGCCAACAGCATCCCAGGGCCAGGGTCAACCTACCTTGGTTCTCACTTGATACACAATATGACTACTCGTGAGGTCGCCGACTTTGTGCGGATCGCCGACGGTGATCTCAAAAGTCGGGTTCGCAGCTTTCTCAACACTGATGCTGGGCTGGGATTGGCGTTTCGACCCTTCCGCATCACTCGGGGGTTGTACTGGCGGAGGCCCTCTGAATCCCGCCCCGTCCTCTTCCAAGTTCACAGAATCCGACAGTGTGGCTCCAGCAGACACCTGGGATGCAGATGATGTAGGCCGAACATTGCGCCCTGCGAAAGCCTCCTTCTGGGGCGGGGTAGGTGCCTGTTCATGGGGACTGCTCTCGGCCTTGTCCCCGAGTGGACCAAGCGGATCAAACGAGTCATCCACCGCTTCTAGCTTTGTCGCCTGCGCATTGATTCTTCGGGTGCCTCGTGGGCCTCGTCGTACGGGAGAACGGGGGGCATTGGAGCTAGCTTGTTGTGTCGGTTGTTCCGGAGCTGTAAACCGTCACCAGGTTAGCATGTGTAGAGAAGTCGTTGGATGACAGAAACCTAAGTAGGGATCGTACAAGCTTCTTCCGCTTCGGATTGTGGCACATTATGGCTGGTGGTTGATTGCGAAGGCACGTCTGCAAGCTTGGGTTAGAGGAGGCACGATGCGATTGTATCCGTGACTGCCTGCTTGCTTACCGCCCCACGGGGAGTCGCCAGCGTCGAGATCCATAGGAAATGCCGAAATTGGACTGCGGTAGATCGAGAGACAAAGTGGGTCAAGTAAGGATAGAAATTAGCTAAAGCAACGAGGAACCGGGTGAAGTGTTGGTGAGAGACCGCAGTCGGGGAGTTGGAGCGAGCGACCAGGTTGCCGTAGCCCGATGATCCGCGCCGCCGTCCAACTACGGATTAGGGTTCCCCCGCCAAGATCAATGGCTCCTTGGGGGAATCCAACTATGACAGGAGTCCCATCCCCCAGGCATGAGGATGATGCACGGACGCTTACAATTTCGTAGACTCGAAGAATTGAAATGACGGAAAAGCAAATTGGTCCGCTGTATAGATTCTAATCCTAACCAGCGCATTCCCCTAATGCATAATTACTTGGGTTTCCCAGCCCCGGCACTCTACAAAAAGATCGTAACTGCGAGTACGGAGTCATTCGTGCATGTATTTCATTCGTGCATATATTTCATATGTATCGTCATCATACTGGGTTGTCTTCGAAGAAGAGACCTCAAACTGCGAGCGTCATACAGCACAGGCGGGTACGTGGTATGAAAACTAGAATGTGCAGGTCTTAAAGGATGTCCGTCTATTTCACCCACGGGAGACCAAGCTTGTGCATCTCCACAGCAAGCTGGAAAATATAGTCCAGACTCTCGCACTGGGTCTTGGCCTTGGCGACATCATCTCCCCAGACGTAACTATTCACAATCGTAAGCCTACCATCACCGGCAGGTCAAGAGAGATGACACTTACATTCCATGTCTCCTCACCAGGACAGCATAAGTGTCAGGGTATTGCTGCATGGCCTTCTCCAAGCTTCCAGTAAGGTCTTCCTCGAATGCGGTGTTCTCAATGATCGGGATGCTAAGCGTATCGAAGAAGCCCAGCATGCCCTTGCCCTTGCCGCGGGGGATGCCCTTAATCTGTTCAATGTTGCTGATCTCGAAGCAGGCGTTCGGGCCCTTCTCGCGCTCCACCAGGAGGGTCACCAGGACCGCCCATTGGGAATGAGTATGGATACAGCAGCCAGCTCCCTGCTCAAAAGCAGTAAGGAACAGTGGTGTGCAGGCTGAGGGGTTCAGCTTAAGCGGCTTGCGGATATACTTGCGCTCCGAGGGAGGGTACTTGGGCGTGGGGAATTCCAGGACGAAGATGTTGTCGGGCTGCATCATCTCCTTCTGCACACCAGAAGGAGCAATGAAGATGTGGTTGCCATGGCGGATGGAGGTCTACATGCAGTTATTGCGATCAATTAGCGATGAAACATGGTCGCCATCGATGTGCGACGATTCTTACCCCACCACCGGTGCCGGTGACCCAACCCCAGTTGTAGAACCGGCGACAAAGGTCAGGGATCTTGTTGGCAGGGTGCTCGGGGTCAGACGACTGGACCAAATGGTCATTGTTGTCTTTCTGGATTTCCTCGGCCATGATGATAGATCTTTTAAGCGGCTGTGAGATCCCCGCAAGTTTTGTCGATTAGATCGAATAGCTCGGACGATCGGCCCAGGTGCTGTCGCGGATATCAAGCAATACCTGCAGAGCGCCTTTCTCTCCTTCGAATGGGAGAAAGAGTCCTATATACCGGTAATGCAAAGACCGTGCCTGAAGTCGTACGGGCGAGGCAGTGGATGTATGACGAAAAGAGGAAAAAATGTCAGGCGGCGGGGAGGGGAAGCAGCAATCACCTCACTAACGCATTAAGGTAGCGGGGAGTGCTCGCGCCATCGCCGGTCATTGGTGGACACTAGTAGACACTGACGGTAGAGAAGAATCTAGTGCCTCGGATGGAAAGCCAGCACCGTTGCTGGATGAAGGGGAAGCAGGATGACAGGACCGGATCTTTTATCTTTTGGTTGCACTCGCATGCAAGGACCTTGGGAGTGGATGAGAATTAATCTCGATCCATTGTAATGCCGACCATAAGACGGAGTACCATGTAGAATAATACCGAGACGGACAAATACCTAATCAGAGGCCGCGGTTTGCATTGATTTGCATCCGCAGAACATTGGAGAAGCGCGACTAACCAGATCGGGCAGGCGGGACTTTACCCCAAGGAGCAGCGGCAGCGGAAGAGGCCACCTTGAACTTCCCAGCTTCATGCATCGCCTTGCGTCTTCTTATATAACCATCGCACCAGCGGTTCCTTTCTCTCTCTTCTCCTCTCCCTTCCCATTCCCCGTGCAGCTACTTGATTGTTGAGCTTGCCTTTTATCTCTCCTCCCTACCATCTCCTCCCCGGAGGTTCAATTGCTGGTGCGCTTGCTCGCCTTGTTTGTTTTCCTCTTTCCTTCCTTTGAAAGCCCTCCCGGACGTTCTGGTTAAGAGCGCCGATCGCCATCCACCATGCGCTTTAACGCGGCTTTGACTTCTGCCTTGGTCTCCTCGGCCTCCATCATGGGCTATGCCCATGCTGAGGAGACTGAGAAGAAGCCCGAGACCACCTCCGTGGCGGAGAAGCCTACTTTCACCGTGAGTAATCTCTGGCGGGTATCTGGTGTCGCCGCGCCTTGCTAACCGCGCGCTATCAGCCCACCACCATCGAGGCTCCTTTCTTGGAACAGTTCACCGATGACTGGGATTCCCGGTGGACTCCCTCTCACGCGAAGAAGGAGGACTCCAAGTCGGAGGAAGACTGGGCCTATGTTGGTGAATGGTCTGTCGAGGAGCCCACTGTCCTCAAGGGTATCGAGGGTGACAAGGGTCTCGTTGTCAAGAACGTCGCTGCCCACCACGCCATTTCGGCCAAGTTCCCCAAGAAGATCGACAACAAGGACAAGTCTCTTGTCGTCCAGTATGAGGTGAAGCCGCAGAGTAAGTGAGACGAGTCGGTAGTGCGCGCAGGGCGCTAACAGTGGTCCAGACTCCCTCGTTTGCGGTGGTGCCTACCTGAAGCTTCTCCAGGACAACAAGAAGCTCCACCTTGACGAATTCTCGAACTCGTCTCCTTACGTGATCATGTTCGGTCCCGACAAGTGCGGTGCCAC
The DNA here is from genome assembly GCF_003184845.1 of Aspergillus ibericus CBS 121593. NCBI lineage: Eukaryota > Fungi > Ascomycota > Eurotiomycetes > Eurotiales > Aspergillaceae > Aspergillus > Aspergillus ibericus. The sequence goes on from NW_020292117.1 coordinate 263,498, forward strand.
CAACAAGGTACGATGCATTGCCGATCGCTGCAACCTACAACAGAAGCTGACAATCTTATTTCTTAGGTTCACTTCATCTTCCGCCACAAGAACCCCAAGACCGGCGAGTACGAGGAGAAGCACCTCAAGTCCCCCCCTGCTGCCCGTACCTCCAAGGTCACCTCTGTCTACACTCTGGTCGTCAACCCCGACCAGACCTTCCAGATCCTGATTGATGGCGAGTCCGTCAAGGAGGGTAGCTTGCTTGAGGACTTCACCCCTGCCGTCAACCCCGAGAAGGAGATTGACGACCCTAAGGACAAGAAGCCTGCCGACTGGGTTGATGAGGCCAAGATCGCTGACCCCGAGGCCACGAAGCCCGAGGACTGGGACGAGGAGGCCCCCTTCGAGATTGTTGACGAGGAGGCTACCATCCCCGAAGACTGGCTTGAAGATGAGCCCTCCAGCATTCCCGACCCCGAGGCCGAGAAGCCCGAGGACTGGGATGACGAGGAGGATGGTGACTGGGTTCCCCCTACCGTTCCCAACCCCAAGTGCCAGGAGGCCTCTGGATGTGGCCCCTGGACCGCCCCTCTGAAGAAGAACCCCGACTACAAGGGCAAGTGGTCTGCTCCTCTGATTGACAACCCGGCCTACAAGGGTCCTTGGGCTCCCCGCAAGATCGCCAACCCTGCCTACTTTGAGGACAAGACTCCCTCTAACTTTGAGGCCATGGGCGCTGTAAGTTTCTGTCTCCACCAATTTCCTGGATTCGCGACTAACGACCACGCAGATTGGTTTTGAGATCTGGACTATGCAGAACGACATCCTGTTCGACAACATCTACGTTGGTCACTCCGCTGAGGATGCTGAGCAGCTGCGCAAGGAGACTTTTGATGTCAAGCACCCCGTTGAGCTGGCCGAGGAGGAGGCCAACAAGCCTAAGCCGGAGGAGAAGGTTGTCGAGCCCAGCGTGAGCTTCCAGGAGAACCCCTTGGGCCACATCAAGGAGAAGGTTGACAACTTCGTCCGCCTCTCCAAGGAGAACCCCATCAACGCCGTGAAGCAGGTTCCCGATGTGGCTGGTGGTCTGGCTGCTCTGCTGGTCACGATGGTCCTGGTCATTGTCGGGGCCGTTGGCGCCAGCAGCCCGGCTCCCGCTCCTGCCAAGAAGGGCAAGGAGGCCGCCGGATCTACCAAGGAGAAGACCGAGGCCTCCAGTTCCTCCGCGGATACTGGCAAGGGTGGAGCTACCAAGCGCACCACCCGTTCCTCTGCTGAGTAAACTGGCGCAGCCATGAGTGAACCTCCACGCGGGGAAAGAACGAGAGGAAGACAGCAAAAGCGAAAAAGAGCAAAAACAAACAAACCAGGGATATCCTCAACCTCATTGTGTTTCAATTTTATACCTCTGTTGCAGCGTTCAATCAATGATTCATTCTGATTTTATGGTGAAGACCGGCCGGGGTTGTATCAGCTGCCGAGAAGGGAACCAGACCTCTAGTTGGTGGCGTTTTGAGGAGGTTAATCGAGTGAGACGTGTAAAGTAGCCAAACTGCAGAAAGTACCGTTGGTTTCCTTAGTCATGATTCGGTAGGATCTCCGATTTCAAGCGGAATCACAATTTTGTGACGGATCGTCTGGTCTCAGTCCCCTGCGGCGACATCGGACCGACCCCAGAGCGTAGTTGTATAGTGATGCTCCGTAGGGTTGTCCTTACTCACCACCAACTCTGATCTATTCCCTACGGAGGCACCTCCCGTAAGAGCCCTGGATCTGGAACTATTCTGGAGACTTGGCCCAAGCTCCGCTGATGAAGGTGAAGCAACAGAGTAGAACTGGCCCAATCAGGCAGGCAGTTCCGGTTGGTCGCATGATTGGCCGGTGGCGCCGAGCGTTATCATAACCTCGGCGGAATGTAAAGGACCGTACCTTACGGAGCCCCAGAGAAAGAGTGGATGTACCTTACTCCAGCTCCCCCGGCCTCCTCTATTTATCCTCTTGCCTCCCTGCTTCCCACCTGGAATGCTCCCCTGTTCTTCCAGTTGAACCGAATCTCCGTACGTTGTACTACTTGGTGTTTTCTACTTCCAATCTCTTTCATTCAGTCATTCATCATGGCCGCCCGTCGGTCACTTGCCCGGTCCATCCCCGCTCTCCGCGCTGCATCTCCCCGCACGGCCGTGGCCACTGCCAGGTCAGTCGCTGCAGCTTCGGCCTCACGCTGTCTTTCGACTGCTATCATGTCTTTCTCATCCTCTTCATCTTCTACATCTTCCAAGCTTTCTACCTCCTCATCAGCTTCCATGGCCGCCACACGCAGACTCCACGCCACTGCTCAGCAGCTCACCCCCGCAACCACCTCCGCGGCTACTACCGCCACCGAATACCCGACGGACCACACTCCAATCGCCAACCCCATCGACACCGCCAACTTCCTGGACAACCAGTTTGTTTCTTCCAAGGCTTCAACATGGATTGACCTGCACGATCCTGCCACCAACAACCTTGTTACTCGGGTGCCGCAAAGCACTGATGAGGAACTACGGGCCGCCGTCGAGTCCGCCCAGAAGGCCTTCCCGGCGTGGCGCGCAACAAGCGTCATCGCCAAACAGCAAATCATGTTCAAGTTTGTTAGCCTGATCCGTGAGAACTGGGACCGACTTGCCGCATCCATCACGCTCGAGCAGGGCAAGACCTTTGCCGATGCCCGGGGTGATGTTCTCCGCGGTCTTCAGGTTGCGGAAACAGCCTGTGGTATCACCACCCAGCTAACGGGTGAGGTGTTGGAAGTCGCCAAAGACATGGAAACCAGGAGCTACCGGGAACCTCTGGGTGTGGTTGCGGCCATCTGTCCTTTCAGTAAGTGATCATGCAGTGTCATGCAAGTCCACGGTGTCTTCGCCGACGCTAACCGCCCCGGCAGACTTCCCCGCAATGATTCCCCTCTGGTGCATTCCCGTCGCCACCGTGACCGGCAACTGTCTTATCCTCAAGCCATCGGAGCGGGATCCCGGAGCTGCAATGATCCTGGCCGAGCTGGCCAGGGAAGCAGGTTTCCCTCCCGGTGTCATTAACATTGTCCACGGTGCCGCAAAGACAGTCGACTTTATCCTCGACGAGCCCGCCATCAAGGCCATCAGCTTCGTTGGCAGCAACCGTGCAGGAGAGTACATCTACACCCGGGGTTCTGCCAATGGCAAGCGTGTCCAGGCCAATCTGGGAGCCAAGAACCATGCTGCTGTGGTTCGGGACTGCAACAAGAACCAGACCCTAAACGCCATCGTCGGCGCGGCGTTTGGTGCTGCCGGCCAACGTTGTATGGCCCTGAGCACCGTGGTCATGGTCGGTGAGACTAAGGATTGGCTTCCTGAGATGGCTGAACGGGCCAAGGCTCTGAATGTCAATGGAGGCTTCGAGGAGGGTGCTGATCTCGGCCCCGTCATTAGCCCCGAAAGCAAGAAGCGTATCGAAGACCTTATCGCCAGCGCCGAAGAGGAGGGTGCGACCATTCTCCTAGATGGTAGGGGTTACAAGCCGGAGAAGTACCCTAACGGCAACTTTGTAAGTTTCTCCCATATGTTTCATATGGTAGTATCCTAATCACGGGCTCCTAGGTCGGCCCTACCATCATCACCAACGTTACCCCCGAGATGAAGTGCTACAAGGAGGAGATCTTTGGCCCCGTCCTGGTCTGCCTCTCGGTGCCCACTTTGGATGATGCGATTGAGCTCATCAACAAGAACGAATATGGTAACGGTGCTGCCATCTTCACTCGCTCCGGCTCTACTGCATCCCGGTTCCAGAAGGACATTGAAGCCGGCCAGGTCGGCGTCAATGTGCCCATCCCTGTCCCGTTGCCCATGTTCTCCTTCACCGGCAACAAGAAGAGTATTGCTGGAGGTGGTGCCAACACCTTTTACGGCAAGCCTGGATTGCAGTTCTACACCCAGCAGAAGACGGTGACCAGTCTGTGGCGGAGTGAGGATGCCGTCAGCACCAAGGCCCACGTGGTGATGCCTACTCACTCGTAAGAGTTATCAGACGAAGAAAATGATTACCAAATATGAGTTTTATACCATTTAGTTGAGTTGGGATTTTGGAATGATTTATTCACGTGCATACCTCAGATTGTTATTGCCTTTATTCAATATTCAGAGGCCGCTTTACTCAAATGCAAAAGGTGGTGTTGGGCCTCAGCAATTGTACGTATGATATGCATTGATTCTGCTGCAAGCATCTGAACTGCGAAATGCCATTCATCACGGTTCCCCTTCCATCCTAGCCCTATGCTTCTTGTAGACATCTAAAACCAGCCTGGACCTCTAGACTAATCCATGCGGACTTTATTTCAGCAAAGTCATCCTGTTAAATACAGAAATAGAACAACAGACCCTCCAGAACCACTCTGCAGTGGTAACCCCCTGCGCATCAGCCATATGTCGCTACTTTTAGTTCCCTTATTCTTCTTCTTCCAACATAGTACATTCAGCGTCCAGTCCCTGTGACCACCACTTCAAGCAAGCTCGAGTAATCAGCCGAGTGGCTGGCCCGGTCGACTCCATCGTCATCTGCCTGCAGCTGCAATCACTCCTTATACGCCATCAATGTGCTTATCTGAAAGTCCCCCCAATCATAAGATCTATATCCTGCGACCGAAACATTGCCGACATCTGGTTGATCTGTTGACCCGATCCTAGTATCGTCCATACACACCAGTCTCGTCTCGTCTCATGTGTATGTTCGCAACTCACAATCCACTTTCCCACATGGAATGATCCCGACGAGATGAGACGAGATGATGTTAGATCTGCCTCCCTCATAAATACATCCTTGCAACGACAACTGTATATCCTCCCATACTCGCTGCGCCTTAAGAGGAGCTAGTGTGTCTGATGCACCAAGGGGACCTTGAACTTCAGACCTACTGACTGGTATGCGCGTGACGGACGTCGATTACATCCAGTATCGGCGGGAGTTGACACGGAAGAAACGTGTTTGGGTGTGAACTTTGAATTTCTTTTATTGACATAATAAAGACGGGAGAACAGACTCCAGATAGATATATTCGCGATCTCGCCAAAGTTGAAAAAGGCATCGGATGCCATAGTACATCTATTCCCGGGTTGAAATACAGTCATGTATCTAGCGCAAGCCGGACCGGGTGGGTTATTTTGATATTGGATTCACGAAACCTAGTTGGTATGACACAGTGGAAGCATGTCATTGTAAACCACGATTGTCATTCTTGGACTTTGAAGTCCGAAGTGTTAATGTGGTATAGATATGGGGCTGTTCTTGCCGGATTAGTACTATTCTCATCAGACTGGTCGGATGTAGATACGATCCCGAGGGAAGAGACGACCGAGTGTGGCAGTGGGGACAGTGAGGAGAGTTGCTATCCCATATACAAGTGTCATCATGTTTGACTTTCCCGAATGTCAGGGTATCGTTTCAAATACCGTGGTATACCACGAACTAGTTTGTTGAGATGCCAAAGAGATGGGAGCAGCTTGGTTGAGAATACCACTTGAGGCAGGTTAGGGATTTGTCGAATGGGCTAGTGATCTTAGTTGGACAATGGGCAGTCTTTGTATGTCGGTATCTTCGATTTGGAGGGGGTGGTGTCGAGGACAATGTCTGAAGATTACGATGGGATTAAGAGTTGCTATCGCTGCGTGAAGTGGTTGATGATGGGGTGATGAATAGATTATTTCACCTTTATTGAATTGATCTTGCGCTAAGTGACTGGCTGCCAGTTGACGATTTTCTTTAGAAGAAGTGATATTCAATATTGGCCACGACTCATTGTAGTTCTGCGACATGATCAACATGCGGAGATGAGGGAAAAGAAATCCCCCAAGAAAAGGAAGGAGATGAACCCTCCACACCGCCCCTTAGGCAGGCAGATCTGAAGCCGGTCAAGTCCATATGAAAAAGCAATATCATGAGGGGTCAAGCGGACAGGTCAAGATACACAGATATACCAATCAAAGAGCAGTGAGGCAAAGCAGCCAAGATCGTTATTTGCAGGTATTGAAGTTCATTCCGTATAGATTTCCCATCTATTGGCACAGAAAAGTCAAGTATGCAATGTATTCAGCCAATGCTGTTCCTCCTTCACCATGCGGCAGAGGAAGTTGTGACACCTCCATAATCGACTCGATATGGGAATAACATTTGATCTGTCTTTCTATGATGTGCCCTTCTGTGAGCTCCTGCGCGTTTATGCCGATCCTCTGCATCGTGGGATATGTAGATCGTAAACTGATCCTTCCTGCACACCGACAATGGCCCAGCACCGGATTTATGCAGAAAAAAATGATGTCATATCGGATTTGAACATTATACCTAAGACCGGGCATCGGTCAGACCTCCGAGCCGATATACTTCAATGCCCCGAGAAACAACGGAGCCAGCATGATGAATATGCCGTTGGCGGGGGTATTGGGTATTGTAGTAGCCGCGAAAAGTGAAACCGAAAAGAGTGCCCGAGCCGGAATTACATCGCCCGTCGATTATCTGGCCCATTTTCCAATTCCATCACAATCACCATCACAGTATATACATAGAGTCGACATAGCAATAAACATCTTGCATAGTAATGAACCAAACAAATTTTCTCACTTATATCGTTTCCTTTTTCATACTACAACTTGGTGTTTTCATCCGTGGCAACTCAATCCCTTCAGGTAGGGGTCATCACGCTAGGCTTCATTTATGGGTGGACATGTCAAAAGACGCATGAGAAATCACTCCGACACCTCAGAGCGCATGCACAAGGCCAATATATTGATGATAGTCGGCGACCGGATGTCGATGCGCTTCCTGAGTGATGTGCTGAATGTCATGCATTAGGGCTGCAGACGGGCTATGCGCACGGGGCCAACCATCACTATTGAAGATACTCGATCTGAACGGCTGCCTGCCCGTATAATTGATATCAGATATACGCAAGGATACAAGGATATAGTTGATGAGAAACGGCATTCCAATGCGGATTGTTTTTTGACTAGTCCAGCCGATGCATAGGCCTATCAATTCTCCCAGGCGATCGGAGTAACTAAACCTGCCATACGTCTGACTTCTCATATTCAGAAGTGCCCGACCATTCCGGATGAGAAAAATGTTTTAATGACTGCCGAGTGATATGATTATACCGCTCTGACTCACTGTAATTTGCAAGCGCACCCGGTATTTCAATGGAACTCCGATGCTGATGCAGAGCGCTAGTTGGGAACATACCGTACATGTTGGTCTTTAAGCGCTTTACGAGGGACAGGTTGAACGAATGTACGGAGTAATAATGTTTAGTCCTCCCAAATCAGTTCTAGTAGGACAGCACGTCTGACTGCACCTGATCTTGAGCGGGTCCTGGTCTCCGTGCCGAGGTAGCACCTCATTCTATTAGACAGAACGGCTTCTAATCACGAGAATCCCATGTGAAAGCCCTTACTCAGCCCGAGGCTTGATGAAGGTGTAGACAAATCGGGCCAACTTGTAGGTCTTGCCCTTGACCACGGCAACACGGCGAGTGTAGTAGCGCTTGCCACCAATCTCTTCAAATCCCCAGATCTACGTGTCCTCCATGTTAGCCCTCGTCAACAGGAAATGGTGAGATACATACCTGTTCCGCAGTCCACCCGCTATCCAGGTTCTCCACAAAGCTTTGGTACCAGAGGCCCTCGCCCTCGCCATACTCTTCGCCAATGTCTTCCACAAGAAACCCTTCGCTCTCGCTCCCGTCAGCTAGCACCTGTCCCCTCAGGAACTTGAAGACCAGGGGCTCGTCGCTTTTGGTGTTGAAGTCCAGATAAGGGCGGACCTTTCCGTCCTCACCCTTGGATCCACGGCTAAACTTGGAATGGCCTCGGACGTGGCCAAAGATGTGATCTTGGTGCTCTCGCGGCTCGGAGTCGCTGATACGCTTCTCGGTTGTACCTTTGATACCACCGGTGACAGTCTGGTCGATGTCGATGTGCAGAACGGTGGGGTCTGCGGGGTCGGGGTACTCATGGATGGAGAGGGTGACTGTTGCGACGCTGAGTGCTTTACGCATGAGCCAACCCATTCCTTGCTATCCGCTCATGGCTGTATATTAGTGGGGGTTGTTGTATTGGCCCACAAGCAATCTTGGTTCGCCGAGAGCACGGGAGGTGCGTGCGAAACTTACCAGCTCGAGAATCGGTTCTGTGGGATTGGACAGGGTTTTGTCCTGAACACGCAATGTCAGTCAAGGAGTAGAGAGGGTTCAAGGAGGATATCTAAGTACCATTACCCACTCGCCGTTCAAGTTCTTTAGGGTGATGTCTGCGGGGGCAGCCATGGTGCAGATTGGATGAGGGGTAGGATCGATAAGAGATGGCTTCACCAGACACTAGGGGGGGTAATAGGTAATGATGGGCAAGTAGTGGGAGAAGGTGAAAATCTCGGTGGTGGTACAAAGGCGGGCTGTGGGAGAGCAGCAGCAGCGACCAACTATATATACATCGCAGTTCATGTGATGTGCTCCTTCCCCGTTAGTCTCTCCAGCATGCGCTCATCGCCAGATCGCCGCTTCCGCCGAGGCATCTGACACGTGCCCCTGCAGTCTGGCTTTTCCTAAGGCGCCATGATTCTCAAGGTGATGGATCATAGTTGAACATGCTCAAGACCGGAGTATTTATTTCCTGAGATTCGATTGAGTCGGTGTGCGGAGTATTTCCTGACCGACTGACACTTTCAGTTCATTCTTCCAGCCTAGCCTTAGTTCTTCACTGAACTGTAATAGGTGGTTAGATTCAGGGGAAAGTCCGAGCAATCCTGGTTTCCCAAGAGGAAGCTGGGATTGGATTGAGGTTCCTGTTGCAACGTGCCAGTAACTTTGCCAGTAACTTTAGGCCTCCGCTGCCTGCCTCAGGCCGCCAGCGGGCGAGGCCCCTTTCACGTGCCCCCGCGGAGGCCAACACAACTCCGGGCGGACCTTCCAGCATGTCGGCAACAAACATTCAGTCCCTGTTGTTAATCGGCCATTGCATTGCCATTGTGAGGGTCTGCCATGTCCTTCAATAGGAAGTATGCTGGTCTTCCCGACCTGGTATGTCTATACGCTCTCCTCCCTGGTTTATCTCGACCAACCGACTAACATTGTTGTTTGGGCTAGGATCTCGCGCCCGATATCTACGAGACCCCCGATCTGACCGACGAGGCGTCCACCGTCCCGGTCAGCTACCCCGCCTGGAGCCCCAGCCGGGTTCCATTGCTTCTGATAGCTCGTTCCTGACTATGTCTACAGACGACTACTATCCGCACCGCATCCAACGCAGACGATGACGCCGGCTCCAGTTCCGATATCGATCGGCAGGGGATCAATGCCGATGAGGCACGCGCTCACTTCTTAGGAGCCACAGTCGACGCCCGTGATGTCAATTTCTCAGACAGTCTCGCGACAAAGCGGAAGGCATACAAAAACAAAAACCGCCGACGGCGCCGACAAGAAAATGGTCTAGAGGAGGCAGAAGACTTTAGCGATAGCGAAGAAGAGAGCTTGGAGAGGAAGCTCGCCCGCCTTCGTCGGGAAGTGGAAGAACTGAAAGATGAGATGGCTGCTCGAGAGTCGGAAACGGAAACCACCGAAGCACCTATCGATGGAAAGGAGACAATGGGCGACGGCGTCCTTGAACTGAGCCGAGCATTGGACAACCTTTATACTTCCCGAAGTGATACGGGGTCACACTCAGCGGCTGCGATGCTATCACAGAGAATAGCATCCAAATCTACGCCCGAGACCTCAACAACCGTCCCCAGCAACCAGGAATCCACACAAGCCGACACTCCTGCGTCTTCCTCTGCCGGTGTTCTGGCCCACGCGGCAGCATTTGACGGCCGCCTGGCGCTCATTGAAGCCGCCATGGGGATCTCTAACTCATCGAACCCCTTCGTCAGTGACGGAATCTCAGAGCCTGCACTTCAGCCCGTACTTCCAGCCCTTGACCATCTCACATCCCGCCTTTCCACCCTCATGAACATCCTCGTCGGCCCGAACCCCGTCTCGGCCGTGCCAACGATGGGCTCCGCACCCCCTTCCACCACCGTCACAACTCCCCAGCTTGAGACGCTATCCTCCCGAGTCCGAAAGCTCACGGCAGACACGGAAGCCCTTGCATCTGCGCGCAAGCGCGCTGTGGATGCTGCCAAGGCTGCACAGAATGCGCGCATCGCAGCCGCCGCCATCGAGCCCTCTGACATGTCCGTGTCGTCGTCATCCGCCACAGAGGTCGACCCGGCTGCCACGCAGCGCGATGAACAAGCCACCAAGATCCAAGCCCTCTACGCCACTCTCCCCACCATCCAGTCTCTCCACCCGATTCTTCCCAGCGTGCTGGAACGTCTCCGTTCGCTCCGTGCCATCCATGCCGGCGCCGCACAAGCCTCCGAGTCGCTGGATACGTTGGAGAAGCGACAAGCAGACATGGCTCGGGAGATTGAGCAGTGGCGCGAGGGGCTACGGGTGGTCGAGGAGAAGATGAACCAGGGAGAAACAGCGATGAAGAACAACATCGAACTCGTCGAACCCTGGGTCCGAGACTTGGAGGACCGACTGGACCGGTTGGAAGGAACTGGCGCCTGATGCAGGTGCCGGTGTATGAAAATTCATTCTATGTTGAAATAATCGATACCGATTCCCAATCGTTGAAGCGGATAATACCAATACCATTACCATTGCAAATCATTGTACATAGTTCTGCTACCATATGAACAGGCTGGAATACTGCATTACACGATACTGTACAAGCTCACTAACAATATCTTTTTCTCTCCCAATCATTTATCTTCTTCAGATAATCTACTCCAACCTCAACAATCAACCAGGGTATATACATCCATCCACACATCCACCTACCTACTACCTTCATTTATTTCACCCTCCTCAAAACCCTAATCTTCGGCTCCATCCTCACCTCCACCCACCACCCCCTCGTAACCACCCTCCTCGCCAGCTCCCTCCCCAATTCCCACCCCCTGGCCCCCTCATTCCCAAACACCATCCCAACAACCCTCTCCTCCACCTTCCCCACAGCCTCATCCCCAGGCCTTATGATCCGCAACCCCGCGAACCCATCCACCGTGTCCACCACCTCCCATTGCTTAGCACCGGAGGCAGACGCGGCGAAGAGCTTCTCGGTCTCTTCGCCCGGTTCGATGAGTACGTAGTCGAATTGGAACCAGAAGGAGGGGTGGGATTTGGTGGTTTCGGTTTCGGTTTTGTCGTAGTGCCAGATTGGGTTGCTGTTGGTGTTGTTGGGATTGGAGGGGGATGAGGAAGGGTGTTGAAGGAAGCGGGTGACGCCGGTTTGGCAGGCGAGGTTGTCGAGGTAGACGGAGATGGAAGAGGGGGGGTTGGTCTCGGTGTTGGCGTAGGCGTAGGTGTGGAGGGCGTTGAGGGCGTGCGCGCCGGGGTAGTTTGCCGAGGAGGCGGGGAGGAGGATGAAGGTGGAGAGGAGGAAGGAGGCGAGGGTGGAGGCGAGTAGGAGGAGGGAGAGGAGACGGTAGAGAAGGGATTTGGTGCGATGGGTCCAGATGTAGGATGCGCCGAGGGCGGAGGCGGCGGTGAGTGGGGGGATGGTGTAGACGATGAAGCGCCATTCTTTGTGGGGTTGGGCGCTGTAGATGGCGAGGAAGAGGAGGGAGGGGAGGAGGGTGTAGGTTGCGAGGGAGCGGGTGGAGGGTTGGAAGAGCGCGAGGGGGATTCCCACGGTGTAGGTGAGCGGGTTGAGGAGGAGACGGGGGACGGCGTTGGTGAAGTAGAAGTGCCAGGGATGTGTGCCCCATGCGGAGGCTTGGCCGGAGATGACGTTGAATTTGAAGGCCGCGAGTTCGGGCCATAGGGGGAACTGTTGCCAGAAGAAGGAGTCCACGAGGACGGTGGAGGTGAGACCGACGAGGAGGCCGAGGATGCCGGCGGGGATGATCTCGCGCTGGATGCTGATCCGACGGGTTGCGAAGAGAAAGATGGTGTTGGTTGCGAGGAAGATGGCCAGTTCGGAGCGGAAGATGATGCCGGCGATGGTCAAGAGGTATAGCGAGAGTCGGGACCGTTTCTTGTAGGTTTTCGGGCTGACTGGTTCCGGGAGGATATATCGCAGGGCCAGGGTTGTGAGGCCAAAAGCGAACATGTTGGATAGTGTTCGCGATGCGTAGTAGAGAACGTGGAACTGACTGGCTTGGAAGAGCAAGTACCAGATTGCGGTGGTCTTGCCCGCCGTGCGTCGCAAACCGGAAGCAAATGACAGCAACGAGACGGCATTGAAAAGGCCCAGAATAGCTCGTGCTGATTTTGGGTCCAATTTGTCAGAGCCAACGCGAAGACAAGATCAGACTAGAGCACCTACCGAGGAACTGTCTATCGATACTGGCCTTCAACCAGATGAACGGTTGCGACAGCCCGGACAGCATCACGGCACCGACAAACGTCCTGGGCACGGCACCCGGAAACGCGAAATGGTCATATTCCGCGCGGAGCGTCTCGGAGACATTGCGAGTAGGTATTCCGGAGGTCAAAATATCATGGATAGCCTGAATGTGGAACGACTCCTCTACCTTAGTATAAGGAGCGGCGGCGAGATGGAGGAGGACGAGGGCCGGGATTGCGCCGAGAAGCAGCAGGAAGACTGGCGGGGGTCAGCGATTCTATCCAACAACACAGATCTGATGCAAACCTACCGACATCTCTCCCCATGATGGCACCATGAACACTTTCTGTGCTTCGTAGAAATTCAGTTCAGGTCAGTCCAGAAGGACAGACAGCTGCTCGAAAAGGACAACAACCCGCCCCGGTAAAATTACGTATGCAGCGATACTGCCGCCGCGGCTCTCCGCCTCTCCTCCGCCTCTCCGCCATCACCATCTCCGTCCAGGCTGCAACAACACGAACAATCCACGCTCTGGTCCGCTCTTCACCCACCACCCAAGATGTTCTTCTTCGGCCTTGGGAAGCTCGTCTATGGTGCGCCACTCCTTCTCCTCTCCGGCCGATAACCACTCCATCGACCCGCACCGCAACTCACTCACTAACCCATGCAGTCATCATCCTCCTCATCAACTCGCTCGCTGTCCTCTCCGAAGACCGATTCCTAGCCAGAAGTACGTGCGCTCCTACCATTTCCTTCCTGGTAAAAAGGAACCAAAGCTCAATTAACTCAATCAATTATAGTCGGATGGGGTCGCACACAAGGTGACCCGGCCTTCGGCGCATCCTACGATACCACCAGCGTCAAAGCCAAAACCATTAATCTGATCGCGAGTGTGCGGACCGTTATGCGAAGTATGTTCTACCTCTCACTACATATACTTTACATCCTTTTGTTTTTGTCCTCTGTGACTATCGAGCTGGATCAGAGATAAACAGGCGCTAACAACTCTGGTGGTTCTAGTACCCCTCATTGTAATCAACACGATAGTCATCGTTTACGAGCTTATCCTGGGTTGACGGACGGTGTAAGATCTTTTCTATGGGTTGGGGGTTTCGGATACATACAGCATTGCTCTTCTTGCTTCCGGGGATTGAGGGGATATATTCCGCTTTGTACGAAAATGACTGGGTTGAAATGATATGAGTTTTGCATTGATATGAATAAACCTTTGCGGGTCGTCCGTCTGGTGCAGTGAGCTGAAGTGGACATGTCCTGGTTCTACACTTCCCCGGCTAGGTAGGAACGCTCTTCTTATGCGGATGTATTCGCATCAGAGTCTATATACCGTGTAATGTTGATACATATGGTCTATCCCATCGAAATCGAAGGATGAGATGCTCAACGCAACAAGACAGGAGGTGTTCGTACCGGGATCCAATCAAGTTCCTCCCACAACTGCGCCCGCCCGGGTGCTTTTGCATCAGCTAGAAATCCCCTTCATAATCCCGAAACAGACCTGTAACCCCATTCCCCATGACACATTTGAAGGTAGATTCGACAACCACAGATAACGGCAGATTCAGAAAGTAAACTCGCCCAACGCCTCACTTGCCCAGCGGTGTGACCCAGGCACGGGTATCACATGATTGAACAGTCCAAGGAGATAGCAAACAGAAAAGAAGCAATGATTGGCTAAACGACATGCAGAAGCGGAATTGGATTGGAAGACATCACAATGTAGGCCAGGGCCAAAGGTGGGGGCAATAAGACAGGAACCGGACCAACATCAAACAGAGCATCCAATGCCGACAGACACGCGCATCAAGCAATATCGCCATACATAGGATGGATCCGGTGGTGAAGAGAAAGGTGATGATACATCAGAAAATATGTACGAGAAGAACATGTATGGTATGTGTGTGCATGCGGTTGGAGCAATCGGTGAAAAGCACATCTTAGGAAAGGATGCTGAACGATTTCTTCCGGATGCTGAAACTCCGCCATTTGCCATGCCCGGCTCGATCGCCCTTCGGACTCTTGAGAGCATCTTGCTCGTCATCGTGCGCGAGAGACTTGTGGACGATGTGCGATTCCTTCGGAGAAGCTTTACGAGGTGAAAGTGGCTGCGCGTGTTCAGATGGCACGTGGTTTGGAGTTAGGGGCTCGGCACTAGGAACGGAAGATAGACCGGACGATGAAGCACGGCTTTCTTTGTCTTTGCCCAAGCGCTGGCTGAAGCTCTTGCTGCCCCGTTTCAAACGACTGAGACCGTTGCCAGACCTTTTCGAGTCGCTATCCTTTCCGTTATCTGGGGGGTGGCGTCGATCTTCATCTGCCTTGGACGCCTTGCTGGCCTCGAGGGCAGCCTTCAATTCAGCTTCCTCGCGTCGCTGATTTTCCTTGGCTCGTGTTTCTTGTTCCTTCCGGCGCTGCTTCTCTAACTCCTTTTCGGCCGCCTTGCGCTCCTTTTCTTCTTTGGCCCGCTCCTTTTTGGACTGGATGTCACTCTTTTTCGGGCTCAACGGCCGGCTCTGAGTTTCAGGTATCGGCGGGACCGGAGGTGGGATGGCCACTGGGGGAGTCGAAGAATCACTCTCTGGACCTATATGCTCTGTATGTGTGGGTAGTTGAGGCGCAGTGGGGGCTCGTCGGAGGCCCGTGTGTCGTTGGGGTTCATCATGCGTAGGGATCTGCGAGGCACTATGGACATGAGCCAATCCCGGGGGATGAACGGAGCCGTTTTGTTTCACCGCAGCCTCGTTCGAATCGGCCACGTTTGAGTTCATGTTCTCCAGCTCCTGTTCCTTCAACACAGCTTCCAAGGTCGTCTCCTGGTAGAACAGGACGTAGGCACATGCCAGACCTGGCTTGTCGCCAAAGAAGTTGCGTACGTAGTTCTTATCGACAGGCTCCACCATCTCATCGTCGAAGAGCAGCCATCCGCGATCCTGCGTCTTGATAATGGCGACATAGTGTCCGTGGTAAGGGCCGCCCCCGATGTGTACCACCACTGCATACAACTCGTATAGGCGATCCGGATCCTCTGCGTCATCCGTCGTGTTGAAGAGACGAAGGTGGTAAGGATAGACGACCCGATGGAAAAGCTTTTGAAGCCGTTGGAGGTCCTCGGTATACTTGAAACGCTTGAGATGCAGGGCCAAGATTCGAGGAAGGCGCTTGATCTTCATCCTCTTCTCCGCCTCCTGAAGCCCCCCACAGTTATCGCAGTGAAACTTGTTTCTTTCACAGAGCATCTCCTCGGCCGAAAACTTCCTGAGACACGATGTCACCGACGAGTGCTGCTCCAAATCCACCGACAAGTCCAAAAAGATTTCGTCACGCTGGGAAACTTTCTCGCAGGTAAGGCACTGGGTCTCCGACGTTAAGGTACCCTCAAAGAGCTCGTGTACCCATCGCGTGGTGTTGGGGGTTTTGGACCCTGAACTGATCGATTGTTCGGATGACTCCGCGGTTTCCGGCGGTGGTAAGCTCGGTACCGGCTGCTTCATTGCTTCTGCCTCTACATTTGCAACTACTTCGTTGAGCAGGAGGTTCAAAAATTCGTGAGCATCCTGATGCATAGCCGACCGAAACATTTCATGCTCACGGCGAAGGACGTCCAAAAAATGCTGCGGTCGGATGATACCTATCCTGGACTGGCTCCCCACGATAGACTCGAAGATGTCCTTGAGTGAAGTGAATAGCGATTCCGACATTCCATAACTGGCCGCATTATTTTTCGTTTCTAGTAGTGGTAGTGTCTGCAGCGCCATTTTCTTCTTGTATTCCGGCGACTCTTTGTCCTCGGGTTTCTGCGGTTGACTAGGAGGTGCCCCCGGACGCTGAGCATTGGCGGCTTTCTGCTTCTCCGCTTGTGCCTCAGCTTCCAGGTTCGCGGCGGCATTCTGATAACGGAGGTTTTTCGCTAACGCAGCTTCTAGGCTTTCTATCGGCGTCCGTGTGGGATAATTGATGACTGCTTCTCTGAAAGGAACTGAATAGTAAAGACACTGCAGGATCGAGTTGCAGTAACTGTCCGAATGGCCATTAGTGATCCGTGTCCGAGGACGCCCTTGCCCCCCGTCAGGACTCGGGAGGGTTATCGATCAGCAACTCACCAAGTATTACCATACTAGAAAGCGCAAGCAGATGTTAGTCACAGAAAAGCCGGGGGACAAGCCGCAGAGTGGACAAACTAACATTTTCCATGCCAAAAAACTTGTCACTACCATCCTCGCGGACCGAACCCATATCTTGCAGCATTTTCTCCAGCGGGGTCATCGGAAGCGCCTGGGGTTCTTTCTTCGCGGGAGTCGCCCCGACCGAAGGAGTGGCGGATCCCTATTTAGAAGGCGATTAGCATTCTGTTGGTTGTGACGGCTCATGATCAGGGTGCGGGGGGTTATTCATTCGTGTTCTGGGGCGCGCCTCTGTTTGTCTGTGTGCGTTGTCGGGATGGACAGGGTCATAGGATACACCGAAGGCAGGACAGAAAGACAGAGGATTCCAGAGAACGCCGCGGAAGGGAAAAAAAGGCACGACCAAGCCGACAATTTCAAAACTCACCACATCTCTCCGGAAACTCCTCAGAAAAGACCCCATGATTAACGCAAAGTCTCGAGATCCTTAGTGTTCAGCCTCATCTGGTAGCTTTGGCGGGATAAAGAAGCCGACGCCAGAACCGAAGGGAGTGAATATGAGGCGTTCAAGTCACGCGCAGGCCAGCCAGCCAGTATGCGACGGCAGGAACCAGGAAGCGAAGTCGAGATGAGATAGAGGGATTCGAGACAGCAACGGTAGGTTGTATGATACGGGGTCGAAACAATTGTTGACAGCGACAAAGGACAAAGAGGAGAACGGTTAGGTGGCCAGCATAAGGTTTCAAAGGTCCGCGGATCCGACGAGGTCGTGGAAGGCTTGGAGATGTGGATGAGTGAGCGAGGAATGGGGCGGAACGTGAACGGGCGGCGGAATCGAAGGTGGAGAACGCTGCGGTCGGAGGGTAAGAGGCGCAGCCGAATTGGAACCCGCTGGGGGAGGAATGGATGGTAAGAATATGGCGCAGGCAGGAGGGAAGGCCAGAGAAGGAGAGGAAAAGGACGAGCAAGAGAAGAGAGCGAGTGTGTGGAAGAGGGAGGAGGAGCAGCAGTGGAGGAAGGGGAACTACGTCGTGGTAGGCGGATTACTGCCCCAAGTCCAGCCAGGAACCTCTAGCCCGGACAGGAAAGGAAGTATAGATACACATCTGCCTGGGTATTATTACCACCGTATCCGATGGGGCCCGTAATCATGACGGGCGGGTGCGCGGGCCCGAGCGGTTTTGGAGCAACTCGATTTGAGCGACTTAAAATGGGGAAGAGATGTTAGATCACAGACTTTCAACGAGGCCCAGTCAAAAGAGTCGATTGAACACAAGCAGACACTAAGCTCGATCTACCGTTGAGACACTGCTCCCTTCGAGGAGTGAGCCCTCCCAAATCAGCCAGTCTTCATCTGACCTGACACGGTTCTTTACGGGCGCATCCGCCCGTACGGAGTATTTTACAGTGGGTTTGAGATTTTAACTCCTCCCACGCATCGGAACGTGGTGTGTCCAAGGGGAATATCCGCGACAAGCCCCGTTCTGTGTTCCCCCTCACGCTTTTCTTTATGATCCTAGCAAGTCGAGTGGAGGGCTTTGTTGTTTCCCCCCTATAGCCGTCTCCGGCTTTAGCGCTACGTCACTTGTTCCATATATTAGAGTTCCTCCACAGCGCATTTCTTGACGCCGTGCAATGCAACAAAACCAGAAGAGGGGGTCGGGCTTGATCCACTGGTCTGGAATATAGCCGGTGGCTCTCCTCTTCCGGTGTAAACTCCGCCAGTTAATCTCTTAACCCCGGAGGCCCGGTCAAATGTCATGGAGCATCTCACCTGCTCTTAGGTCAAGTCAGCAGGCTACACATGTCTATTCATAGTTGATTCTGTGTAACCAGCGCCTCCCCCAAAAGTGCAGTACGGAGGATCGGGATGCGTGCAGAATCGATGTGTAAGAAGAGACCAAAAGCCTGCACAGAACAAGTGGACGTCGGATAATATAGACACAAGGAGTGAGGTGCGGTTGCATCGAGATCCAGAACTAGGGCTCTGATTTGTTGCCAGTCCATTGGCATGACTTAACCTTCCCATGAGCCTTGTGCGGACCGTACGACCTGAAACGCATCTGTTGCGTCGCGAGGCTTGGGGCTATGCTTCCGTTCACCGCAGGTATGGCAACCCAACTAGGTAGGTTATCGCCTGCGGGCGCAAGGAGGATGATCGGAACAATAACGACGAATGATGAAGGCAGGGAGGAGACGTGATTCTACCACCGCTATCTAGCGGTCATGGAAGCGGGATAAAATGCGTGATTTTAGTAGCCTGTCCAGGCTGGCGGCGTTCTTGGCAGCGGCTTCGTGCTGGCAAGTCGTTGCGGCAGCGTATCTGTCCGGGGTATTCTTTTTCGAAGGCGTGGGGTACCAGGGGCACTGGGCGAAGTCAGGAGACCAACGCGGATTCTGGCCCAGATCTTCTGTTTGACATCGCTATACCAGTCGTAAGCCATGCAATCGTCATCGGCGTTCTCGCGTCCTCCCCTCTTTCTGGGGTACGGTCGGGGTCATGCTTTATTAGATAAGATCAATACCACCCTAGAGTACATAAGCGGTACATAGGTACGATGTCATACATACCGTATGACGCTACACCAGAACCACGTGGAAACTCAAGGATCAGAAGGCCGGCTTGTAACCAATCGTATAATTTGCTTTGCCCCGCTTACCCCATCCCCCCAGCATTCGAGATACTAGCGTCATACAGACCGGAGGCGTTTGTAAGGGTCGATGTAATTGTGCCTTAGAGTTAGCAAACCCCGTGCATTTTGCTTCCGGGCTCGTGTCAGTTTCCGATTCTGTCAAGGAACAACTGTATCCATGGTAAAGTTTGAACCGACTTACCCCTCTGATGCACAAAGCATACTCCGTACTTTGTGCGGAGTAGGCAACCGCTGAGGCTGGCTGACCAGGATGGAATGGCAGGTTTCACAATAACCCTTGCATCCACCATGAATCTCGCCTGTGTGACGCTGCCTGTCAGCCCAGTAGCGGCTGATACTCCAGCCAGGTATGTAACATCCCTCTTCCTTGCTACTGATAAGCACCATGGACCTGAGTAGCGTGCTTTCAACAAATCGGCGGTCTTTCCCGGAAGCCGATGAGAGCAGGAGATAACGTCATTGGGTGGCAGCCCACTTGGGCCAGCACTAACACTGCGGGCGTCTCAATGGAATCTTCCATCGGTCTACGCCGGAGTGTAGGTGCCTGGTCAAGCGGAAGGGAAAATTACAGGCGTAAGGTGTCAGTGTAACATCACACCATGTGCCGCCCTCACATTCAGCCACCGCCTTCCGCCAATAAGCGTTCTGCCCATGTGGGTTGACATCCATGTGCTCGAATATACACGGGGGCAGATCGCAGAATAGGTAGGTAGGACTATAACGGGCGTCAGGGATGCTGGCTGGACTTCCGCATAGCAAACCAGTTCTGCCCTGGTCATTGGAGCGACCAAAGCCTGCTGGTGTGCTTAGCGTACGGAGTAGGTAACTTGCGATCCTCACACGGAGCGCGGAAATGTATTTCACCTCAGTAACTCAATACAATGACAGTCTACCTCGTAATCCGTACGACCTCGCATGGCCGATTCGGCCGTGTCCCGAGCCGGCTATACATTCCTCTATCGCCAGGGACAACAGCTGGTAGATGTAACTTTAACACATACTTGGCATGAAGACTTGACGACACAGGCCAGCGACAGCTTAGTACGAATCCTTTGTTGACCGTCCATCATATTGAAAATTGTAGAATACATTGCCAGGTTCATATCACTTGAATCGTTTTGGATCTTCGACGAAAGCCTCAAGCCCGCGGCAGCACTGCATCCAGGCGCCTCTTGTAGATTGTAGCACTCATTTTACATGACTTAAGTCATAGAGGTCTACCCCGACTCCAGAGATTGATAGTGATGGCATCTACACTATCTACCGGCATGTGACTTGCCCTGTCCTCGAGCCCTATTGCCGTGTTGAGCTTGATGCGGAGAAACTATCCGCTGTGATCTAGAATAAGTTAAAATG
Organism: Aspergillus ibericus CBS 121593; assembly: GCF_003184845.1. Classification (NCBI taxonomy): domain Eukaryota; kingdom Fungi; phylum Ascomycota; class Eurotiomycetes; order Eurotiales; family Aspergillaceae; genus Aspergillus; species Aspergillus ibericus. The sequence continues at coordinate 284,018 of NW_020292117.1, forward strand.
ATCAAGACACCCCATGTTTCCGTACAGATAAGTCTATAAAAAGAAATCGAAGGCGCACGCCACAATCAGAGTAATCATGCAAGGGGCAGTGGTATGTAGAGCTGGGGATATAAAAAGATTTGAGAAAAAGAATATGCGACACCTCTGGGACTCGAACCCAGGCGGGCGAACCCACAGGCTAATCAGCTAGTACGATAAGGTCGTAGCAGGCCTGCGCCTTAAACCACTCGGCCAAAGTGTCTGATTGGTAGATGATTAGGCTTATTTTAACTTTAAGTCCTTAAGAAAGTCCGGGTGTTATCAGCCAGCGCAGATTAAACACTTTAAAATGGCTAATTAGTCAAAGTAACGGTCTTTGTAAATAGCATGTAACAATATATATATATTAACCAAAATATTAAGGTAAATAAAGTGCAAAAAGACATGTATATATGCGACACCTCTGGGACTCGAACCCAGGCGGGCGAACCCACAGGCTAGACAGCTAATACGATAAGGTAGTAGCAGGCCTGCGCCTTAAACCACTCGGCCAAAGTGTCTAACTTTTCTTTTTGATCTAGAGGATAACATGGCCTATCAGCACAGCTCGAGTAAACCACGCCGATGACTTTTGAGTCACAGGCTCTTCCACCGATTCGCCGACTTCGACTTGCTCCAAACACCAGCTCCCAACCCAGCGCTGCTGTCCTGCCAGGTCCAGTTACACGTGTGAGTCAGAGCCAATTCCTTGAATGAGGCTCCCACTCCAACCAGGCCTTCTCCGCTCCGCCCGACGAGCGCTTGGGGAGTGCCATCGGGGTCCAGCACGCAGCAGCAGCACCAGCCAGCAGCACCACCAAACCAGCGTCCGGCCAAACATCCGGCAGACGGTCGAAGCCCCCACCATCCCCCACCACCGCCACTACCTCTCCCACTCTCTACTTTCCTCCTCGACTTTTCCATCTTCTTCCCCCTCGTCCATTCCCCCTCACCACTCCTCCCGCCCGCTCTCCACCATGCCTAAAGAAAAGGAATCCAAGGTCTCCTTCAACCTCAAGACCCCCAAGGGCACCAAGGACTGGTCCGGGTCCGACGCCCTCCTCCGCGACCGCATCTTCACCACCATCGCCGATGTCTTCAAGCGTCACGGCGGTACCGCCCTCGACACCCCCGTTTTCGAGTTGCGCGAGATCCTTGCCGGCAAGTATGGTGAAGACTCCAAGCTCATCTACGACCTGCAGGACCAGGGTGGTGAGATCTGCTCCCTCCGCTACGATCTTACCGTCCCCTTCGCCCGCTGGCTCGCCATGAACCCCGACGTCCGCAGCATGAAGCGCTACCACATCGCCAAGGTCTACCGTCGCGACCAGCCCGCCGTCAGCAAGGGTCGCATGCGCGAGTTCTACCAGTGCGATTTCGATATCGCCGGTACCTTCGACCCCATGGTCCCCGATGCCGAGATTCTGCGTATCGTCACCGAGGTCTTCGAGGAGCTGGGCTGGAATGGCCGGTATAACATCAAGATCAACCACCGGAAGATCTTGGATGGTGTGTTCCAGGTGTGCGGCGTGCCGGAGGAGAAGATCCGTCCCATCTCCAGCGCCGTCGACAAGCTGGATAAGATGCCATGGGCCGATGTGCGGAAGGAAATGGTCGATGAGAAGGGTCTGGATGGTGCCGTGGCTGACAAGATTGAGACGTACGTCGTGAAGAAGGGTGGCCGCGATCTGCTTGATATCCTCCTCAAGGACGAGGCCCTGATGGCCAATGAGTCCGCCAAGGCCGGTCTGGAGGATATGAGTCTGCTCATGGACTACCTGGAGGCATTCGGTGTCCTGGACAAGATGTCCTTCGATATGAGTCTGGCTCGTGGTCTTGATTACTACACCGGTGTTATCTACGAGGTTGTCACTGAGGGTTCCGCACCCGCCGTGTCGTCGTCCGCACCGGAGGCTCAGGTCGTGCAGAAGTCCGGCAAGAAGAGCAAGTCCAAGGGTGGCAACCTGGAAGATGACGACCGTTCCAACGACCCGACCCTGGGTGTGGGCAGTGTCGCTGCTGGAGGTCGCTACGACAACCTGGTGGGCATGTTCCTGCCCAAGGCGCAGATTCCCTGCGTGGGTGTGTCCTTCGGTGTGGACCGTATTTTCTCCATCACCAAGGCCCGCATTGAGCGGGAGAAGAGTGCGGAGGCTCTTCGTAGCAGCGAGGTCGATGCCTACGTCATGGCATTCGGTGGTAAGGGATTCACCGGCATGCTCAAGGAGCGGATGAGCGTGTGCCAAACTCTGTGGAACGCCGGCGTAAAGGTACAACCCCGCCTTCCCTACACCACCTTCCACTTACTCCCTAATCATGAACCATACTAACAATCATCCCAGGCCGAATTCTCCTACAAGGTCAAGCCCAAGCTTCCTCAACAATTCAAGGCGGCCGAACAAGCCGGCGTGCCCTTCGCCATCATCCTCGGCGAGGACGAGCTCGCCGCCGGCAAGGTCCGTGTCAAGGAGATGGGTCTGGAAGACGGACACCCGGAGAAGGAGGGCGTGCTAGTTGATCTGGCTGCCCTCCCGGCCGAAGTCAAGGCCCGGGTGGCCAAGAAACAGGGCGAGAGTGTCTCCGACGTTACGCAGCAGCTGGATGACCTGAAGGTAGATGCATAGAGGGGGAGGCTTAGACCGGGTGGGGGGCTTTCTACATTTTCATCTCTGCTAAAAGTACACATACAATTTTTGCATACATGCACGCACGCATACCTGCGACGGATTCAAATGGGTGGCCGCCCAAAAGAACAAAAATGGATGATATCAAAATACAATACCCAAATTCTTTTTTTCTTTGTTTTTGTTTTTCTTTCTTTCCTTGATTAAATGTATAGATTGCAGTCGATCGAATTGAATGATAGCGTCTCCATTCTATACAGTAACTGTATATTCCATCTAGCATAGTATACATTACATATATACTCACTAGAACATGGCCCATATTCTATACATCGTATAAGACAGCAAGCAACCTCTGACTACTGGTACGTGCTTGAAATCCCCTCCCCTCGCCCCAAAACAAAATTAAAACGGATCTAGAATACTACTACTACTACTACTCACCCACGCGCACATTGTGATCGAGGTAGGTCAGTCAGTCAGTGTTTCTGAGAACCAATGTGTATTATGTATGTATGTATGTATGTAGCTCTCGGTTGTTTGGATAGTGGTGGTATTGGACTACATGGCATGGATTGGATAGTAAGGGACTGGGTTTGGTTGGGTTGGGTTGCTTGATCTAAAAGGTTGTTGTGTAATACCCGTTCATTCATACATAATCAAGAAAAAAGTGATATAATATACATATTGAATTAACCCTACTTATCCATACATCTTTCCAAAGTCGGGATGGGAGGATTGTGATTGGATAGAAATGAGAACAAGAGGGTAGTGATACTGCTGCTGCATGCATCTACCAACCCTCCGCACCCTTCATCAACAATCCCTTGACAAAGGGGACGCGATCCACGAGATCCAATCCCAGACTGCGAGCCCATGCGACAGGCCCGTTTCCGGGCACATTGTAGAGCTTGTGCAGGACGTCGCAGGCGCCGCCGATCTTGGCGTTCGTGGCGTAGCGATCACCCGCGTAGCGTTCCAGGGTGAGTAGGTCTCCGACGTCCATGCCGTGGTGGACGGCGTATTCGATCGTCTGGGCGAGGGAAGCCACGTCGCCGAGACCGAGGTTCAGACCCTGGCCGGCGAGCGGGTGGATGACGTGGGCGGCGTCGCCGACGAGGGCCACGCGAGGGGAGACGTAGGTTGCGGCGTGGCGGAAGCGGAGCGGGAAGGATGCGACACTGCCTTCCTGGACGCCGGTGACCATGGGTGGGATGTGGGAGGGTTGAGGGGTGTGTTCGAGACGCCAGGTGAGTTCGTTCTCGTGCGGGTCTTCGAGGTCGGAGACGGCTGTGGCGGGGCGTTCCATGCGCAGCATGTATTGGAGGTCGGTCATGGAGAGGCGGAAGGCGGCGTTGACCATGGCGAGGAAGGCCTTGGGTGAGAGGGATTTGAGGTAGGCGGCGTTTTCGACGGTGGTGGACCAGACGAGGGTCGCGTTATTGTTGGGGAGCGGAAGCAGAGCGATTGGTCCGCCCAACGACGGCAGGAACCGCTGGTAGGCGGTTCTCATGCCGACGGGGAACGGGGCGGGGTCTAGATCGGCGAGGGACAGGCTCGCGACGATGCCGTGTCGATTGTAGTCCCAGCCATCAGTGGCGATGTCGGCGAAGCGACGGACAGGGCTGTTGATGCCGTCGGCGCCGACGAGAAGGCGCGCGGCGATGCGAGTGGGTGGTTGGGAGGGTGCGGAGCCGGTTGGCGTGATGGAGAGGACGGGCCAGGCCGAGAGGTTAGGGCCGTCGGGGGTATCGGAGCCATTGGTGATGGAGGAGACGGTGCTGTTGGAGAAGAGGGAGAGGTTCTCGTCTCCCGAGGCGGCGATGCGGGACAGCAGGGCGCGGACGAGGTTGGCGTTCTCGGTCATAGTTGCGACAGTGCGGAGGTCCTCGAACGCGGAGGTCTCCATGGACCAGTCGAAAGAGATGCGCGAGCCGGTTTCGCCATCCCACACTTGCATCTCCTGGTAGGGCTGTGCGCGGGAGGTATCGAGATGGTCCCAGGCGCCGATCTTCTTCAGGAACGACACGGAGGAGGGCGTAAGGCTGCTGACGCGGTTGGAGTAATGCTGCGCATCGAGGGACCACGAGCGGGCTTTCTGCAGGTCCTGGGTCTCAATCAAGGCGACCTTCAGCTTGGAAGTGACGGGGGAAGCGCCTACAGAGCGTCAATCATGAGACATTGGATCCAATTGAGCGGTCATGAGACAAACATACGGAGAGCAGCCAACAGGCCCAGCCCGGCAGGACCACCTCCGACGCAGACGACATCGTAGATCTCGGGAGCAGGGCCGTTGGAGGACGAGTGCGAGGCATATCTCCTGCGGGCGGGGAGGCGGCCTAATTGGCAGGAAGGGCAGACGTAGGGCCGGAGGGCCGTCCGAGACAGGGGACGCATGATGGCGATGAGGGGCGAGCGAAGCAGAAAACCGGCGACGAGCAGATCAAATCGCGGCGGAAAGTGAAGCTCAATCCGCCGTCAGGCCATCAGGCCAGCAGCGCGCAAACAGGGCAAACATCGGGGCCGGGCCCGTTACCCCCGTAATCCGAATACGGCGGGGGTAATTTTGGTATGGAAGGATTCCGTGAAGATCGCCACCACATCATCCACGATGCATTTCCCTACTATGAATGCACATACTCCATACATAGATACTCGTAGACAATCAGGGGCGAAAAATGGCCCATGTATGACCACACGACATGCCACTTCCTTCTAAAAGTAAACATCCATTGCTCATGCAACATGCCGGACCCTCCAGCATCCGATCTCACCCTCACTGCCACTGCCCCCCATGCACTCACTCCGCCACAATCTCCAAGACACAGACATTCCCACCTCCGAATTCTGTCCTCCTCCTGAGGAGAGGGGGAAAATGAAAAGGGGTCATTTTATACCCGAGCTCAGCCCTAACCCACTCAATTGAGATTAATCCTTCACTTCATTCCCCAAAATCACAGGGTTCAAGACTAGACAATGTCATCCAAGTCAGCCGGCTCCAAAGATGCCCAGCAGCAACAACAGCAGAAGCCGCATCTAAGCGCCAACTTCGCCCATCCCCAGTCCCACCAAATCGACTACGACCATGAGGTCTACCTCCATTTAATGGCGGGTGGGGATGAGAAGAACAAGACCAAGACACCGAATCAGGTCTATCGGGAGGTGGGTGCCGTGGTTCTCTCTTCTACTTGTGCTGCGCGTGAGGGTCTGGTCTGATGTGAGAGTGAGCGCATCTAGAATCTCGTTCGACGACACACAACTCGCGCACTAGATCCGGCCGTGGTGGATCCTCGGGGCCAGCGGGATCCCAGTCCCTTAGATCTGGAGTGGGCGGAGAGCCAGAGGGCCAGAGATCGCCTCGTTGGGGGTTGACATGGACACCAGACCCGGTTTCGCTACTGGAGTCTCCGATTCTTGTATGGGCAGAATGAATACAGACGTCGTAACATTCATGGAATCAACAGTCTCCCGCCGGGAAGAAAAAGGGAACTCTCGTGAGAAGAGGCTAGTGAGACATCACTCAAGCAATCGTAAACAATAGACCCGCCCCATGCCAACCTACCGGCTCTCCGCCGGGCCCAAGTCCCCATGGTCCTCTTCCAAATCCCCCTCCATCTCGGCCACGAACCGCTCCCACGTGTTCAGCACCCCTTGGTAGAACTCAATGTGCTTCTCCGACAGGGCCCCGAGCGTATCCCGGAACTCAACCGCCTTGATCCGCTCAAAATCCGCCACCTCCCGCACCACCTCCTCGTCAAACATCTCCGACGTCGTCTTGGCCGACTCGACCTCGCGCGTGAGCTCGTCGATCCGGAGCTCCAGCTTCCGCACCCGCTCGCGCCGCGACTGCTCATGGTCCACGCCGCGCATGTCTTCCATCTTGGACCGGATGAACGAGGCCGGCGAGGAGGTCAGTGGGTTGGACGCATAGTAGGATGATGGGTTGGACGCCAGCGAGTCCCGCTCCGCCACCGCCTTATTCCGATAGTCGACCAGCGCTTCGAAGTCGAGCTGTTTTTGCTCGCGCGTCTTCAGGAGCGACTTGAGGGAGATGATGTACGCCTCCATATCCCGGAGGGACCCCAGGTAGTTCTGGTCAGTGTGATCCTTGAGTGTCTTGAGCCCTCGTCCCGTCTCTTCCACCGAGGCGGAGAAGACCTGTAACGGGACTTCCACCCCTGGCTCCAGGGGCACGAGTTTGCGGAATTGTGTCGCGAGGTCATTGTAGTCTGCCTCCAGGTCCGATTCCCGTCGGGCCACCCGAGCCACAATCTTCTCCACGTGGTTGAGATCCTCATCCAACTTGTCCGCCTTCTCCCGCACCTCGATGAACCGACGGTCCGGCTTGTGCACCTTCGTGAACGCATTCACAAAGGTATCTGTGAAGTTATCGAAGATCCCGGGGACTCCGCTGCCGTCCGAGGTGCTGTTCGAATTGCGAGTTGTTCTCAATCGCATGTGTGCATTCCAGTCGGGGGACTCCAGGAAGATCGCAAGCAACGGAGCCCGGCGAAGCACCGGATGTAGGGTGAGACGCTTCAGAAAGCGATGTAGTGACCATGCCCGGCGGGTGGTGAATTCGGGACCGAACCGATCGCCTCGTACATACTCCATCTTATGCTTATCCGGCAGCGGCGGGACGGCGCAGGCGGGATACTCCCGGTAGAGCGTCTTGTATAAGAAATAAAAGTCTGTGAATCTGCGTCGCACGGTAAATTCGGGCTTCTGGAAGGACTTGAAATCGGTCTGTGGTGGCCATTTGGTCAATACATGGAAAGCAGAAATAAGACGTTATCATCATGCAAGCTGCGCTGGGCGACCCGGCTGATTCCAGCCTCGGCCAGCTTCCTTCCAAGATCACCATAACGTGAACGGGGAAGACCCACCGTAGTAGTAACAAGATACGAAATGTATGCGTCTTTCGTGCCATCGTTCTCTTTCAAAGGCGAGTCTACCAGACATTCCAGCACGCCGTCGCCGATACCTGCCAGGTCCACGGCATCGGCCAGTGAACCGGCCTGGGGGTTCTCTTGAGCGGAGCTCATCCTTCGTTTGCCATTGACATCGTGAGTGTATGCGGGCGATTCCTCCGCATCGGTTCCTGAGGTGGTGGGCCGCGAGACATCACTGTCCGGCTCATGCCTCCATGAGACGCTGTCGAAGTCGTCGTGCTGATCCATCGAGGGGTTGCTGCCTAGAGCCGGCAGACCAGACTTGGGACGAGCGGATATGATGTACGTAGGGCAGCAGAAGCTAGACGCGTCGGTTCATACGTAAGCTTGGGCTGGACAGGAAGGTGGGAGTCGATGGAGGAGGTGGCGGGCGGTAAGGGAGCAATGCGGAGAAGCGAACGACGGACGAGGGACTGAGCTGCAACGGAAGGCAACCCCGGCGAAGGGGAAGAACAGACCGGCGTCATCGCCAAGCCCCATGCTCTCTGAGTTAACCTATACTTATTACAAAGTCGCTTGGACCTGGCATCCAACAACGCCCTCGTGGTGCAATGGTAGCATATCAGACTTCTAATCTGAGGGTTGCGGGTTCGAGCCCCGCCGGGGGTTGTTCATTTGGGAAGTTGACCTTTCAAGGCACCAATTTCCTCTTCTCTTTTTTTTTTTTTTTTCCGTCCCACCACTCTCACAATTCTACCCATCTACCCATGACTCCGAAGAGTCATCCTTCTAATGCTTCTAGGCTGCACTAGAGGTCAACAACTGTTATCCTCGGGTCGGGGACAGATAGCTTGACTGGGCTCTAGTACCTGCGTTCGCACTTGATTTGTCTTCATAGGTTGTCATAGATTGAAATAATCACTGTGCGTCGTACGGGTCTATATATATCTCTTAGGAGGTCCTAGGGGAGGAGAAGATAGTTATCTGTACTTAATCAGTACTTAGTATAAGGGTTGCAGGATGACCCCGTCTTCTTTCTTTCCGCTCACACGTTAATAAATACTACTACTACACCTCGCAAATGCCGGCTATATACACGCACTCTTTATGCAGTTTACACATATGATAGTTAGAAGCAGTCATCCAAGGAGTAAATCACAGCAACCGCATACTCGCCCGCGCCCTCCGTTCACCGCCGAGGATGCTCCCCATCGGCGCCATCCCGTTCCTGCTCGGTGCTGATCCCCCGATCCCGGTACGGTTCCTCATCTTCGTCGCTAAACAACGGTTCCTCATCGCTCTCGCCGGCAAACGCATTATAAAGCTCCCCGCCGCGGCGACGGGTACGGTTTGACCGTCCGTTCATCGCCTGCAGCTCATCCTCATCCTCGATCATCTCAAAGTCGTAGTCATCCCGACTGTCGTTGCGGATGCGCTTCCTCCGCTGCACGTGGAAGTAAACCCCAAGCCCCATGCAGAACACGATGATGGATCCGATCGCTGCGTAGATCCAGGCTTGCGTCCGCTTCGACGCCCCAAAGGTGGGGAAGAACGAAGGCAGGAAGCTGTCTGACGCGGTAGTCGGGGACGGGGTCGCAGTTGAGCTCGTCTCCGTAGCAGGCGTCTCCTTGAGTTCATCCTCGAGGGGCTCATCGATCGTCCCCGTTGGTTGTGCGGATGCCGTAGGCTTAACATTCACCGGGCGATCCACGCCGTCGGTGGGTTTGCCAGGGGGCTCCGTTTTCGTGGGAGCAGCGCTGACGCTCGTTGTCGCCACCACCGCATCCTCATACGTGTGGTCATCGTCGTGTTCCGTGGGCATGGGGTGAAGGGGCTGGTTGGTCCCGTCAAGCGCCTCACCCCATAGGTTCAGTCGCCAATCGACGAACTGCCCCGTGTTGTCGTTGACATTGGTATCCTTGACAATCACCGTCCAGGTTCCGACTCCGGACTCGCCCCTAAGCAATTATCAGCAAGACTGATCTATGACTGGGGGCAAAGGGAGAGACTTACCAGTGAGCAACGCTCATGAAGGTCCAGTCGACATAGCCCACTTTCTGATTATCCGGCCGTCTGGTGGTGCTGAGGTGACTGACCCGACCCTCGGGGCTCCGCAACTCCACACTGAGATCTCCACGGCGCGAGTGGTTGACATTCATAGTCACCGTGACATGCTCCAATCTTTCCAGATTGGCTTCCTTCATCATCTCTTCGGTCACCTCGTACGAACTGGCCAGCCCCTGGTCGCCCTGCGGAATGTCATGCTCCACCCGCTGCCACGGGGAGTGAAACCATGCTTGGGGCTTCACCAGTTCCCAGGTCTTTGCCTGTTGCACCAAGGTGTATGTATCCACCTTGCCATAGCCCCAGTCATGGCTGAACATCTTCCCGTTCTTGGTGGCTTGCCAGCTCCCATCGTCTTCGTGAACCGGCACCGCTGCCTCAATCATCAAGTACTGAACATCACGCCAGGTTAGTTCAGGCCGCACACTGAGGGCCAAGGCCACGGTTCCCGCAGCTAATGGACCGGCAGCCGAGGTTCCACCATGGGTAGTCGAGCACTTGTCGGTACCCACATCGGTGGTATGGATTGCATCGTTCGAGCCGCTGCTGTATGCGACCACCAACTGGGCCGAGCAGGATTCCGAATAGGCGGGGTGTTGACCCTCCCGATCAATGGCGCCCACGGTGATGCTGTAAATACTGTTGGTGTAACCATCGAAGTTACAATTGTCATCATGACTAGCACCGTTTCCAGCCGCGAACACAAAGACTGAGCCTTTTCCACCCCGCCCATTTTGAATTCCGTTCACCATAGCTCGCTTGATTAGGGTTCCCGGTGCTTCCATTGTGGCGCCATCATCATAGGGGCCCCAGGAACACGAGTAGATGTCGTTATCTTGGTAGGCGTAGTTGATGGCCGCCGCCTCATCCGTGTCGTCTATCGGTGCGGAGAGAATTCGAATTCCAGAAATGCGACTGTCATACGCAACGCCCACCCCGCACACGTCGTTCTTCGCCGCACCGATTTCGCCCGCGCATCTGGTACCGTGTCGATCATCGCTGAGACGCGGCCTCGGCTCTGGCGACTTGTCGTTATAGTCGTAGGATCCCGCTGCAAAGTAGTTGGGCTTGAGGTCATTGCTGTACATGTCCAATCCGTCATCAACAATCGCCGTAACCACGCCCTTTCCTGTGATGCCTTCCAACCAAATTCCCGTAACATTAAGATCGTGACCCAGCTGCACAGTATTATACAGATGCCATTGCTCATTAAAGATGGGGTCCGCGATGCCTAGCTCCGATGCGACCCGTTTCAGTGCCAGACTTGCTTCGGGATCCTCCTTGGCGTTCGCAGGCGACCTAGCCACATCGACCGACGGGGGAATCCGCTTGTGTAGTTTCCTTTGAGGGGCCAGTTTCTGGGACCAAAGAATCACATCCAGACCTTCATCTCTCCCGGCCAAAGAGGGGAGACTAGCGGTGGCGTCTCCGGAGCGCCGCCGTAACCTCCTCCTATCCCGCAATTGATCTAGTAGCGCATCGAGATCGTCACTGTTCTCTCTGGGTATGGAAAAGGTGTGGTGTTGAGGCAGTTCCCCGACGGGGCCTTCATGGCGAGCACCTAGGCGTTGGGCGACGTCAGCCGGCGATGCGGTTTCATCGAGGTGCAGAGCGAAGTAATCGTGGGTCTCGTAGGAGCGACGAGGATGGAGGGAAGCGGAGGCAGCAGCGCAGAGGCCCAGGGCCGCTGCGACACCGCCAGGAATACGCATGGTGGGAGCGCGCAGCGAACTGGCTCTCCCTCAGTAAGATGAGATAAGGCCAACAAAGATGATTGCCATGAACCACACAGGAGGCGGGTCCCGTTCACGGCAGAGGTCACCGTACGGTAAGTCTGTAGAAAGTAGGAGTCAAGGAAGGAGGACACTTGGTCAATAAGAAAAAAACAATAGACGGTGGTATTAGGGGGTAGGAAGGATAAGACCCCGCGAAATCTAATTCAGAAACAAAGTCGGAGTTGAGTAGCTGGCAAGAATGAATACACCTACGCGGCCCCGGGGCTGGAGACCGACCAGCAACGTCGTTCCGAGGAACCAGTCGCTGGGAGAGTTTCCCGACCCGCTCAAACAACTCAAACGCAGGCCCGTAGACTTGGCCCCCGCTAGTCTCATAGGGTACGGTGTCTCTTGGCTGCCCCCTGTAGCTTGGCCTCTCGGGAGTAAGTTATTCCAGTACAGTCACAACAGGTATTGTCAGATACAACTGGGTTACAGACTTGCCATACGAGAGACTGAGAGACCGGGCACAACTCACTATTTGGTCTGATTATTGACTTGATTGCTTGTCCATATAAGCAAATAGAAGCAAAAGTGACGATATAAATCCCTTACTGCTACAATCCTTGCACAATAACAGAAACTCAGGTCTCCTGACTGATCTTCAGACGCTCCGGTTTATATAGTTCACTCCACACTCCTAAAGTTGGAATGATGTGAAGTGATCTTCACTACTCCATAGGAGAAGGCTTCCTGTGATAGAATGCTCACATACCGAGGGAGAGCAAGAAATTCTTCGTGAAGCAGTTGAAACACGTTCTACTGATGATGATGATCATGATCATGCGCTGGCTGGAAGGGACATTCACCAGATTTGAAGGTGCCTACATCCTAAAATAATACTGAAAGCCAGAAAACTCACTGACAAAGAGACTTGATGAAGGACAAGAGTAGGACATTGAAGAGATGAGTGATATCTTAGTGAACCTTTTAATCAAACCAAGCAACATTAAAAATTTGTCAGTATGTCCAGAATTCGCTTTTGTTACTCATAACTCATACATCATGTTCAAACCAAAACATCCGCAACTTTTGATAGCCGAAGAGAAAACAGAAAGTCAATAGAAAGAACCACCAGACAGCTCCAAGCCACACTACTTAAGATGAGCCCCTGCTTTCGGACCCGTCGCAAGACCTCGGTGTATCGCATGGTCTCAAAGGCTACCATCCGGTATTGGGTGGCCCAGCCGAGCTGCGGCGCATAGAAGCACAGGAACTCCTCGATCTGCTTGCGGACCCGGTAGGATACTTTAAGAACGCCTTGTCTCAGTTCCTTGTAGTTTTGCAGGGCAAGCTCATTGATGATATGGACGTCAGGCTGGCGGAATTTGGTGTACTGTTCGAGATAGTCTCCAATAATGGCTGCAGGAGTGTCGAGCGGCTCCTTTTGTTGCACCGAATGTGTCAAAGAGAGATCATATGGCGTGGAAGGGAGAGTCCTCCTCTGATCGAGGAAATCTTCGAAGAGAATCCGGACATCTTCAAAGCCCGTGTTCATGCCTTGCCCGTAGAAGGGGACCATGGCATGCGCCGCATCGCCAATCAGTACACAGGAGTCCTGGTAATGATATGGAGAGCACCGGATATCGATCATGGGATGGTGAAGGTTCGACTTGAACTGCTTTTGAAGGCTGTCGGTGGGAATGAGGTCTGGTGTAATATCAGGGGAAGTGCTTCTCAAAGAACTCCACGAAGACGCTTTCGGGGGCAAACAGATTACAGGTAAGTGTTCCTTCCTGAAGAGGGTCAGCAATATATTCGGCCCTGGGAAAATTCAGAAACAGACATACCTTATCTGGGCAGGCAAACAGCATGAAATCATGTTGGGGCCACATATGCAGACAGTCCAGAGGAAGGGAATGTCCCGCGGGGATGGTGAGTTCACACCAAAGATATCCTCCCATTTTTGGCTGATGTTGATCTTAGCATAGCGGGAAAGATAAAAACGAGTCGTCGAATGGGCTCCATCAGCACCAATCAGTAGATCAAATTTGGCCTCGTGGTCCGGCTCACGGGGCCTGCTGATGTTCTGGAACGTGGCGGACTTCTGCTTCATATCCAAACCGCTAAGTTTATGCTTATAGAAGACACGGACATTGGGAAACTTGGACAGCTCTTGAAGCAGGCTGTAATTGATTTCTGAGCGGCTGATGGCATAAAGAGCCTGCATGGGAATGAAAAATGTCAGTCTAGAAGAAAACAACAGCAGGGGAAACAAGCACAACCATACCTGTCCATGAACATCATATGGAATCCGCCTCGTGGTTAACCCTGATTTGGTCCTGCCGTGAACCTTTTGACCGTACACCGGAACAGTTTTGGACAGGATTCTCTCCGCCAAATTTTGGCATTTGCTGTGGCGCAAGGACTTGATGCCTCGTTCGGACAAAGTTAGACTGATGCTCTTGGTGGAGAAGGCGGTCGCGGTATGAGGCTGATTATACTCTACATTCCCCTCTATTCGTTAGGGCTTGCCCTTGAGCAACTTTGGACGGAACGCAAGGGAAACGCACCGTCTCGCATCTCATAGATCTCGACTTCAAACCCCCGTTGAGCAGCGTATAGTCCGGCCAACGCGCCAACTGGGCCGCCCCCGACAATAAAAACCTTGAAAGAAGACATGGTAATGCATAAAGAGACTTGCTAGTTAATTGAAAGAGCTGATTCCCGAGTGAGACACTGGTATGAGCAGGCGCTGAGCAGGGGAATCTTGGGCCCCTTTTATATCAAAGGATGCTACTAACTCTTCAACATAGACCGCTTCTTACTCTTCGGCATGTCATGCAGTCCTCGGAACGAATACACTGCCGACGAATGCGCATCAGCATGTGGATGTGACTATATTCCCACAAGCCCGTGCCAAAGTACTCCGTGTAGTGGACTGGTGGTAGATTGGAAATCTCAGCAGAGGATCTCGGATTTCATTGGTCTCCTCAACTGAGCCTTGCAAATTCGCTGGCATCCTTCGAGGTAAAAGACCAGGATTACAGACTTTTATACCAGAACTTTGTGGATTCACCGCGTAACCTGGGACAAAAGGCTCAACATCCCGGACAAGGTCGGATTTTGACGGAGTATAGGACTTCCGTTCGTTGCTTATGCTTTTTCTCTCATCGGGGCTAGTGATGACCATTCAGCACAGACCTAACCTAGTGTCTGTGCGGCTTACTTGTAGTAGATCCATGTGAGATTGTTGCCTAGAAAGATTAATTCTGGACGGCTCATAAAATTGTTGTTATGTTGGGTACCCTGATCGGAGCGGGATCACCGCCATTCAACTCATCATGCGGCAGACCTAACCACCTAGGAGCTCAGCATAGAAGACCCAATAGGCAACATCCTGCCAAAAGAATGACTCTTGACAGTCGAAAGTGAAGACGGAAGCCGATGGAAACGTTAATATCCGTCGGGTTCTAGTACCGGACCCCGGTAGCAAACACGCCAAGGACCTGCAGAAGCAACTGACAGGGGGTGGAACAACGCTTCTGCTCGTTTGAGCTTAAATCTCGATTGGCAGTAAGTACATGTGGGATTGGGTCCACTGGAACGCCAAAATCTGACGTGAGGGCTGAGTATTCCAATCGAGTAGATGGACTCTGCAGCTCGTTACTGAAGAGTTGCCAGATGACTGAAGGATTCCATGATGCAATTCCGCTTCACACTCACACCTACGCACCTCCGTCGGCCTAATTAGGAGAGCGATCAACCTGCCGGTCTAGGCCGGGGCAATATCGCGACTTTGCCGCTTGGGGACGCTTCGATCCGCCTCCTCCTTGCCGGAAATGGCTACGAACAAGGCCATTGTTTCATCCTCAGTCCACTGACGATTCAGCTATGGATTTGGAGCTCGTGTTATCGGGTGTGTTCTATTGGTTTACAGCAGATCCTACTCATCTTTCTTACTACCCACTTTTCCGCCGGAGCGGAGGCCCACAAAACTGACCACACATACTACTATCATGGCCGCAAACATGAGCCAATAGGCCGCTTGATAGCCCTTCAAGAGATCCCCATCCGAGTGTGCCGTGACCGAGGCGGCAATCACTGCGCTGATTGCTAAGCCCACGGAGTTGCCGATCTGTGAGACGGCGTTGAACACCGCCCCGGCAAGCCCTTGATTCTCTCCCGGATAGGCCTGCGAGATGATCAGGTTCGACACGGTAAATAGCACTGCATTATCAGATTAGTCGATCAGGATCGTCTTGGCCCCAATCCATTCAGCCACCACTATTGGGTAACTTACCATCCGGGTGAAGCGGACTCAGGAGCATCCCGACGAATGGCCCCCGCCAGTACCCCCAGCTCGGCTTGACCAATGCCATCAGGATTGGGGAGATAGTGCTGACGCACGCGGAGACAAAGACCAAAGTGCGGACTTCGACTTTGTCGACCACGTACCCAGTGAAGAGGTTGGTGATCGCCCCGACAATCACCAGTGGCAAGAACATGACGGCTGAGATGAGAGCGGAGTGAAGTTGAATATTTTGGAAACTGCCCATCGTGGTCAGCTCCCCGAATCTCAGCGGCAGGGTATTCAAGCTTACTAGAGAGATGAAAAGTACTGAAAGGCATTGAAAACCGCCCAGGTGAAGAACACAATGATGCATGTGGAGGTGAACGTGGAGTTCTGCCAGATAGTGTTGGGAATGAGGGCTGGTAGCCCCTGTCGCTGTCGCCACCCCATCCATGCGACAAAGGTGGGAATCAGCACTATGGAAATGACCAAAAGTGCAATAACATAGCCGGTGCGGATATTACGATAACTGCCGGAGAGCTCACTGTGGATTGCGTTGAATCAGTTACTCGGAATCCGGAATAGGGCCGTTGAGAGATCACCTACGCCATCACAAAACACAGCAGTGCCAGGGAAACACTGATGATTACTGCCCCAAACCAGTCAATCTTTGCCATTCTCTTGTACCATGGATCCCCGTCGCGATGCTTCACGGCGGGCAGCGCCCAGAAGGCTGTGGCGGACAGGATGGCATTGATGATCGCACTAATATAATACCCATAGCGCCACCCGATAGTGTCGACGAAGACACCCCCCAGGATCAGCCCTACCGAGTAGCCCAGCGGTTGTCCCATCCCCATCGACGCGAATCCGATGTTCCGCCGTGTGCCTGACGGACAACTGCGCGTCATCAAGCTGACCGCCGAGGGCAAACACATGGCGATCCAGAGACCCAACAATGTCCGGAAGGCAATGAGTTGATTTCCCGTCTGAGCAAACCCGCAAGCCAATGTGAAGATCGCATACAGAACACTGCCAGTCAGCCAGATGATTTTGTCGCCCACCGCATCAGCGATGGAGCCGAAAAGTAACAGGGTGCAGCCCGCCGCGAGCGCGTACACCGATGCGGGCCATAGCATAATATCTTCGCTCAGGTGGAGATCGGCCGACATGTTCGGAAGTGCCACGGTCAGGATGCCCGATCCCATCGTGTTGAGAAAGCTGACTCCCGTGAGGACGACAATGGTGGAATTTGCGCGGGTGTTGCTGAATGGCGCCGGGGCTGGCGCTGGCGCGGATGCGGTTCCATCGTGGCGGGCGCTCTCCGACGAAACTGTATCGCTATCAGGCGTTGGAGGGCTGTAGGGATGCTTTTCTTCTTCCGGTTGCATTCTGTGTCTTCCCAGGGTCGCCTTCAACGTTGTGTTTCAGGTAAAGAGCCAGAGCCAGAGCCAGGTGGACTGTTCACCAGCGAGGCCACGAGAGATAGCCCCGAGTGTCCTTGTCAGCCAGTTTTGTTGAAAAGGTTAGTAAGCCAGGCATTTCAGAGCCTAGTCCACGGTAGGTGCAGTGCCCTATAGATCTACCTACGATCTAATTATTGTGCTGACATAGGATTTTCTGGCGCCTTTTGTCATCAGGCCGGTTCTGTTCCGCTCTGCAGATGTGAATGGGGCAGTCCCTGGATCCCCGACGGAGTTGCATTAGGGTTATCAGCGATAAGCAATCTGGGATCCACCGCGGCCGGCATTCCGTGGGCCAGCAGCGGCCATTAGTGAGCAGTCTAACTAGCGGAAAAGGCCCTGGCCTGACAAATTCATCATCGGTGCCCGGAATCATTGACATCCGGTTGACTCTGAATCAACGCTGGAAACATTTCCCATGTCCAATCCTGGGTCTACATGCGAAGGCTGACGTGGCCTTTGGGGGTTAATTTTCAACTTCCGTACGGAGTACATCCCTTCAATTCACATCGAGGTGGTAAGTAGGAGTGGGATTTCTGTTCTCTTGAATCTCACGGAGGCGATCTTCACCTTTAGTGGATGTGACCTCCCAACTACCCTTTCCGCACCAAGACCTCTTAAATCTTTAAAGTGAGAGCGGACTTCGTAATCCCTAGTCTCCTCACCGGCTTATTAAATGCATTCAGTCTCACATCACAGCATAGTGTACACATCCTACACCTGGATCATGGTTATTACTTCAACCCATACACTAATAAGGGGGCGAGAGTAATAGGACCACTGATCTCGTTCATTAACTCAGGGGCTGATTCGTGAGACGAATGATGGTCGTACAGATTCCGATGGATTCAATAGCCCATGTGTATGGGTGAGATTATTCCTGCCGCAGAGGAGTCTCACCTTGAGCAACTGGAGCCGCGTGGGTCGGCGCCTTATATACCTAGCTATGCCCTGGCATCAATCTGGCTGGACCTTCCGTGCTAAAGCAGCTTCATTTGAGCGCGAGACGTGTGGGAATCCCGGAGAACATAGGGAATCAACCCACGAAGGGGACACACCCTCATGGAGACACATACAGATGTCGCCCTCAAACCGCCTGACGTGGGAAGTGCCCTTACTTCCAAAGAGGTTTTCTATGGTCCTGCTATCATAATGACTTTGAATCATGTAGTTTGGCTCAACAGATGAACATCATCTCCCTTCTAGCCACCATCCCCAAGGCCTTCGAAGCGATGCCTCTGGCGAACATGCCACTCCAACGTTTGAGTCGGGGTTTGCTGACCTTCGATTGCATATCACGACTCGGATAAAGGGGAGGAACATTATCGGCTGAAGGAAACCTCGCAACAAGCTCACCGGTTGCTTGAGTTTATGGGCATTTGGCAACTATACGCCCCGGGTATCATGTTCACAACCTTGACTACCTCTCTTCGCCCCTGTACGGTGTCTTGATCTTTCCTACCCTAGACCACCATGCCGGCTTTGATTCTACTACACTTTCCCAAGCAGTGATGGATCTCCATACATGTCAGGGATCGGAGTGTGTACCTTGCCATGGACCAGCCAGCCAGGTTGAAATACGCGGTAAATTCAATACCGCACCGACCGACTTGCCTCCATGCGGTAAGGGCTGTATCGTAGGTCAGGTGACCAGCGCTAGGCCGTAAAGAGTACCGCGGTCATGGATGACACACAACGAGGAGCAGGTGCAATGCGCTGAGACTGAGGACAGCTCAAGATGCGCATTGGCCTCAATCACCCGTTGTGGTGGTCGCCGTTCAACGGCCGGGCGGTTCTGGTGGATGCTCCCGCGCGGTCTAAGTGGTTGCATTACGTCCTCGGGCTGCGCACTGCCTCTCCCTCGGATGATCTGTGATTATAAACTCAGAGACCGATGGTATGACAGCGGCCATTAATTGACAATAAATTTCCTTCAAGGCTGGCCTCACTGACAAGCGACCGACCGTCCAACAAGCCGGGGAGGCCAACTGGAGGTGGCGGACGGGTGACGTTGACGGGCATGATTTGGCCAGAGCAGAGAAAAATGGCAGCGATCATCCGAACGAAAAAGCTGACGATAACTCAATTTAAAATAAACAAGAATAGGGAAAAAGGAACCAAGGAGAAAACGGCGAGTACCTGGCAGCACTCGTGAGGGGCGCGCCCCGCCAGCAAAGCCGAAGGAGGGGACGAGAAAAGAAAAGAGGGCTGGGATTTTGCCAGCCACCGGTTTAGATTGACATGCACGATCGATCCATCAATTCCCCCCGTTATAATAGGACCTGGCGTTGGGCATGGCCTGCTCTGCCCCCGGGCTCCAGTTTTTTTCCCTCCTCTTCGTCACTTTCCCCTCTTCTGTCTGCTGTCTTCAAACATTCTTCACATTCTTGCACGGGGGGTTTCCTGGTTACTTTCCGCCCGTTCTGGAGCCGTTGTTGAGGGTTGATTTCCCCACGTCATCTGTAGAACGATCTATATTTATGCTCTCCACCTTGTATACCCCGAACGCGAAGGACCACCAGTACTAGTCTTATCTGCATTGCATACGGCCACAGCTGCTACTCTCATCTACTAGCATTGTTATACCGCCAATTCGCTATATAATACTAACAGAGCGATCCTCTCGCTCCTGATTGATTGCAGTGCTGGTCCCGTCCTACCAGCACACGCCTGAGTGGTTGAATGCGACCACAGTGACTACCAGCACACCTGCGGAGCCTGGCAAAGCGGAGCAGCAACAGCGTGTTACCCTGCAAGCATGGCCAGCGACCTCACCAATGGGGCCCAGACGGCTCCGTCGCACAGAAGGCAGCCATCCCATGTCGTCAAGTCGGTGGCTCCAGACTACTACGAGGATAACGACTTCTATACCAACCCCACCAATTCACGACCACCGCCAGCACCCTACACAGCAAATTCGGGGCGAGTGCACAGCCACCATCGGTCTCGTTCGTACTCCGCCAGAAGCAAAAGCTACCGGAGAGACGTGTATCCCGAAGACAGTATGGAGTGGAAAGAAAACCCCCCGGCATCGGACTACCCGGCCGGGCCCGACAAAAGTGCGAAATCATCTACGAGAGGGGAGAAGCATGGAGACGATGCGCTCAAGGCCTCTGCATCCTCAAATAGCCAGCCCTCGCCGATCAGTCGGTCGAATACGGTCCGCTCGACAACCGAGCAGCGGCGGGACTGGGCGGCCGACCGCTCGCCTCTCCAAAAGCTCGAGGTGACCTACACCGGGGCTAGCAAGGAAGAGAAACGGGCGCGGGCTCTCGAGGCTGAAATGAAACTGCGAGAACGGATGAAACGGGAAGCCGAAAGTCGCGCGACAGCACCAGCGCACCCTTCTGACATGCCAGAACATGCAGATCAGCGCGTCCTCCCGGGACGAACTGCGGCACCGAGCCAGCCTGCGCCAGGCGCAAAGCGATCGCATCACCGGCAGGCTGCTTCTGAAGGGCAGGCGGGATACAGCCCCCCGGGACAAAATCCCTCGGAAAGAGCCAGACCTCCTCGGAGCAAAGCACCACCGCCCCAGAGCGCGGCAGATCGTCCGTTTGAAGAGTCTCCGTACGACGATGGTCTACCAGATGTGTCGGTGAAGAGAGGTAGTGCTCCCAGGCGGACGGTTTCCGTGAACCACCCGCCCCAAGGACCCCCGATGGGCCCGCGGGCGATGAACCAGGGCAAACAACGGGATGCACAACCTTACCCGGCTGCTGCTGCTGCTGCTGCTGCTGCTGTTCAAGATCCAGCGGTGCCGGAGCAGCCTAGGATGGCAGTCCCAAGCAGGAAGGCAGTTCCGAACCAACCCAATAGCCGGGCACTACCATATCCCGACCTGACCCATCCAAACACATCACCTCCACAACTGGCCCCGGAGAGAGGGTCGGTCCAGCAGGGAATTATGAAGAGCCCTACTGGCGCTGCGCCTGGCTTTCCTGGACCCGCCAACACTAGTATCGAACGTGGGATGGGCGAATTCAACCCCACGGCCCCCCCGGGTGCTGGAGTGGAGACAAGTGCACCATCTAAGCCCAAGGTCTCCTTCAATGTGCCACCGCCGACCCCCCCTCCCCTATTTGAGTGGAGAACTGCATCTGTGGCTAGACTGGGAGCCTCTGATTTTGATTTCCAACGATTTGATGCGGATCGGAGCAAGACATGGTGGGAAACCGGGGACAGCAACAACCGCAGAACCAGTCGGGCCCTGCCGAATAGCTTTGTCCAAAAGCTGTCCGCTCAAAAGCCAACCGGTAAGCCGTCGAAGAGACACGGTCCGTCACGAGAGAACCCAGTCACTGACCAGATGATGTATGCAGGTAACAAGCGCTTCCAGCCATCGATCTTCCTACAGAGTGGACCCCTGCTCCGCTACGCCGGTCTGAAACGGGTTCGAATCGATGGACCCAATGGTCCGTTCAACAAGGAGACCTGGCGAGGCAGTGTTTTGATCGTGACCCAAGATTCGCTCTCCTGCTATGAGCCACGCCCAACCCTGAGGTTGTTCGCCCAGCCGATGGATCTCCTCGCTCCTCCGCCGGTCCAGGTCGACGGTGAGGATGCTCAACTCGCCCCCGAGTATATTGACCCGGCTGCGGGGTTGATGAAGTTGGGACGGGATGGACGGCCTCTCTACGTTAAACCGGTGGAGCATACCGTGGAAGGGGAGGATCTGTCGTTTGTGGAGAACGATGATGGAATCTATGAAATGTCCCCCAGCATCATGGACTACAGTAGCGAAGGGGTCAAGCAGCCCGTCCCGGCCAATCGTATCCATCCCGTGGATGGAGAGGGAGCCGGCAGCTACAAAGAGATCGCCGGAGCGCGCCTCTATGCCGACCCGGGCCGGGATGTCACATTCTGGAAGTTCAATCTCGAGATCGAACTGGGCCCGACTCAGCAGCGGGTCGCCTACCGTTTGAACCAGGGGCCAGCTCTCGGCTTCTGGGTGCCGGCCCGAGGACAGTCCATGAACGTCATGTTCCATACCGGCAACGGCTTTAGCCCGGCGGTGGATTCCAACAAGCTCAGTGGTCCCGACCCCCTCTGGCGCGATGTCTTGAACGAGCACCAGACGCGCCCGTTCCATGTGATGATTGGGGGGGGTGACCAGATCTTTAACGACAAGGTGATCGCGGAAACCGCCCATTTCCAGGAGTGGGTGAGGATCAAGAACCTGAGTGAAAAGTACGACTCGCCTTTCAGTGCCGAGTTCAAGGCCGAACTGGAGGACTTCTACTTGGCGAATTACTCGGCGTGGTTCTCTCAAGGGCTCTTCTCGCTCGCCAACTCCCAAATTCCCATGGTCAACATGTGGAACGACCATGAGATCATCGAGGGCTTCGGCTCCTACCCGGAGGAGTTTATGAACTCGCCGGTCATCTCGGGCCTTGGCAGCATTGCGTTCAAGTACTACCTGCTGTTCCAGCATCACAGCGTTCCCGAGGAAACCGAAGCCGAGGAGCCCAGCTGGATCCTTGGCGCCAAACCAGGACCTTATATCAACCAGCGCAGCCGGCACGTGTTTATGTCGCTGGGCGACGGGGTGGCGTTCCTGGGGTTGGATTGTCGGACGGAACGCATGGTGAGACACGATGAGCCTTTGGGAATGGATTCATGCTGACAGCGACCCTAGACCGATGAGATCATCTGCGAAGAAACGGGCGAACTGATCTGGGATCGATGCCATCAGGAGATTGTGCGGGGGGAAACCCGACACCTAATTGTGTCGCTGGGCATCCCCCTTGCGTACCCCCGCGTGGTAGGTCACAGATCTCAATACCATTGCAGCGCGTGCTCTAATATCCCCGCAGGCCGTGGTGAAAAACATCCTCAACAGCCGCAAGTCCCTCGGCAAGGCGGGGCTGTTTGGCGGCCTGGTGAACAAGACCGGCGCCAAGGTCGAGATCTTCGACGATCATTGGACGGCCAAGCGTCACAAGGCGGAGCGGACGTATCTGATCGAAGATCTTCAAGATCTCGCGGCCGAGAAATCCGTCCGGGTGACGATTCTGAGGTAAGAGGTGGCCCGCCGCTGCGTTGTGAGACGGATCTGACCTTTACTGGCTACAGTGGTGATGTGCACCTGGCGGCCATCGGGCAGTTCTACTCGAACCCCAAGTTGAACGTGCCCAAGGACCGGGACTACCGATACATGCCGAACATCATCTCGTCCGCCATTGCCGATCAGCCCGAGACGGAGATGATTTCCGACACCCTCAACAAGCGCAATCACGTGCACCACATCGACACCAACACCGACGAGGACATGCTGCCCATCTTCACCCATGACGTGAACAACAAGCCCCGGAACAACAAGCGGTTGCTTCCGCGACGCAATTGGTGTTCGATCCGGGAGTACCAGCCTGGTAAGTCTAGCCCTTGGGTGCTCTTCTCCTCCCGAGACCGTTGAAAATCTGACCGGTTTCTAGGCTCGACACCCCCCGCGACACCGCAAATCGGACCGGCGGAGGAAGACCCGCGTCCGGCCAAGCTGAAGCGGACGTTGTCGCTGACGCGCGGCGACAAAGCCCCCCGCGCCGGTCTGCTGCGACGTCTGTCCCTCCGGGGCCCGCCGCCGACGAAGGACTTCCACCTCGGCGAGGCTCCCCCGGCGCGCCGGATGAGCATGGACGGAGCTTTCCCCGGGGGAACAGGCGATGCGGCGTTCCCTCCAGCGGGAGACGCCCAGCCCGGTCCGTTCCTGCGCCGATCGACCACCCTCACCCGGAAAGCATCCAAGCGCGGAGGTGCCGGGCCGGGGGCGTTGATCAACCTGGAGGGGGGTCTCGCCATCACGCTGAACCTGGAGCTGAACCCGAAGGACCCAGCGGGGATCACGACGCCCTACAAGTTCCTGGTGCCCGCGCTACACTACGAGGACATGGAATTCGACCCGCCCGCGGCGTCAGTGGCCAAGGGGTGGCGGAAATGGCTGGGGGTGCGCAGCAAGAAGAGGGACCAGACGGCTGGGGCCGGAGAAGAGACGGACGCGGAGAATGGTCTGACAGATGAGGAATACGATGATGAGTTTGATGATGAGGATGGGGATGAGCCGGAGCCGTATGCGGTGGGCGACGGCGGAGTGCTGCCCGAGACACTGGTACCGGTGAGCCCAGCGGACGGCGAGGGCGAGGGCGAGGAGGAGGAGGTGAAGGAGGTTCCGAAGCGGAAGAAGTGGTTTGGGCGGTCGAAATGAGGCGGCGTTCTAGATGCGTGATGATTGATGATTGATGACGATACCGATGATAATAATGCCAGCGTTGATTGCTCTTCCGGATGCTGGGAGGTTGCGTGGTAGAAGGATACTCCGGACTCTTCTCCTGTGTAAGGGAAAGGTAAGGTAAGAGGGTCTCGACCCACGCGCGGTTGGTAAGCAAGAGTCACGTGCGAGGGTCTCGCCGGGGATGATTTGTGAGCCTCGCAGCCATGCTTCCATCCCGGTTCGGTGTCTTTCCTCTGCCTCTGCCTTATCAATCAGTCCACAGTCCAGCCATTGCGTCTTCGATAAGCCGGCTCGTGCTCCACTCGACTAGACTCCGACGATACTTGCTTGGTGAGTGAGTACACTACACAGTAGTTAATAGTTGGTGGTTGCTGCTGGGCCTTCTTAGCTAATCGCACCCGGCCAGCCCTTGTGGTTCCCCACCCCTCTTCGCCTCTGCCTCTGCGGCCCTTCATATTTCCCCCCCTCTGCCTCCTCCTCCTCCTCCTTCTTCTCTTCTTCTCTCCAGTTCAATTCCTTCCTCTCTCCCCCCCCGGAAACACCGCCAATCTGTTTTCCTCCGCCTTTCGTCGTTTTCCCTTCTCCACCCTTCGCTCCTCCCTGGGACTGACCGCCGCCGCCGCGTCGTCCTTTCAGCAAAACTCCTCCCCTTCGACCCTCACGACGCCCCTGCGCGTCAATTCCACCTCCTCCGCCAGAATGGTGCACACCAACGTTGTTAGTAAGTTTTTTAGTTGCCTCCGACCATCGGCGGGTCAGGGGTTCGACGCAGAATTCTAACCGCCCGCGAACCATAGTTATCGGCTCCGGCCCCGCCGCCCACACCGCGGCCATCTACCTCTCGCGCGCCGAACTCAAGCCCGTCCTCTATGAGGGTATGCTGGCCAACGGCACCGCCGCCGGCGGCCAGCTCACCACCACCACCGACATCGAGAACTTCCCCGGTTTCCCCGACGGCATCGGTGGTGGCGAGCTGATGGAGAACATGCGCAAGCAGTCCGTCCGCTTCGGCACCGAGGTCATCACCGAGACCATCACCAAGGTCGACTTCTCCCAGCGCCCCTTCAAGCTGTGGACCGAATGGAGTGACGGTCCTACCGACGAGCCCGCCCACACCGCCGACGCCGTCATCATCGCCACCGGTGCCAACGCCCGTCGTCTCGACCTCCCCGGCGAGCAGAAGTACTGGCAGAACGGCATCAGCGCTTGCGCCGTCTGCGACGGTGCCGTGCCCATCTTCCGCAACAAGCCCCTCTTCGTCATCGGCGGTGGTGACTCCGCCGCCGAGGAGGCCATGTTCCTGGCCAAGTACGGCAGCAGCGTCACCGTCCTGGTCCGTCGCGACAAGCTCCGTGCCAGCAAGGCCATGGCCAACCGCCTCCTGGCCCACCCCAAGGTCACCGTCCGCTTCAACTCCGTCGCCACCGAGGTGCTCGGCGAGGACAAGCCTAACGGCCTGATGACCCACCTCAAGGTCAAGAACGTCGTCTCCGGCGAGGAGGAGACCGTCGACGCCAACGGTCTCTTCTACGCCGTCGGCCACGACCCCGCCACCGCCCTCGTCAAGGGCCAGATCCAGCTCGACGAGGACGGATACATTGTCACCAAGCCCGGCACCAGCTTCACTAGCGTCGAGGGTGTCTTTGCCTGCGGTGACGTCCAGGACAAGCGCTACCGCCAGGCCATCACCAGTGCCGGTATGCCTCATGTTTCCCACATCCACAATCAGACCATTTTGCTAACAGACTCCAGGATCCGGCTGCATTGCCGCTCTCGAAGCCGAAAAGTACATCGCCGAGCGCGAATCCGGCGAGGAGGAGGCCCCCGTCGTCGGTACCAAGAAGGACACCGAGGGCACCGGCGCCGAATACAAGTCCAACCCTCTGCTCTAAGCAGTTCATTCTCCCACCATAACCATCTATTCCGCTCATCATCTCCTCACACTCCTCCAATCCCAATCTCGATCCCGTTTCTCCTCCTATTTAGATCAGGTTCAGGTTTTCCCCATTTAGACAACCGGCTTATGGGTCTTGCATTTTCATTTTCATTCCCTCTTCCTCTTTCTCATTTCTATATTTCCCTCTTATTTGCGGAATGCTCACCTTACGGCTGCTTATATCTCTTACTAGACTTCTAGCGATTCTGTTCATGTTGATTTTGTTTTCTTTTCTCTCTGTTGGTGATACACGGAATCCTGATGGGGTTCGATCGATTGCATGAATGCGAATGCGAATACACATATATAGAGTAGAGGAGAAGAAGCAAAGCAATGAAAATAATAAACAAAATACATTTATAGAGTACTGTTTGCCGAAGATGTTTTCCTTTGTCTCTTTTCAATAGTTTGGACCTTTCTTTCCCTTTCCTGGTCTTTGGAGGGAGGTCGGTTGGTAGATGATTAGAAAAGGTTAAGATAATATAACAATTGAGAATCCATTGCCACTGTTGTGTGAGTCGAGGAGGGAGGAGTAGTGTACAAAGAACGGGAAATGAATAATATATCATGTTAGAGCAGTCGAATGCATCAAAGATCATTTGGAGCTAGTAGATGAAGTGAGGATGAGGATGAGGATGAGATTGAGGGTGAGGGTGAGGCGTCGTGCCATTCATTTGTGAAATTGGCCTTGGTGTTGCATGTTGGTCACCGTTGGTTATTGCTGTAGCTAGCAGGGGAGGTTGAGTTTGAGGGTGAGGTGTCGTGCCATTGTTCTTCGGATTTGGTTTGGATGCTGAGTGTTCGCCATTGCTTAGTGTTGTAGGTAGTAGGGGAGGTTGAGGTGGAGATTCTGGTTGAGGTGGGCCATTCATTCGCGGATCTGGCCTAGATGTTGCATGTTCACCGTTGGTTAGAGTTGTCGACGCTAACGAGGCAGCGGGCTGCGCATTCACGGGTATGTTTTGAGTAGAGGCAAGAGTTGGTCTTTCTAACGGATGCTGCTCCCAGGTGGCCAGGGGATTGGCTGCGCACCATCGCTCCTTGACTTCGTTCGATTTCTTCTCCCATTCCGCCATGTCGCTGCGCCAGCGATTCCAAATCTCCGAATTGGTCTGTCGGTTGACCTCCGTTTGCTCCATGTACGGCCGTTTCTCCTCTTCGCTGGCCTGTCGCCACATGAGGCCCAGGGCTTGGCGGATCTCGTCGCGCGCCGCCTTGGCGTTGGGGTCCTTGGTGGTGGTGCGGCGGGCTTCGTCACACTGCATGCGGCACTTCCCCCAGTAATCCTTTTGGTACAAAAGGAACGGGTTCAGCGCCGTTCTGGCTGGTCGCTGGGGTGGCGGGCCCAGTTCGTTACAGATGGCCTCCATGACGGCTTTGTCGTATGCCTCCCGACGAGCGGCCTCGGGCGATGTATTGTTGGGTGCTGCACTGGCGGCGGTGCCATTGCTCACAGACGGCTCCTTTCGCTTCTGAGGCGCTGCCGTGGCGGTGCTGACGTCGAGGGTCTTGCCCTTCTCTGGGACTAGCGGATGAGGCACTTCAATGGGTCCGAGGACGGACTCGATGACTTCTGATGCAGCTCGAAGCCCGGATAAGTACGCTCCATGGACCGTGGCTGGGTGGGTGCCGCAGGTGGCTTCTCCCGCGAAGTGTAAGTTACCAATTGGTTTGGCCATCAGGTCATAGTCTCCTGGAAGTGACTGTGCGGCCACATAGGAGTAGCTTCCGCGGGTGAATTTGTCCGTGCCCCAGCGGGTGATGATGGTCTCCAAGGGATCCGGAACGACCGCCCGTTTGAAGACATTACGAAGCTGGCTGGTCACTTCCGCAATGAGTTCGGCATCCGGCGTGCATTCGGCTTGATGTGCGGCATCGCCGGCCATGAGAGCAATGAGGACGGGGAGACCCGTGGTCTTCATACAGTTCCAGAACAAGTAGAACCGGCCCCTGTTTGCCGCATAGTCCTCCTGCATCATACTATTGCGATTGTTGGGTTCCCGCAGCAGCCCAAACATGTCACGCTCCGTGTCCCAGAAAGGCTTGTCAAAGACCAGGATCACCTTGTTCATGATGCCAAAGCCAAGGCGATCAATCGCGCTCGTTTTCCACTCCGGGAGGGGAGGCGAGAACTGGATGGAGCGATGCTTCAGGATGCCCAAAGAGCCCGTAAAGACCACCTTATCGGCAACAAATGACTCCCCATCTTCACACTGAACCACCGTCTTGTTCTTACCTAGGCCCGTATGGTCGTAGGATATCTTGGAGACAATCTTGTTTGTTCGGACATCTAGCTTCGTAGGCAGCGACCATAGTCCGTACGGCAGTTGCTGATAGCCACCCACCACCTGTGAGTGTTCTCCCTCGAATTCATTTCCCATATCCTGGTCCCACCCGGAAAGGCTAAGCTTGCCGATATTTGAAGCATTCGCATACTCCAGATTGGCCATATGCCAGTTGAGCAGGCGCATGTCTTTCGGAGTCAATGGGAGCATACGCTGGTACTGCCGGACACCGTCATCCATCACGGCGCCCAAGGTCTGACACGGCGAGGCTTTGGCCACCGGGTCCAGATTGATGGTGTCGTTAACGGAAGTCCCGTCTTTCAAGGTCCAACCCATCGTCTGACACGCAAGCTGGGCGGGGTTTTCTTCAACGTTGGTAGGGTCTGCCAACGGGGCACTGGTAGGCTTAATGTCAGCGGTTTTGTGGCCAACACCGCGTCGGACCCGTTTCGCAGGGAACAGGAGCCCGATGGTCCCGGCAGCCCTGGCTTCTTCGTATTGTCTCACTGTAAGGCCGTCGCTGATCGACAGATCACGCCCGGAATTGATTAAATCCCGGTCACCCTCTGCAGTGGGCACTATAACCGACTTGTGCCGATACAGCCCCGACCGATCCAATATGTCGTTATAAAGCATCTCGTCTGTTGCGTCTCGAGCTTCATCCACCGGTGACCCATCGATGTCATAGATCGTCGATATATCGCGCAATAAGTGATATGGAAGAGCGAGCTGGCCTCGGATAATCTGATCTAGTGGATTGCCGTGATCGAACCCAACGATGATCTGGGCGCCCATTTCGGCCTTGGGGACTAACCCAGGAGCCAGAGTGGATGACTCCAGGCTTCGCAAAGGATGCGAGTAGATACGACCCCCAATCCTGCGCCGTCCTTCCAGTACGATCACCCGTGGTGATGTAAACGCATTGTGGTAATGACTGAATAGACCTTCCAGATGTCGAGCACAACCTAAGCCCGCCGTTCCAGCTCCCACCACGACAATCACAGGGCCATCCTTTCGCCGACCTTTCTTCACGGGCTCTGGAGCGACTGGAATTTCCACACAGCCAAAATTGATATAGCCGTTACGGACAAGCCATTCATATGCGAATGCCGCGAGGTTCATCCAGCGATAGTCCTTCGCACACCCCATAGCTTCTTCCTTCGAGACGCTCAACATGGGGTTTCGAGTCCATAGACGCAGGATACCATTTCGGATGTTCAAGTAGACGGTGACATGGAGGTGACACAAATGATCCTGAAGAAGTTCCTGCTCCTTTTTGTGTAGCGCGTATGGGTTCAGCCGGGATGCATATGCTGCTGCCACACATTGTTGAGCGTAGACAGCAGTGGGCATTCTCGAAGGTATGGAAGAACGGGGGCGGTACTTCACACTTATCGCTCTAGTACTGTCAGCACCTTTGGGATCGGAGGTCCCCGATGATGACGACGGTAGGATTCTGACAGACGTTGTTGGAGAGATTGACGTGTTATTGGAGCCGAAAGGAATGAAATGAGCTTTCTCGAGGCCATTGGAAGGTCCACGGTTTGTGTTTATCTCACGGCCGTGTGCGGAATGGTCTGCTCCCTGGAAGCGATTCTGGGCTGTCTCGAGGATGCTACTGCTTCCTGAAGGACCCCTCACCACGCTACCGTTAGCAGCGGGACTGGCATTGGCTGTTCCATTGGCATAGAAGAGCCCGTTCAGAGGTGGCCCCCCAGGAGGCTGCTTTGGCGGCAACTGCGACCCAAAGACGGCTTGACCGGGAGCCAGCAAGCTGGCAGCAGCATTCAGACTGGATGGCAAGTATTGGTCCAGCTGACAGCGCTCGTAGGCATAGCCATCTGGGCCCTGGGTCCCCATGGGAGCGGCAGTTTTCATGATCGCTGCAAGGTGAAACAGCTCCTCAGAGGATATATTCTATCACTGAGACTTGTCTCGACGAACCCACGGGGCAACTACACGGACGATATAGCGACTGATTGACACCATACACCACCCATTTCACTAAGTTATGTAGATACCAGGTCTCATTTTAATCATCCATGGCGGACTCTATCACGATACGTCCTTTTGATGGGAAGGAAAAGGCCTGGACCAGGATGCAATAGATACCTTCGAACCATGTCAGCAACCATGCGGAAAGTTGACATATGTCAAAAGAGTCCTCGGAAAGGCCAGCGGTCCAATGGGATCCGACCTAGGAGATAACCAGTTGACTTACCTGGAGGATGGACTTAGGCTGAAGAAGGTCGAGAGAAGGTACGGATCAGCGAACTCATCGCGCTTGCGGACATTTGGCACCGACGCAACCTCGGACGAGGAGGAGACTGCAGCGATGCAGGTAGCGACCAACTTACCGGGAAGAGACCGGCGAGGGGAAAGCAGCCCGACGGCGAATCAAGGGGCGACGAAGGAAAGCCGCGATGCAGACAAGAGGCTGAGGCCGAGAGCCAGAAACCAACCCAGTCCAGGCCACTCACTCGGCGCCACATTCGGCCGGCACCCCCGCGTAATTTTCAGTCCGCCCGGCCATCACATTCTCGCCATTGCATGATTCTTCATCCCATCCCCCTTCTTCGTTCCTTGATCGCTTCGATCCGTCCGATCTGGGTTGACAAGTGTCCAATGAACCCCATCGGCTCGGAACAGAGAGATAGTGCCAGGCTTCGCGATCGGACTATTCCTATTTCCCCCTTGCTCACGGCCCCCGGACCCTCCCGTGACGCCAGCGCGCCAAGGTGGACCGTTCTCTAGTTGCAACTGGCACCACGACATTCATGCCATGCCAGGGAGACTGATAGTGGCATAACCAACTGTGCTATGGCGATTCGACGCCTCGATTGCCCAAAATCTTGCTATATACCCTACAGCTACGACAGAGCAACACCGCCGGGGGCGGAACCGTCTAGGAGGCCATCAGGCGAGATTGCAGAGGCCCCGGTCGCCCAGAATCAAGTATAATTATTTACGAAACACCAGAGGTTATCCATAAACCGTCATGCCCATCCAGCAGGGTCGCTGTCATCACTCGTAAGAGCCGATTCTTCATCACGTAAGCACCCTGGCCCGTCAACTGGCCAGCTAGACCCAGGGACCCTAAGGCTTCCGCACATGTGTATGTAGGGTATACATCTCCTCACTGGCCCCGTCTCCGTCCCGGAAGATATCTGAATCGTTGTCGGTAAACTCGTCACGATAGGGGGTGGCTTTGGTACGGTGGGGGGAGGTCTCACTGCCGCTCTCGTCGTCAATCGCGAGGTCTACGTGGTCGTCATCGAGATCGGCAAATCCAATCTGTTCCTCTTCATCGCGCGCAAGGGTCGTGGCGGCCCTGTCCACGTCCAGGTCCTCGGAAAAAGCTCCATGGGGGCGATGGGCCGCGTGGTCCGCGTGGAGCGAGCGCCGGATGTCCTCCCTCTCTTTGGCTTCCAACTCTTTGGCCCGGGCCAACGTTCTGATCCCACAGGTTAGTCTGTAGGGCGATACTGAGGGGGCACTCTCGGCTGCCTACCTTCTATAGATATATAGACCAGTGAAAATTCCAATCGAAACCGAGACAATGATGCTGCAAATGTTGACTGCCTTCGAGCCCGCACTCATCTCCTCATTGTTTTCCGACAGCACTCGCAACCGATTGCCGATGAAGGCCGGGACGAGCAGCTTGGGAGAGATCAGTGCCGTCGCCAGACCATACATCAACGGATTCACCGTGGGGAAAGTGGAGACCGCCCCATTGCAGACAGAGTAGGGCAGTGGGCAGAGGCGGATCATGCACAGTAGCTTGAGCCCGTCATATTTGAGTGTCAATGACAGAGCCGCGAATCGTTTGTCGCGTTCCGTCAGACGTTGGACGAATTTGGACAGAATCGTCCGAGACACAATGAAAGAACAAGTCGACCCGAGGACGGTCGCCGAAGCATAAAGAAGCCACCTATAAAAGTATTAGTCCTGGCCCATCAATAAAAGACACGCAACTCACCCCTTCCAGATTCCAAAGAGGTATCCTGCTACAGTTCCAAATGTGGACCATCCAACCAACGGCGGGAAAGAGACAAAGAACACACACAACCACAGAACAAAGTACGCTAGAGAGGATTTCTCCCATTGTGCAGCCACAGGCTGAATCCAGATGAATACCTTGCCGGTGAAGACCAGAAAGCCAATTCCCAGAAAATTGGCCAATAGGACGGCGGCCACCGCCCCGACTCTTTGCCAAAAGTTCATCTTGCGCCATGCTTCCCGAATCCGGTGCAACATCTGGGTGGCTCGGTCTATGAGTTGATCCCGGAGAGAAGCGGCTCGTCCGCCGGAGAGACTGGCGGAGTTCCGCCTGCCAGGTGCTCTCCGGCTCCATGGCGGATAGGCATCGTCCTCCGACGGGGACAACGGCTCGGGGGACGAGGTTGAGACCGAAAGCGCCCGGGCGGTGGATGAATAATCCGCGGGCATGTTGAGATGAAGGGAGGAGTAGGGCAGTACGTGTTTATCGTGTTATCCAATATCGACCCTGAGCGACGACACGGCCCGAAGCAGGATCGGCGATGCGAAGTGGGTGCTTGTGCAGAGAAAATGGCCGGGCGCAAACCAGTACGCAGGGTTGGATCTCCGGTATCCAGCAATGTATATACACGGCGCAATGAATACCCAATGGGTGCTAGAGAGGACGAGGCTGAACTAATCAAGGAGGGCGTCGCTAAGCCCCCGTCTAAAAACGAGGCATGAGCGGATGGCGGAAGGGACGTCCACGACGGGTAGCTAGGCGATGATGAAATGGGAGCGGGCCGGCAATTGGTCAATGAGCTTCTGCCAGCTGACCGGCGGAGGTCGTGGAGGATGAAGATGATCTGGAGGAAGGGATGAATTGGATAGGTGGGATGAACTAAGCTGCCATTCCCTGCGAGTCCCAGGAAGACCAGGTTGAGAATTGAGGATAATCCAAGAAGCGAAGGGGACCGCAGCAGTAGCAGCTAATAATTGAAGCTTGCAGGAGGATCCGATGGCGGCTGCCTGCCTGAAGGCGGAAGTCGAGGAGGATCTTAGTCAGCCATTCTTACCGTCCGGGTGTTACACAGTACGGAGCCGGTTGGTATTATTGGCTTGGAGCTGCTTTTGCTTTCAGATGAGAATGGAGGAGAAGGGCATTGGTGAGGACGAGCCGGATCCAGAACGGGTGTAATGCGGACTCTGGCTGGAGGGAGGTGGTCCACAGGGACGATGAAGGACATCAGTAATATCGGCAGATCGCCCTGAGGAAGAGTGGCAGGCAGTCTAGATCCCCCACATCCACCGGCGCTGGCTGGATGGAACGGACGGACCAGGGTGGGAAAAAGGGGGGTGACAGCGCCGCCGTTCTTTGGTCCAGAGTCAAACCGCGACCCGGTTTGGGAGCACTGGTTGATTGCTGTCAATAAAGAACGCCCGAGCTGCTTCGCGGGCGTTCGTTGGTTGGTCGATTGGTTGGTTGGTTGACCTGGTCGGGGGAGAGAGCCAGAGACAACCTCCTGGAACCTGAATACTTCCTGCTGGTACTCCGTACTCCGTAAGTACTCTCCAGTTCCCTCCGCTCCGACTGTCCTCTTCTTACCCCTCTCTCTCTCTCCGTCGTCTTTCTCTCTTTTCCCTCGTTGCACTCCTCTTCCCCTTCTTCGTCTTCTCCTTCTTCCCTTCTTCCCTTTTTGTTTTTCCTCTTATTCTCTCCCTGCTTTCCTCGCCGTCGTTTCTTGCTCCACTCCTTCATTCGATCCCTCCGTCCTCGATCATTGCAAGACGGCAGATGCGATGTAATCACCCGTGGACTGCAAGCTTGTCCCCTGTCGCCCGTCAACCCTGCTAACATCCCTCTTTCAAGCTCTCCCTCCGTTCCATGAATCCTCCCGTCCTTGGAAAATCATGGCCCTTGATCATTAGATTTGACTTGTTTGCTGTTGTCTCTTCGATTTGATCGCTGTCACCCTTCGATTACCCCACATCTGTCTGCACGCCGTGTATCCGTCGCTCTCCTTCTTTCCCCTCCCCAACGCTCCAGCATGGTTCCAGACGACCTCCTTGAGGAGTGCCTCCACATCCTCCAGGACCAAGCTCTGGACGAAGAAGAGCAGGTCGAAAAAATCGAAGACTTTGTACGCGAAAAGACCTCCTTATCAGGCCCGTCCTTGGAAAATGCCGTCCTCGACATCCTTTGGCGCCATCGCAATCGCACCTTGCCCGACTCCTCCCCTCCGCCGCCCCGTCACACGGTTATTCGCCGCTCGTCCCCGGCTCCCTGGCAGATGGCTCGCTCTGCGACCCCGCTATCCCCTCATTCCAACTTAGGGACGAGCCCCGGAAGTACCTCCTGGCTGCAGAGCTCGCGAACGGGCTTTCCGCGGCCACCGCTGTCCTCCACGGTGTCACCCTTTACGTCGCCTCGTCCATCGCCCCGACTCGCTCTTGCGCAGCCCATTCCTCACTCTCCAAACCTCAACGCGTACGAATTCTCCGACCAAAGCCAGGTGTCAGATTTCTATGGTGACCTAGGCAGCGATAGCAACGTGGACTGGCTGGTTGCGGACGACGCGAATAGCGTGACGTCGTCTATTGGGACCGCGAGTCTTTCGGGGGCGCTGAGCGCTACGGCACCGGAGTTTGTCCCGGACATGAGTCCGCACGACATCCTACGGACGGTCTTGGGAGACAAACGAACCAACGAGGAAATCGAGACGGCTTTGGAAGCCAATAGCTACGACCTGGGCGCGACTATTGCATCGCTGTCGCAGCCGCAGGATGGAGATCTCATATCGCAACATGTGGAAGATAGCCACGTTGTGGTCGGCAAGTCC
Source organism: Aspergillus ibericus CBS 121593 (assembly GCF_003184845.1). Lineage (NCBI taxonomy): Eukaryota > Fungi > Ascomycota > Eurotiomycetes > Eurotiales > Aspergillaceae > Aspergillus > Aspergillus ibericus. The sequence continues at coordinate 319,355 of NW_020292117.1, forward strand.
ATGTCGATGGAGCAGCCGAAGATCACCGTCGCCCCGGGCCACAGTCGCAGTCCCGTTGTGTGCAAATATTGGCTATCTACAGGCCAGTGTCTCCGTGCCGATTGCCGGTTTAGCCACGATCTAACCAATCATCTTTGCAAGTGAGTACATATCCGAGCGTTCCGATGGGACCCGAGCCAGAGCAGCACGCTAATGTCAACCTTGTGTCTCAGGTATTGGGTTATGGGGAATTGTCTGGCCGGTGACGGCTGCCCGTTTTCACATGATCCTTCCGCACTCGTGGCGAACCTGAGTGTGGCAGACGGCAACCCCGGGGCGGCTGGCACGTCGTTCCACATGGACAGTGCCTCTGAGGCGTTCCCTCCACTGCAATCGACTGCCGGGGTTGGCGACCAATGGGGTGGCCAGTATATCAGCAAAAATCCCGGCCATTTGTCGGCATATGCCGGCAACAAGAACGGTCCTCAGGCGATGCAGTATATTGTCGGCAAGCGGAATGGTAGCATGACTAGTCTGTCCCGTCCTCACTCTCGGCCCGGGAGTCGACACCAGCATCGTGAGTTGAACCCGGCTGCCCCGTCCGTCGATGACCCCGACGCCTTCCCCACCCTTGCCGCGGTCAGCGCGAAAAGCTCGAGCAAGAAGCATCATGGCAAACGGGGGGCACACAATCGCGACAACAATCCGAGCCGAGAGAATCTCCCCACGTCATTGGCGGATGTTGTTCGGATGTCCCCTTCTCCTGCCCCCGGAAAGGGCAAGTCGTCTTCTAAGCTCAACCGAGACGGGACCAAAGGGCGCGAACACAGCGCCGCGGCTCTGGCGATTCCACCCCCGCAGAATATCCCGTGGCTCGAAACCGGCTCTCGAGCTAATCAACAATACATCAAGTACCGCACGGAGGCCATCCGCCATGGCACCGTGAGGAACAAGTTCCTCCAAAGGTAAGTTGTCTTCTGGTGCTGGGATGATCGGAACTGATTGTCTTGCTAGTGCGGCCCAAGCTTGGAATCGGAATGATGCCAGAGCGGCCAAGGCTTTGTCTCTTCGAGGCCAGGCTGAGAACGAAGCGATGCGCAAGTGCCACCGTGAAGCCGCACGGCAGCTGTACGAAGAGCGTAACAAGCATATCGTGGATGCCGGCTTGGATGACTCAGTAGAGGAACTCTACGTGGACCTGCATGGCCTTCACCCGGAGGAGGCAATTGAATATCTGGAGAAGATCCTGCTGAAACATGCGCGGGAAGGCCGGCGGGTGGTGTACGCCATCACGGGCACAGGCCACCATTCAAAGAACGGCAAGGATAAGATCGGCAAGGCCGTCAAGGCGTGGCTGAATGAGTGGAAGTACCTGTTCCGCGAGTTCAGCGTGCCGGGCGAGCGGGGCGGCTATGTTGGCGGCATCCTGGGGATTGACCCCACCAGCTACGACAAGACCTTGGCCAAGAGTCTGGAGGAAGATGCCAACGGCAAGGCGGACACGGAAACGCCGGTGCTGACGATGGGAAAGATTCAGCTGCTGAAGCGCGAAGACCTGGAGTCGAAGCCATAATCAACCAAACTCAACCACATTCAACCTTCTTTCTCCTAGTGCATTCCCTTCAACACCTCGACTTGCGTACCGTTCCTTCAACGGGCTCGATGCTGTGACGCTGTAATGATACTGCCGACAGGCACGCAGTTGTGGGGAAGCTACCGTGACGGGACGTAGAAGCCATGATACATAGACCATCTACTTTAATTCTTGCAGGATCTAATGTACTCTTCCGCCGTCATCATCCTGCCGTGTCACCCGAGCCTGTACATAGCCCTAGCTCCATCTCCGCCCCCCCCCTTATCTACTCCGGTTCCTGCCCCTTCCACTTCTCCCTCACCTCCCCGACATCCACCCCACACTCCTCCGCCTTCTTCACAATAGCCCTCGCCTTCTCCGCAACCGGCACATCAATCATCTTCCCATCAAGCGTCCACGCCCCCCTCCCCAACCGCGCCGCCTTCTCATCCGCCACACACACCCTCACCGCCCACTCCACCTCCTTCGCATCAGGCCCAAAGATCCGCTGCGCCGTCTCCACCTGCGACGGATGAATACACTGCTTCCCATTAAACCCCAACCGTCTCCCATCCCGACACTCCTCCTCCAACACCTTCGGCACTCCCCCATCCTTCCCCTTATACTCCGTACACACGAGATCAATCGTCGACGGCAAATTCGCCGCCCTCGCCGCCGTCGCGATCATTGATCTCGCGAAGAGAAACTCCCGTAGCGACGGGGTCCGAGTGATGCTCAAGTCCAGGGCGAAGTCCTCGGCCGCGAAGATCAAGCCCTGGAGGAGGGGCGTACTGGAGGTGATTTGCGTGAGATTGGTGAGGGATTTGGCGGATTCGATGAGCGCGAGGAGGGAGATGGGGGTTTTGCGTTCGTGTTGTGGGTTGGTGGAGAGGGTGTGGGTGATTACGTCGGTGATGAAGGTTAGGTCGGAGGGGGAGTTGACTTTCGGGATGACGAGGGTGGTGAGGTTGGGGGATTTGAGCTGAGATTGTTAGTATTGTTGTAGTGTGAAAGGGGGGGGGTGTGGGGAGGGTACCACTTCGGTCAGATCACTCAGGGCCAGACCGCTGTCTACCGAGTTGATGCGGACTGCCCGTTCGCGGATCCCCGGCGGTGCGGGCTGGTCGAGGGCCTGTCGCACCAGGGACCGCGCTTCGGCTTTCTTGTGCGGAGTGACGCTGTCTTCGAGGTCGTAGGCTACGCAGTCGGCGGTTAGGGTGCGGGATTTGTCGATGAAGCGTTGGGAGGAGCCGGGGACTGGTTATAGTTAGTATGGATGTGGATGCGGACGGGGAAATGCGGGGAGAGCTGCGGGCAGAGAGAATTGAGAGCTGGGAGACGTACTGTAGAGCAGAGCTCGACGGAGAGTGTTTCTAGATGCCATTGTCGCTTAGGGACGTATCAATTAGACAGTGTGGTAGAGGATGTTGGTTAGGATTATGCGCAGTCGAGGGAACTGATGCATGCAGCGGATTGACCCGCAACTTTAAGAGATCCTCGGTTTGCGCATAAAGGCTTCTCCAGCCGTCAGGAACCAACCGATGACCTCATCGAGGCTCGGAGTCATTCAGTCCGGCCATTGGACCTCCCACAATCCCTTGCAGTAAGATGCATGATATGCACATTGCTCTAGGACAAGATCACTTGTAGCATAACCCAGCTGTCTGCACTCTGCACCGCGTGAAACGGCGCGTGTCGGAGATGCTGCGGAGTGTCAAATACCCGGAGTGGAGTCATTCTGCCGGCCCCCACCGCCGCGCCTGTCGACACGCAGCATCAACGCCATCCCGCCAATGTCACCATCTCCAGGAGGCTGCTTGACGCCGTCCATCTTGCGCATTTGACATTTGTCAGGGAGCTGATTATACTCTCGCTATGGAACAACAACCGCTTCAACCGCAGCAGGGCGACCTGAACTGGCGTCTCAGTGCTCATCCCATTACCCTCATGTTCTTTCTGGGCTTCCGCATCAGCGCCCTGCTGATGTACCTGTTTGGCGTGCTCTTTATCAAGAATTTGTATGTCCCTATCCACTGCAATCTATGATGGCTCCGGGTACACCAGGCCTATTGTGTAAGGGAGTTGAAACTCACTAACGGCACCAGCGTCCTCGTCTTCATTCTCACCCTCCTTCTCCTCTCCGCCGACTTCTACTACCTCAAAAACATCGCCGGTCGTCGCCTCGTCGGTCTCCGCTGGTGGAACGAAGTCAACACCTCCACCGGCGACTCACACTGGGTCTTTGAGTCCTCCGATCCCACCACCCGGGCCATCGCCGCCACTGATAAACGTTTCTTCTGGTTGAGTCTGTACGTGGCCCCGGCGCTGTGGATCGGCCTGGCCGTTTTGGCTATCATCCGGTTGAGCAGTGTGATCTGGTTGAGTCTTGTTGGTGAGTTCGATCCCTCAGTCCTTGCTATGGTTTGGTAGAGAATCTAACAAGAACAGCAATTGCCCTCGCATTGACCATCACCAACACGGTGGCATTCTCCCGCTGCGATCGGTTCAGTCAGGCGTCGACATTCGCGAACAGTGCGCTTTCCGGGGGCATTGTGAGTAACCTTGCGGGGGGTCTGCTGGGCAGACTCTTCAAGTAAGATGTTACTGGAAAATTGAATTGAAATATAACTATTGGGAGTCGGATCGGATTCATGCTGGATGTGGATTCGGGGTTCTTTCTGTTTAGTCGTTTTGTTCTGGGATTGTGGATTGTGGTGGCTGTTTGACTGGGGAAGTTACTGATGGAGGAAAGTAATGGTGGGGGTTTTGTCTTGCGGGTTATAGCGTGTATGGCTTAGATTGCTCAATTGATTGTATTGTACTCTTATTGGGGTGTCGCGTAGGATGTGTAGATTGTACGTAAGTTGAATACTTTTGACATACTGGCAAGAATAGCTAACACCGTCAGCGTATGACCACTGCAATCCTCAGCCGATGCTTCTATTGAGACCAATATTCCTCATCAACTATGTCTAAGCCATCATCCCCGGCAGGTGTGCTTCTCGCATCAATATTTCCATCTCCCCAGGGCTGGGACAGTCATCATGAGTCACCACCTCGTATAGGGACTCCACTGCGTATACACACTGCGGCGAGGCATCTGGCCAGTCCTCCCCAATCAGCACCGGGGTATCCCAGGTCACAATCAAGCCATCTGGCTCAAACTCATCCCGAACCCTAGCCATGCGGCCCCAAGGATACCCTATCGTGCCTTGTCCACGGTCAAACGAACTAAATGCGATTCTGATCGATTTCAGCGCGGCCTTTCTTTCCACCGCAGCTCGAGCAAATGCCCTAATCCAATTTTCCTCTTCCTCGCCAAAATCCATCCAGGATCCCTTCTGATCCGCCAACTTCCTAAAGTCCCACGTGAACGTTTTGAGACTGGGCCCGAGCAGCTCGTCGGCATCCGTGTCTGACAGCCACAGCTTGGTGCCCATGTTCCATCGGGACAGCCTCAGACTCTCCAGATGGGGAAACGCCGAGGCATTGAACGCGCGTTCGTCCACGTTATCACCCGGAAGACCACACATCGTCAGGGACCGCAGAGTGGTCTGGTGTTTTCGAAGCCAGGTTTCGAACATGGAGTAGCTATATTTCACCCCGTCGAGGTCGACGTTGAAACAGCCCATGTGAAAGGACGACAGTGCTTTCGGCCATTGGAGTAGCTGGGCCATGTCTTCCGGAGTTTCACGACACCCATACAGCGAGATTTCCGTGACCGAGGACTCTTGGCTTGTATTCACTGGCATCTTCACGTTTCTACGGTCCCCTCCCCCATTCCGGATGGTCAACATGCTCACCGACCGCGATTGGACGGATCCCAGAACCCACATGAATCCGAGCCCGATGCATTCGAGGCTTTCCAGCTCGTGCATGTGCTGGGTGGCCTTTACAACCGTGTCCCATAGGCTGCCGACATAGTCAACCTTGCCGTCTCTTGTGCAGTGGTAGGGACAAAAGATGTTCAATTTCTTGACGCGGGTCAACCAACTCACGATGTCCCCCACCACATCGAAATCGGTCCAAGAGGATGTCGGGATTGTGCTAGCATCAAGAAACAGGATCCGGCAATACTGGCGGAGACGTGGGTTGGTCTGGAGGGTGCGATGGAGTTCGCTCGGTTGTATATCTCCCAGCGAAATGCTCCGATAGAGAATTGGGGTCGCAATTCCGTACAGGCGACGACACACGATGGCCAGGTCTGCCACTGTCCGGTAGCTGAAATAGTATTCCCGACCACCACAGGTATCAGAATAATCGTGGGCGGCGAAGGTGATGATCAGCTCAAGCACTTCTTGTGGCAGTGTCAAGAGTGACCCCTGCTGGCGGCAAGGGACCGGGCTCGCGTGGAATGTGCTTCCGGTGCAGGCTTTCTTCGCGCTGGGGGAGTTGTGATCCGGGATGATTTGCCTCTTCATCAGCAAGGGTTCACGAGGGCACGACGACCTGGACATGGTGGATTTATTCTCTGACCGGGAGTGTTGTTGTGGCGGTGTTCGGTGACATGCGGGCCACTTTATCCAGACAGCCAAGCCGTCTGCCTAGAAGCAAGGAGCATCACCATTGATTGGTGCCTGCGCCCTTGCATCTTCAACATGCCCGCGAGCCTCGTGGAGCCGAGGCCACGTGCAATCGATTCAATCATCCGAGATAGCCTGGATGTTGAAGAACCCGAGTTCATTTGTATCTAGCTATTTGCCTAGATACCTCTCACTGAGCACCCGTTGCGACCAATGTGTTGCTGCAATCCGTTGAGACTTGCCACAGAAGGAAGACAATAATTGCGATGACTGCAATCCACGTGCATCCTCGGGATCCAAAGTTGAGTCGTTTCAAGGCCCTGCAGATCCTCATCTGACACCGGTTTCAACCCTAAATGTTCCGTGTCGATCCCCAATGCAATACGGAATACGACCCGATCTGCCCATTTTTGAGGTCACTCCTATACAGACAGCATTTAACTGCCACAATGCCCATGCCCTCTCGATCTTTCCTTCAGCAACGCTCTCACCATGATAGCGGCCGCACTTCTCCTGGCCGTGGCGGTTCCCGTCCTGGCGGGCCCCAACACCGATGCTGTGTCTGTGTGCCAGCATCTGCACGCTGTCTACCCTCAGTACACCGTCTGGGACCCCACTGGTACCTACGCCAGTGAGACCTTCTGGAACCAGTCCTACTACACCCACACGGTCAAGGAATATTGGAATGGCGTCAACGCCAATAACCGCCCCGCCTGCGCCTTTTTCCCGGCCAATGCAGAGCAGGTGTCGGTTGCCGTCCAGCAGTTGAACAAATATCCCACGGCACCATTTGCCCTCAAGTCCGGCGGCCACAATTTCAACGCCGGCTTCTCCAGCACCAGCGGTGGCGTGCTTCTCTCCTTCAACGAGAACCTGTCCTCCACCACCCGTAACCCCGACGGCCAGACCTTTGACGTCGGCCCTGGTGCCCGCTGGGGCGACGTCTACGCCGTGACCGAGAAGACCAACCAAGTCGTCGTGGGTGGTCGACTCGCCAACATCGGAGTCGCTGGCTACACTCTCGGCGGTGGTCTCTCCTACTACTCCGCCCAATATGTACCACCCCTCCCTCCCCTCCCCCCCCCCTGGCAACCCTAACTAACCACTCCAGGGTCTGGCCTGCGACAATGTCCTCAACTTCGAAGTCGTGCTCGCAAACGGCACCATCGTCAACGCCAACAGCACCTCTCACCCAGACCTCTTCTGGGCCCTCCGCGGCGGCGGCAACCGATACGGGATCGTGACCAAATTCACCATCCAAGGACACCCCCTCGGCACGAACGGCCAAATCTGGGGCGGGATGCGATTCTACAACGCCGACAAACGACAAGAAATCTTCGAAGCCCTCGCCAACTTCACCCGCGACTACCCCGACGCCAAAGCCGCCGTCATCCCCACCTTCGACTTTGGCCTCCCCGGCGCCCTCGTCTCCAACCCCACCCTGTTCTTCTTCTACGACGGCTCCACCCCCCCAGCCAACGCCTTTGTCGGTCTCGACAAAATCGACTCCCTCTTCTCCACCACCAAAGCCCAGTCCTACACCGAACTCACCAACGAAGCCGGCGGGGCTAAAATCTACGGCATCAACGCCGCGGCCCGCGTGAATACCTTTCCCAACATGCCCCCCGCCCAAATGTCCCAACTCCTCGAAACCCACTGGACGACCTACCAAAGCATGATCAAGAACGATTCCTCCCGGAATCTGGATATCCAGATCGGGACATTCACACCTCAGCCCCTGTCTGTACGGATTGCACGTGCCTCGACCGAGCGTGGCGGAAACACCCTCGGTCTGGATCCCAACAACGGAGACCGATTCTGGTTCGAGAATGATCTTATCTGGATGAACCCGGTGTGTAACGATGCCTGCCCAGAGTATCTACGTGAAGTGGCAGACACAGCACTGGCATCATTCGAGCAGACCCTAAAGGGCACAAAACCGACGAATTGGAAGAGTGGCGACGTTGACTGGGTTTCGTAAGTCCCCCCCCACCCCCTTGCCCCTAATTCTCCAAATTCTCTTTTCATCCCAGGTTTGCCGTCATGGAGAATACAATACTAACAGAATGGATAAATAGTGTGAACCCACTCTTCATGAACGACGCCGCCGATTACCAAGACGTGTATGCGAGTTACGGGAGTACGAATCGAGCCCGGTTGGAGAGTATTGCGAAGATGTATGATCCGGATCGGTTCATGTTTCGGCAGGGGGGGTGGTTGTTTTGATCAGTACATAGTACTAGTATATTCAATATATTCCATCGGGATGTCAGTGTCATACAAACACATACTAATGAAGTTGACTCTATAGATCCATCTAGTATCCTAATGACAGAAAATCTGACCGCTCGGCTAAAAGGTACCTGCAGGCTCTTCGTAGTCCGTACAGTAGACTAAGTACCAGCAAACTCAGGTAGGACTCCAGCCGACAATAATTAATTATTCTTAATTATCTAGATACTAGTAATGATTATAGTAATCATATTAATAAAAATATATATTAAATTTATTAAATATTATATAAAATTGGAGACAATACAGGGACTAGATCTATCCTGCACCAACAAATGAATTATATGCACTTATACGTACTTGAATTTCTAGGACAACCATAGATTTCCTCTTCGGGACACCGCCGCTTTAGCGAGGGCGCTCGGGGTTCTACTCAGTGAGTATTTCAACATCACGGATCACCGCTCACTGAGCACTCAGCCCTTGCTCCTGAGCAGTCACGTGTACTCATTGAGCCGCTCACCCCATCTATTCTGTGCGGGTAGTTCAACAACTATGTTCCAAGAGTTCATCTTAAGGAAAATGTTGTGCGGAAAAGGCATAGCCATATTGAAGAAGTTAAATAACTGTACAAGCAATATGTGAAACTATATGAGATGTAAGTTATCTTGGATGATATCTTTCTCTGAAGCATACTGAACCTTAAATACCAGATTTTTAGTGTACTATGACTATGAGCAGATTGGTTATAAATTTAAAACATGGCTATTTGACTCCAGATCTTGTAATTATCGAAGACTTTATTTGTTTTTATGCCCGTTTTATTCCAGGCAGGGGCCGGCTCAGTGATAAGAAACTAGTAACTGTTAGATATACTTTAGCATTTACCGAAAGATTTTTTTGGCTGGTTTAAGGAAGCAACCGGCAGCACTATTGAGAAAGATGATTGTGGTAAAGTATACTCGGCATGTATATTCCAGTTATATCCCAGTCTATAAACGATAGTCTGTGCTGACCGATTTGAAGTGGATTAAAAAAGGCTTGATGGAAGAGGAAGAGGTTGAGAACATAAAGAAGTAGAATTTTGACTTTATAATGAACAACTACGAAGACCTTGTAGCTTCGATGTGGATATATAATTGCCCTGTCTTCATACATGGGCTTCTCAAAGTTTTCATGCTGTTTGTCCTGCAGGTCTTCCTCTTCACGGGAGCAAGAATTAGTGCCTTCATCCCAGAGGACAAACACAAAGATCAAAGGGGCCTTAGATTCAAGGTGAGGTTCTTCACCCAGTACCTGCCACTTCCTGAGCATACCTTTTTGACTGTTCGCAGCATCTTGAACTGGTGCGCGACTTGCCGGCGAGACGGCAATCAAGCACCTGGACCATTACCGAGTCTCTTTTGGAAACGAGATAGATGACCGGGTGATCCTTTTTCAAGGCAGGCAAGTCAAATTGGGTTCGCCCTGTTGGTCCTCAGGCAAGGACGGATGATGCAGCTCATCCATGTCCTAAAGTCTGGAATATTATAGGGATCTTCTTTTGCATGTACCGCGGTCAAGTTATCCCACTGTCATTAACAGCAACCATGAGCTTTACATACGTTCTCTGTTTACGCATCGCACGCATTACTCGATCCATTTTGGTTCACAAATCATTTAAGAGTGGTAATTAAATTAATAAAATCCTGTAGAGCACGTACATTGCCTCGGCATCAATACTATGTTAAGCAATAATTACATTACATGTAAGGTAAATTCTTCACATACCCTTGTGTGTTTCAGGTCAAGAATTTACCTGCAAGGAAACTACGTTAGCATTCCCTTTATTTTAGACTAGTAGGAGATTGAGAAATATACACCGAATGCGGTGAACAAGAGCGATGCTAACCAGGTTTGCCCTAGACTCTTTATCTGAACCAAGCAGATAAATCTAAGGGCTTAATCCTCCTCATCCCGCAGCTTCCCCACTGGGCCCTCACGGTAGGATCTCTGTAATGTACCAATGGCCCTCTTACTAGCGCCCCACAAACGTATTCGTGCCTCTAGTTCACACTTCCCGGACTACATCCAGCGGATTTGCTGGACGAGCCGGTTGATTTGTAATCCTCCGATGGATTTCCGCGGTTATACCCTCCCAGAACATAACCCTGGTTTCCCTCGATATCGCGTCGGGCAGTCCTCTTTGCATCAGCGTAATCCACCAGACATCCGCCTTGTGTATCTTTTCAGAAGAGCATATCCTTGCTTGCCCAACTGACCATGACCAGCACGAGTGCGAGGCCCTCCGCAGCAGAACCAACACCACATATTCCGCGTGCCGCCCTAGTCCCGCAAGACCATGCCCCATCAACATGGTCAAGTCTGGAGTTGAATGCCATGGAACCAGTCGGAAGCCGAATACAGCAAGATAGGCGCTCAAGACATGTTAGGTCGAAACAACCATCCGAACTTGGCACGACGTTCAACGTCGCGCCGTCAGCAGCAGCAGCAGCAGCAGCAGCAGAGGACAGCGGAGCTCAAGGCACAGATGAAATAACAAACCCAACACTCTCACGCAGGAACACCATCTGGCGACTAGCCAGTGCGTGCCTCATGAACTTCGGCAACGGAATGAACGACAGTGCGCCCGGTGCCCTAATTCCGTATATTGAGGAAGACTACGAAATTGGCTACGCCGTTATCTGAAGATATCCTCTATTGATTGGCTTGGGGGCTTCTGCTCTCACATAGGTGGACTAGAAGTAAAACCTCTACCCAGTACCCATGTACCAAATATACATCCCCCCTTTTACCCCCGCTGTTGTCACGTGCTTTCGGCAGTAACACTCTTATACTCCGCACTCCTCATCCGTCATTCGGTGTCATTTCTCTTCGTTCAAATCAACCCTTTCTCGTCCCACTCCATCATGTTCTACAGTCCACATTTCTTAGCCATTTGCCTCTACACCTTTCCAACATCATCATGCCTTCGCGTTGGTTTGCTCGCAGTGAGATCGAACCCGGAACCATCATACAGCTGAAAAGACACCAATGGGTTATTCTCCAGACGCTAAACGAACACGAATTCCAGACCCTCCCAGAGGATTTGCGGGGCAGTCCTGAGTCATCTGTGACCTGCACTCTCCTGCGTTGCGAGAGAGTTGGGCCAGATCATCCAGTCCAGGGCTATATGCGAATCTACAAACAGATTCCCATCGCGGGGACTGAAGCTGAGCCCGTCAGTACACGAGCCCAACAAGCAGGATCCTGTTGCCCGCTCGAGCTAGAGGCACTCCGTGTTTTGACACGGAAGCAGAAACAGTTGCCTATTACCCCACGCCTACTGGACACTAAAGAAGACAAGCAAGACGACACTGGCTTTGTTCCCGGCGGATTTATTACCTGGCTTGTCTGGGAAGTGGTACCAGGGATTCGCCTCGGCAATCCTTGCGGCGCCGCAGCATTCTGGGCCCTGGATATTAGCGAGCGAGATGCTATCCGTGAGGCTTTCAGAGAAGGCATTATGTATGCGACTCCGTTTCCCCGATCTTTCAAAGCTTTTCTAAACCAACACTCGTAGGAAACTCTACCGGTGGGGGTACTACCCTCTTCATGGCAATGGTCGAAACCTCGTGTGGGACGCTGAAACATCCACTCTGTAAGCCAAGCAATCCTATCCTCAAGTTCAATTACTAATCTAAACAAAACTATAGCTATTTTGTCGGATTCTTTTTGGCCGGCAAGTTTAACACAAGGCCGGTCTGGTCTCCAGGAAAATGGGCTGCTTGGGGCCTTGCTAGAGCCCCCGACAACTGCCACTACTATCTACCCACTTGGGACAGATCTACGGAGGGTTGGGAGTGGTAAATCAATCTTGTTGTTAGGGTTGTTCAGGAGACTGCTCATATTAAAACCATACTTTCCTGCAAGCGATGGGTGGCCCCTTATCATAGCTCAAATACCACATACATTGGCTTTCAAGATAGCTACCTAAGCAGCTCAGAACGCTCCTCAGCCTTACCACTAAGAGCCCCAACAATAAGTCAACACTGCCACTCAACCTTCTATCTCATTAACAACAACCTCATCACTCAGATCCTTCAGCTTCTTGATCGTCTCAGGAGTAAGCTCTCTATACATCAAAACTGTCAGTCACCTATTGAATATATTCAATAGTGGCACGACTTACGGAGGGTAGCAAGTACGCGGCGTCGACGGGGGAAGACATGATGGAACTTGTGCAAGTGACGCGTGCAGATTGTTATAGCTTGTTTTATTGATGAGTAGTAATTGTATGCTGTAATTTAAATGAGTGACAGCTAATTGGACTAGTAGTGGGATTAGATAGTATCTTATATACTTACCCGCGGGTGGGGAGATATGATAAATATTATATATTACGGCTTTTAAAATTATTAATGAATTTTTATATTTTTATATCATTATTACATGTGAGTCAAAATTCAGGAATATATATAATATAAATAGAGCGTATTTATATGGGTCTACTTATTATTTTTAAAGTTTTATAAGTTCTCCGTGTTAAAGCAAGATAGAGATTATCCTTAATTAGAGCTAGTAGATAAGATCTCCACGGACTTATATCTTTTTAGCAGTGCTTTATCTATAGAAAGCCTATACTTAATCTTTACTTAAATAAAAATTATCTATAGTTGATATAACTAAGTTAAATTAAAGAAATGTTTTTCTAGAATCTAGTCTACTTTATATATTGGTATTTACCTGCATGTATCTACCATACTCAGTATAAGAATAAAAATTAGCTATATTAAGTAATTTTTTATTTCTTAATTTCTCTAGTTCTCTTACCCTAATTAAGTTAATTAACTAGTCTCTTATTTGCATGAAGCTTCTTTATCCTAGAAAATATGCGGAGAAAACCCACCATATTGAAAATATCTATCTGCTGCTATATCCACTAAACATCCGGACAAACTTAGTGCCTGTACTGGCCTAAGTGGCTCAAAACTTTTTGCGCGTACCCTATGGCGCCCGGCTTCAAAATCTTCGCTTCCCTTTCCTCCATTTTATGTTTCTCCAACCCGATGAAGAGCGTTATTTGGTATACGTGCGAACAGCCAATTAAACGCAGAAAGCCATGCATTTGTCTCACCGTTTAGTGAATCCAAATATAAGTTCAGCGGTGCCGGGTTTGCTTAGGTCACGGATTCGCACCATCTGCCTACGCAGGACGAGCAAACAAAGCGAGGCAGCGACATACAGTGCGCCAGTGAAAATCTGGACATGTAAATATTTATCCCCGCCGGGCTCTCGCAGAACTAGGCCAATGATCTCGCAAACTGGTTCCATGATTAGGGCATACTAGAAGAAGTAAGAGGTCATCATATCAAGGAAGAAATCAGAACTTACCAGTAACCGGACTTACTAGAATAATCCAGCAAATGTTCAGCCCGTTGATTATTTGATGCAGTCCTAGCACCTCAGCAACAATGGGAGACAAAGAGGCCCAGAAGGTCCCGATGAACAAAACCAATGACCAGCGAAAAGGCTAAGGTAGACACATACTCCCTGGCAAATATCCAGAAGATGAAACAAAGAAGGCCTGAGAGAAAGGTCATCACTGAGGACACATTCAGACGGCCAAATCGATCACTTAAAAAGCCAACTCGCGGCCGCCCCATTACCTGCCCAAGGCTGACCAATGCCCCTAGCAGCGCCCCTTGGTCTGCTGAAAGACCTTCACTCTCCCCATAATCGGGAATTGAAAACAGCACAATTGTATAAGCTGTCAAGCTGAAAGCAGCCCAGAGAAGAACTAAAAGAAAATTATAGTTCTTCAAGAGACTAATCTTAAGCATGGCGGGCCGATTTCTAGTCTGCGTATTGTGATCACGAAGTAGTAGGGAGCTTCCGGTGTTGATGACGAAGGAAATGATGGCAAGGATACGAAATGTCCAGGGCAGACTGATGTTTTCGATCATAGGGTCGACGCCGCATTTATTGACGAATTTGCCTTGCCTTTTCCATCATTCGAACCATCACTCTCATTTAACTCGAAGAGTGAGCCCTGGAAATTTACCCAGCGAGACTGGAAACATCTTCTGGCCGAGATACATATCTTCGAATCAGTATTATCTTGGAATTTCTTTTTACCACACGTCATACTATGACTCGTTATATTGCCACTTATTTTTCGGCATTCCACAGCCATTTACCGTTTTTACACGTTCCAACCTTTTCACCTACAAAGTGCTCGATTGAGTTGATTTTAGCAATGGCTGCAATTGGAGCGCAGTCCGCCTTTGATCATGACAATGCAATTGTGTTCTTCAGGATGTCTTTGGCCATAGCTCAGGCACGCCTTCATTGTCGCAAATCCGAGTGACGAGAGAGGTTATTTCCCACGGAGCGTGGGCTGTTGATCGTAGCACAACTATCAACATTCAGGAGAAGCAGCCTGTGCTTTTGCGAGACAGCAATATGATTCTCCCAGCCAAATCCCCGATGACAACTTTGACCCTCTTCCTCTCGCACAGACATTGCTTGTACTTATGGCCATGGCGAGCTGGGGAAATTCCATGGCTATTTTCAACGAGGCCGTCGAACTTCAGAACACTCTCGCCAATTACGTGCGAGACGAAAAGCTTCTGAACCCGCAGCTACCGCAAGATGCAGAGTGAACGTCGTGGATTCGGGCAGAAGATTTCAAAAGGACGGTTGCGATTATCTTCTGCTTTTTTATATTCCACACCATCGTTTACGATACCCCTTCATCTATCCTGAATTCCGAAGTAAAATTTGACTTACTTTCACGGATGGCTGCTTGGGAGGTTCGGAGCGAGATCGAGTGGCAAAGGGCACGGAGAAATCCTGGGCTTGAAATGCCTTTCCAAACCTCTTTCTCCCTTCTTTTTGCAAACCAAGTTAAAGAAAGTCGTCAGGGATATTCTTCGCTAGAAGGATATATCATGATTATAACTTTAATTCAACATATCTATTTCCTACGCGAAACCGGAAGACGTGGCCCCAGCTCAGATCAGAGGCTAAGTCCGACCGACGTAGCCAACGTCGAACAAGTGTTAAAGAACTGGCAGAGCTGATAGTATCTAGATCCAAAATCATATTTAGGACCGGGATCTCCACAATGTCCGATTTTCTTCAACTCTTCTACCTTGCTCCAAATAGCCTATATACAACTTAACATAGACCTGGGCTCCTGCCGCGCTCTAACCACGCACAACCCTCATAAAATTACAGTTTCGACACACCAAAGCCCGCATTTAACTCCAAGTCCTAAACTCACGCATACAATGCTATACTCCGCTCATGCTTTAAGCATCCCCGTCAGAATTGGGGTTAACATCTTTACACATAATCAAGCCTTTGCTTGGTCCCTCCAGCGCTCTCTTTGCGATTTGGAGTGTGCATTAGTGATCAGCAAATGGTTGATTGCGGTGGAGTCTCGCGGTTTTTGAAACTACTTCTGATGAAGATGAAGATAGGCTATTCGGCTACTTAAGAGACATGGTTGCGGAGGCAGACCCTGAGGGCGAGTTCGGTGCCCACCGGCCTAATCTAAGTACCGAGGTCATCAAAATCTGGGCGAAACTTCTGAATGGGGATGCCGTCTAGGAGGTGGTGAAATTAGTTGGTAAAGTTTTGGAATCTTATGGTCAGATTCTGACGAAATCGATGGTAGTATAAATTCGCAAGAGGTTGTGCCCGTTGTAAATCGCGTCAGAGCTCTTCATGTGGACATTCGCGATATGAGATGAAAAGTTTGCTTGCCAATCCAGCGATCAGTTGTGTTCCTTATTCGACAGAGAAAAGTATAGGTTTCGGGCCCGATCATCACCCATGCAAGAGAGCATTCTAGTTGCCAATAGGCTCTGAAGTCAACTTTCAGGTCAAGTCTTCAAATTATTCTGGACTTTGTGCTGTCAAAAACCTGGCAATCACCATAAGACCAGATCTGAAGGACACAATACGGGTGTTCGACCATACTATGGAAGCTTATTTTGGTGAAGCCTGAGACCGGAGATTCATTACCATTAGTAGTTAGTGGCGTAGACGCGATGTTTTTATAACCAGCAGAAGCTTCGAAAGCATGGGCTGACGGCGGAGAAATACCAGTGGCTTTCTAGCTCTCTCACATCGAAAATTCCTACATTCGTTCACCCAGAACGCTGTTTTTTTTTTTTTTTTCTTAGAACTAAGAGGACGAACCAATGAGGTAACAATTCACCTGATGTATAGCAAAGTGACATCATTGCATCCTTGCAACTTGGGTTGGCGACTGAGCTGGTGAAAGTGTGTATTTCCATAACACCAAGCAAAGGGCTGCTAGTACCATAAAATACCAACCAACGATCGGCCACGTCGTAACCTGCACTCTCTTCAACAGCTCGTTACCTTGCGAATGACTGCTCTGGGCGTTGGTGAATGCCAGATAACTAGAAATTAATTGCTGTACCTAACGGCGCGCTATGTCAATCTCCCGTCAGAGATGTCCGGAAGAATTTAGACTTAGTAATGTCGTTGCGGCAGTAGTTATAAATCTACTCAGCCATTTGGCATTCTTGGTCCGCTCCTTGGCTGCATGATTCCAACCATATAGCCTATAGCGACCTACCACTTCAATCGAAGGAAGCGGCTAAAGCTAAGACCCATCATTATGATGCCCCAGGCTCTATGGGTGGCCACGAAGGCTTTCCGACAATGCTTAAGTCCTAGGCATGTCATGGTCCTAAGCACCTCATGTTAATTCCAGCTCTGCTAGTCTTTAGAATCCCTCTCAAGCTTTCTTTTAATACATCTTGTTTTGTTTGGCTCGAGTAAGTGTACCGTCTAATTTATCCCTTCAGCTAAAATCGCTGGAGATCGAGTTTTGTCACCCTCGCGATCTCAGGGTAGGGGCAGCCAAGTTTGGGTGGCTTATTAGCGCGATGGCCAAGGACGTGCTTGCGATTGACGATACTTGAACTGTGTCAAGACGACCGCTCTATGTAATAAGAGCTTGACATCGTTGTTCCTTCACTGTGATGTACCGGTACAAAGAGATGGCCCGCATTAGGCAGCGAGAATTTTAATATTATAATAAAACTAACACTGGTATGTTACTTTATTATTTTTATAATAAACTTTTAAATTATAATATAAAACTTATAAACCATAATCTTTAATTATAAGTAATATATATTTGGAAAAATTTAATATAATAGTCTATAATTATAACACAACCCCCTACCACCAAACCCTATTTTCTGTTATGTACTCTGTCCTGAGATACCAAACTAGAGAAACCCTCCTCATCGCCCCGAATTCCTAAGTAGCTCCTGACCTACTCTTCCAGCTCCTCCTTATCCTTTCCACATCAAACGAAACCAATAGAAGAGAATCAACCCAAGCCCAACCAGAACAGATCCCCATCGAGCCAACCACTTGCCAAAAAAGAAAAGGGAAGGTATATTCCCGGTGTCTTCTCCTCTGCGTGTTCAGAAGATCGATACACGATGACAACGAAAAAGACATCCTATTACCTGCATCTGTCGAGGGTGATACTCTATGAAACTCCTCAAAATAAAGGTTGAGTGTTGAACTCTATGATCTATCCTCCGGTGCATACTAACGCACCATGTCCGTGAACATACCTAAACCAGCTTCTTCTTACACTTGTCATAAATGTATAGTGGAGTACACCCCGACGCAACAAACCCTCCAACAAAAGTAAAATACAGGTGGGGAAAAAAATAGACATAGCATGTCCTGGTTTCGATCCAGGGACCTCCGGGTTATGAGCCCGGCGCTCTTCCCCTGAGCTAACATGCTGAGGTGGATGGTGGGGGTAACTTATTTGGTTTTATAAGACATAGGAATTGAGCGATGGTTGGGAATTTATTTTTGGAGAGATGCATGCTGTTATAGGAGTGAGGGACTATTGTGGATGGGGTGGGTTTGTGGTGGTGTTATATATATAGTCAGAGAATATTTCTTACTTCCTATTGTTGTGAGTAGACTCCGTTGATGGGTTTACGGGGGGTTCGCGTCTTGGATAGCATTCTACCGAGATCTGGGCTTATTTTGTCGTACAATATCCCATTGTGATATTGTACTGACTGGATTTGTTGCACTTGTGAATGCATCAACCATCGACGACTCTACGGGCTGGACCCTTCAAGTAGTCTCGTATTGATCATGATAAATGGCAAGATCATCTTTTGGGCTCACGTCGTATGGCCTGACGCCTGTGGCATACGGAGTAGAGACTGATGAATGTTCCCAGACTGACTCATTCAAAGTGAATCCCAGATTGGAGGAGATAACAGGGTACTAAACTAGCCCTAAAAAAGAAACAAGCAAGGGGGACCGGTCAACGCCGATCAGAGCCGGATTGACGCGTCGTGTTCGAGACAGCCCTTTAGCAGCACCAGTCCAGTCTATCCTTGTATTCTCGACACATTCGCACTCTCAATAGGCTGCAAAATGGCAAACGCATCCAAGTACCAAACCCCGAAGAAAAGCAACCAATTACTCTCGACGGACCAACGACGCAGCTACACAAAAAGCTGAGTCGACAGCGACCAGGCAGAGGCAGAAGGAGAAGACATGATGGAAGCAAGAGCAAGCCCAGCGGGAACTAGAAGCCAAGGATCGGTTGATCAGAGATAATAAGAGGTTGAAGAGACAGAGGCACAAAGAAAGACGGAGGGAGCGAAAACGACAGGAGTGCGAAAACCAAGCGAAACAGATGCCATTACAGCAGATTCATGAATCATCCCAGGATAGAGGCTCATCGGAAGAGACCATGGACTCGGAGTGGGAACGAGAAGAGAAGATGAGGTATGACGAGGAGATGAGCATAGCCGAGGCGCGCAGACTGGAAGCACGCAGAGTGGACGAGGTGAAACGCACCTACGAGTCTCTGGAGGGCCAACGAGGCCCGCGCATTTCCCTGGCCGACTCACTTTTCTCACTGTATTGCCTGGAATACTTTGATGATATCTATAATACCGATTGTCAGCATGATCCACTCATCAAGTATGTCAGGTTTGAGCACCAGCCCGGGAATCGCAAGGATGGGCTTCCACCCGCAGGTCGGCGGCGCGTCAATGGAAAGGTATTTCTCGATACCGCTGCAGAGCCAACCTTCAAGCCGTTTGTCGTTCCCCGCTATGCGAGCAAGGAACTGATTCGACAAAGAAGCTCCCACGATAGGAAAAATGCTATGGCAATCCGGTTTCTCAGCGATGATCATTTGATCTTTAGACTCAGCCGGAAAGTGGTCTTCGCGCCTGAACTCCCGCCCCCAGATGTTCCCGAAGACTTTGTATTTTATGGCATTCGCCATCGCAAGGAGCTGGTACTGGAGGAGACACCAGCGCAGACGAGCCTGCAGCCATCACAATCGTCCTGTGAGACCCCGTTCGATATTTTGGATTGGTGGCGTCACCCAGAGATAATGATTTAGTCTTCGACAATCCACGGCATCAAGCAATGCTGCCAACTCGCACTACAAGGTGATGAAACCGAAACTGTTTTAATTCTTGGTTAAGTAGGTATTCATTCAATGCATTTCAATCTCGGCATTGGACGTTCAATTGGTGGCAAGTTCCTCAATAAGCACATCATAGGCCATCGAAAGCCTTCACGGCAGCTTCAGCTGTCACATGAGCACTCGCCGGGTTTGCCCCTGTTACAATTCTCCCATCAGTCACCGTGAAGGCATCCCACGGACCAGCTGGCGATACATCTAGAAGCTGTCAGCGTGTAAAAACAAAGATTCATCCAACATACAAGTCGCTCCGGACGAAGCTGCAGATGCCTCAATTGTAGGCCTATTCCACTTCTGAATGGTCGCGAGGACGCCTTCCTCCTCTTCACCTCGAGTAGTAAAGCCGGTGACCTTGCGACCATCAATAATCGACTTTCCGGTGCTTGGATCAAGGATGCCTGGGAAAATCGCGCCTCCGTGGCAGCTGCTAGTCATTAGCTGCCGACTTTCCACAAGACGAGAAACCGGGCCATACACAGCGGAAACAATCCCTCCATCAACATAAATCTGAGAAGCAATAGATTGCAAGCCCTTGGCATCCGGGTAGTCGATCAAGGATGCATGGCCGGCTGAGGCGAAAAACAATCCATACTAACAGTACTCATGTAAGCACTTGGTCCCACGGAGAGATTGTCAACCTACACGGTCTGCCTGGATATCACTGGGTTTTAACAACTTGTCCAATTTTGATCGGAATTCGCTCGAATGGTCCTCCCAGACCTTGCGATCCTCGTCGGGAAGCCATTCCTTTTGCTGGGATAGCCAGTCAGGTTGGTAGGTGCCTGTTTCGGATACCAGGTCGACTTCGAAACCGGCTTCTTGAAAGACGTTGAATGGGTGTAGAGCTTCGGTGATGAAGAGGCCTGTTTTAGATCAACATAGGTTCTAGACATTGAGAGA
Source organism: Aspergillus ibericus CBS 121593 (assembly GCF_003184845.1). NCBI lineage: Eukaryota > Fungi > Ascomycota > Eurotiomycetes > Eurotiales > Aspergillaceae > Aspergillus > Aspergillus ibericus. Next base: position 340,077 of record NW_020292117.1, read on the forward strand.
GCCCGAGGTGGAGTGGGGCGGGGGAGGTACCGGTCTCTTTTCCCTCGGGGTAGAGGGGAGCATGGGCAGAAGTGATGGCAATCAGGGCTCTCCGTGGTTGAGACATTTTGGTGTTTGTTAGAAAAGTAGTTTAGAAAGGTAAAGGGAAATGGTGGGTATCGAGTTTATAATTCCGTGAAAAGTGATGACGTTGATGAGGTTGGGTTCGCGATCACGAGTGATGGCGATTAACTCGTGTCGTCCCTAGGCCCTTTTGAGTTTATCGGTACCAGTGATACTGCTGCAGGACCCACCATCTTGGAATGCTCGATTGTGTGATCGCAGGAGAGATTAAGTTGAATGGCGTGCTGGTGGCATGTTCTTGCTACATTTTAGCAATGGAGCCATTTGTGAACTCCCGATGGACGGCTTTGCGAATAGAAGAGGATGATCTTTCACTCGAATATACCCGAATATCTTATGATGAGAGTTGAGTAAATAGATGAGGGAAGAGATCACCATCCATCGGACCCACCTGGTCTGAAGAGGAAATATCAGAAGTAATTGGATAGCATGGCCCGAGAGCAACACGAGGCTATACTGCTGTCAGTATAGAAAAGGATGCAAAAGGGTTGCTGTTATAGTCTGAATGATTGAGCCTGATTTATGGCCGGCTGCTGTCGAGCTAGACAATAAGTTCGGAATAGCTCGTATCTGTGTGCAAAGGAAAATACTCTAAAGGAGCCCACATGGCATCCTCATATATCCACGAACTATGTGCATTGCTACCAAACAAGGAGCCTGGACGAGTCACAGACATTGAAGATACCCTCGCTTACGAGGATGTATACAGCCTTCTGTGAGAGGCAGATGCTGAAAAGAGTTCCTGTATGTGGTGAAGTATGTTTGATATTCAATGCCGACATTAAAGAGCCCCTATGATAACTCTACCCTGGGTGTAAAGTAACCAACCTCGGCATACAGATCAATAACAGCACAATCGGACCAGAAATTCAATCCAGCATCTCCTATTAATCTGATTTCGGTTACATAAAACCTTAACGGCAGCATGGAGATCCTACAGGCGGCTCAAGGCTACAGACACATCTGTCAATGTACCCAGGCGAAAGTCTCAATCAGACTGAAGCTCCGCCAATGAGTTCTGTCTTTAAGAAAACAATATCCATGGCATATCACAGGCTTTGAATATAGCATCCGAGGGTAAGTGCTTTTCACCCTTCAATTTTGCTCAGGATTGGGCTCCTGCAGTCGAACATGCGAATGCTCGAAGCGATAAGAGTGGCGTGATGCCTCTGTTCTGAGCCTAATCCGACCCGCTAGTCTCGAAAGATGCAAGCGCTGATGTCTTAGTCATTAATCTCGGAATTGACCAATTTCGTCTCTATCAAACCCGCCACTTCTGCTCGCAAGTTTCCAGTTGATCTCTTCATTCTGCACCCGATTCTTTCTGCGCGATAATTTTCAAAAATGTCAGGCACAGCAGCTACCGGGCAAGAACTGCGCCTGGGAACCCGCAACTCCCGACTGGCACTCGTCCAAGCGGAGCGCGTCTCCAAAGAACTAGCCCATGCCCATCCGGCCTTCCAATTCCCCTGGCAAACCGTGGTGGTCCGTGGCGATGCGGACAAGACCAGCCCGTTTCTGAAGTTTGCGGGGCCATCCGACGCCGCAAAGAACATCTGGACCGAGGAGATGGAAGCCAAGCTTTGCGCCGGGGAATTGGATCTCCTTGTGCATTGCCTCAAGGATATGCCCACGCGCCTCCCCGACACCTGTACGCTCGGCGCCATTGTGCATCGGGAAGATCCCACAGATGCATTGGTGATCAAGGAGGGGCTGCGGTCGCAGTATACGGATCTGGCGCAATTGCCCCGCGGATCGGTGGTGGGGACCAGTTCCACTCGCCGGAAGGCCCTCTTGCGGTACCGCTATCCTCACTTGAAGATTGAGGAATGCCGGGGGAATCTGTAAGCTTTGCTGATTGTTCATTGCCTCATTAGTCCAATCCCACTAAATTTGGTATTAGTGATACCCGTCTCCGCAAGCTAGACGACCCAGAAGGCCCCTTCTCCGCCATCATCCTCGCCACGGCCGGTATGGTCCGCATCAACCTGCATGATCGCATCACGAAACGCCTGCCGCCATCCGAGTTCCCTTATGCCGTCGGCCAAGGCGCCCTGGGCATTGAAATCCGCAAAGAGGACACCCAAACCGAGACCATGATCCGCCAAATCGAAGACCTGCCCACCCGACGAATCTGTCTGGCCGAGCGCTCCCTCCTCCGCACTCTCCAGGGTGGCTGCTCCTCGCCCGTCGCGGTCCACTGTACCGTCGAGCAATCATCACCCTCCTCCCCCGCTCAATTACGCCTCGACGGCACCATCATTCATCCCCATGGCACCACGCTGCTCTGGGAATCGGCGACGTCGGAATTCAGGACCGACGAGGAAGCCGAAGCGCTGGGTGCGACGGTCGCTCAGCGCTTGCTGGAGAACGGCGGACAAGCCTTATTGGAGGAAATTCGTCAGCTGCAGCAGGAGCAGAAGACGGCAAATGTATAATAGATACCATCTAAACATAGAATCCCCACTCTGACACTCCATTTGATGCTGCAGGCGTCTTTCCAAGGGCCGCTAACGCCACCCGAGGTAGGTCTGTCATAAGGCTTTAAAAAGCGCACTCACTCACTCAGTAAGTAACGCATACCAATCGCACGACAGTAACCAGAGCAGCCTACGCTAGCTCACCCGTTGAAGCAGACAGTGCAGTTCTACTCTACAATACAAGTCTACTCAACCAAAAACAACAACCAAACAATCATAATCATAATTAACAGTTCATTGCCGTCCCTGCTGCTTGTTGAATAACACAGGTCCAACTTATCCACATAAACATAAATCCATAATCCACCCACATACCCATGATCCCCAACGAGCGTTACAGACAAGAGCCGGCCTTAACATCTCATCTTGCCCCCCCCCGTTCACACATCAGACCATTACCAATACCAACGTCCAAGACCTTCCCTCCCCAATCTGACCACACGCAATTTGATCATCTGCTAGACACTATAATCAACCACAAACCATCCACCGCCACCCCTAACCCCGTCCGGGACAAACAATGTGCCTCTTTCCACCGAGGTTATTGTCCCAGCAGGAGGCGCCATCGCCGCCGCCGCTTTGAGCGGTGCACTAGAAGCAGAAAACATCAGTATGGAGAATGATGTACAGAGAGTGGGAAATCTAGGGTCCCACCTTGCCCTCATCACAGGGACTGTAGGCGCACCATTTCCGTTAGTTTGTGTTATATGTAGTATCTTTTTGAGGGATGGACTTACTAATTAGTAAACCCGATCATGCAACTCGTGCCGTTACAGCCCTGATCAATTACCATAAGTATAGAGTAATAATATTCCTGGAAGAGGGTGTAGAGCGTACTCCACAATGAATCTTAGCACCACTCGGGCACGAAAGTGCCGCGTTCTCGTTATTTTCGGAGGGGGCGGGGGCAGCCAGAGTAGCTAGAGGGCTAGCGGCGAGGAGGGTGAAGAGGAGAGGTGTGAAGCGCATTTTGGAATGTTCTCAGAGAGATAGATTGTAGTGATGGTTTGATTGATGGAATGGTTGTGATGCTTGAGAGCTGGGCTGGACGGAGGGTGGATTTATAGATTTTGGGCTTCTGCTGGGGAGGGAGTATGACTAGGTCACTGGTTGGAAGGGGAGTGATATCTGGATGTATACCATGTGATGGTGTCTACTTGATCACAGGGATCGGGTTATGATTTCCAGACTTGGTGAATCTCACCCAGGCTAGAGTCGCGGAATCACAGTCATGGTAATTGGTCGACTAGGCCCAGACATCCCAAGATCATCACCTAAGAACGAGGATCTAATCAGTCTGACCACTGCGATGAGGGGTCCGAAGCGGTCAGCATATAGTATGATCTCGGCAGTGATGCTCAGTGGATATTCCTGCAAAGTCAGCCTACGAAGTGTGCGCTGCATGTCATCAGAACTTCTATCGATCAGGAAACTTCATCCCGAATTAGCTCCTGGAAGCTTTTCTTTGTATGGATATATGATGGGCCGGAACCTCTTGGCTGCGGGACGTATTTTACTCTTGTTCAACTATCTAGGCCAGTTACTGTGCTGCGAATGGTCTATGTGTCCTAAGTCAGTCAATTTGTACCTTGAAAAGTCATGGAGGTTATCATTGAGAGGGAGCCTGAAGAAACCAGTCTACGTATATCTAAACCAATCAGTATGAGAAACGGACTTCCGTGAGTATGCGAGATCAATGCCTTCATTGTGAGGGATTACCGCTGTACGATGGAGAATTCCCTCTATCAACGTGGGAAAATCATCACATGCCTGGGGTTTGCTGCATGATTCGCCAATAGAAACATCCAACTTTATATGTGCAGCATATAACACGCTCATGCAAAACTCGGATGGTTGACATTGATTCGTTGCCTTAGGCGATCAATGTACTTGGATCTCCTTCCTGTTTGGGCAAGTACGTAGCGGTATCCTGGCAATCAGTGAGGCTCTCAGTATGTAGCGTGTGATCTAGGTAGATGATACTCGCTTAATTCACCCACTTCAAGTCAGCTTACGGACTCAGTTACCTATCATCGACACATTGAGGGAACCAAACCCTGTCCCGAATCATCCGCGAGAGGTCCCCTTTGCATCAGAAGCAACAACGAAAACATCCAGGCGCAATCCAATGCAAGCGGAGCACTCGGACATCAAATGGCTTGGAGAAGCGGGGTATGAGGCTGAAGCCGATCAGAACAAGAAAGGATTGACTTGACTTTGCAAGCACTCTGGAAGCTGTATGCTGGGTACAGATGTCAAGGTCACGGCCCGCCCCGGGACGCCTCGGACGACCCGGAAGTCCCGGACTGCATCTAATTGCACCAACTGTATCCATCTCACACTTCCACCTGCCTAGGTACCTACCAAGGAACCATGATCACCCTCATCCCCTGCATCAAGGTCATCCGATCCCATTCATCAGGCTAGCTTGATTTCCTCACTACATCCCCACCAATCAATCTCCTGATCCTCACCACTACTCACACTTCCAGGTCCAGTAAACCGTAAACCCGCCAAGTTGGTGTTTCTTGACATGGACCCTGAGGCGGCGGGGGGCCTGAGAAAGTCTTGGCTTGGCTGCGATACGACCTTGCAGCTATCGAACCAATCACAGCATGGTGCCGTCTCTTCGGAGGAGTACACGCCTAGTAAATGGTATGGACCTGCTGGGTCGTATGACTCACCCTGCAGATCAGGGTCCAGCCTTATCTACCCCGATATGCCAAGATGGTCGTTCGTGCGGGGTATGAAGATGCCAAGGATGAGTGGCATTTAGCTTGTAGGTGTTGGGCTGGAAGAGTGGCTGCGTCGGGTTGTGGGAGGGGGTTGGTGTGTGTGTGTGTATTATTATTGTTACTTCACCACTGGGGTATTGTATGAGGTGGTTGATCTTGGTGGTAATGGAGATAGAATATGAGGGCTGACTAGGTAAATGGGGTAGAAAAACAATGTTGAAATAGAGATAGATGGAACCTAATTCAGGTATGTATATACGTACAATGATATATTTCTACTGCCTAAAATTCTATTACATGATTAGAGTCAGACAAAATACTCCACGCATACAGTAAGAACTATCGTGTGGTTAATTAGTAATATTATATTTTTTTTCCATTTATTATACTAATTATCTAGGAAGGAAGAGTCTTTTCAACTAGATAAACTAGTGAAAAGATCAGTCCGGTCGGACCATACTTGAAGTTGACTAAAATTAAATGTAATATCTGTGTAGGCTAACCTTGTACCCTATTGTCCGCTCTACCAACACATCTGATACAACCCCAAGCTCACAAAGCAATATACAGCATTATCACCGACGGCGTCGAGACATCTTCTCGCGCACCGACATCAACGCCCTCAGGATACTCGCATCATCCCTGGACTCAACACTCCGTTGGAAACTCTTCGGCCACACATCCGCATACGTCAGGTTCGTGAACAGCGGCACGTCCGTTTGACAGATCGTTCCCTCGGCGGGCAGGGTGCCATTGGCAAAGTAAGCCCGGACGGCCTTGGCTGTACACAGAGATGGCATGGACAATGTTGTATGCTGTTACCGTCAATATATAACCCAGTTACGTTACTTGAGATAAGTGGAAAGGGTAAACTCACCCCGTATCCATTCTGCTCGAGCAAAACACTGCCCTCAAAAGTCGCGGTTAGGTTCTTCGCGGCGGCAAGTGGAGTAATCGGATCGAAGGTGTTGCTGAGAATCAACACCGGGTGCGCGGTCTTGACATCGAAGTCGCCGGTGTAGCGCTCCTTGGCATACATGTTCTTGTTCCACTGGGCGCAGGTCATGTCACCATTGGCATTATCGCTGGCGATCTGGCTCAGGGTTTCACTGGCGCGGATGTACGGGAGTAGGTCCTCCATGCTGGCGCTGCGGGCCCTGTCGGAACAGGTGACCCCGGTGCCGGCCTCCTTGGCGGATGAGACTAACGACGCGGACTCGCCGTAGGACTTGAGCGTCGCGTATACCTCGGCATTGCCGAGGATTGTGGTGTTCCGGGCTTGGACGTAGAGAATGAGCTCGGAGGTCTCGGGCCAGGAGCTGGGGAGGTAGAGCGCGTTGTAGATGGTGGATTTGATGTCGCTGTACGTCACGACTCCACCGATTTCGGGAATGGCGATCGGGTTGGCTTTGAGCGTTTCAAGCATCATGTAGATCGCGGCTTCGAGATTGGCGGCGTTGCTGTAGTAGTTTGCGAGAGGGCAGAGGTCGGGGGCGGCCATGCAGCCTGTGCAGAAGCCCTCCAGGACCTTGTCGACATCCACGACTTTCTGCGCGTTGCTGCGATGGAAGGTTAAATTCCTGTTCACAAGGTCGATCGGGATAATGAATCGAGACTTGAGATATCAGGCACTTACTATCCATTGAGAACCTCGGCCGGATTATCGACTCCGTCAAGTGCGACAAATCCCATTCGCTCCGGGAACATGGCTGCAATTACAGCGCCAACCGTCGTGCCGTATGAGAATCCTAAGCCGGGTTAACATGATCCCATCTTGGCTGCATTGGTATTTACCCCAGAAGTTCAGCAGTGCATCCTTTCCCTTGAGCGCATCAACGACCTGCATCGTGTCCCGCGCCGCAAAGCTGGTTCCGATGAGACTTCCAGTCTGGTTGTTGAGGGCATAGCATGCTTGCGCGATATTCGCGCTCTGAGCCCAGATTTCTCCTAAAGCTGTGTTGGACGCTCTGCCGTCCCCGGGAGCTTGCAGCGAGACAAGCTCCCGGGAGGTAGAATCGCTATAGCACGAAAACGGAAGGGTGTTTCCAACGCCGCTGGATGGCATTAGTACTGGTCCGTGGCTCACAGGGTTAACACCAACCGAGGGTTAAAGGCTATCAAGTCATTATGTCCCCCGAGGATACTAGAAAATTCCTGTCAGCATATGAATTGCAGAACCTGGACGGCAACCGACGCTTGGAATTCCTCGCCATATAACCCAAGACCCTCGAACGAATTCTCACCCGGCCCGCCAAAGTTGAAGATAATCGGCTCGGCGACCGGTTGCTTGGTCGCTGGCCACTTGGCCAGATCGAGGGTCAGTGTCTTGTTGGAGCTCGAGTCGGTGTAGTCCAACGGCACTTCTAGTGTTCCACAGATCAACGGTCCGCTCTCGCTCATATATGTCTCATTGGTTAAGTTGCAAGGTCCTCTCCAATGGATTTTGCCGAGCTCGGCGTGCGTGAGTGCAGCCAGTGAAGCTACAGACAGCAGCTTGGAAGTGAGAGTCGGCGGTCTCATGTTGGCGCAAGGGGAATAGAAGGCAAAGAAGAATGGCTTGCAGACAGCGTCAGCTAAAAAGCAGGTCCTCTGCCCTTTATATAGAATTTACGTACACCTACAGCATCGGCTTGCACGGCAGTGCTGTGTCAATCGAAGCCTCTTTCATACACTGTCATCTCCCATTGACAAATGAGATCGGTCGGAGTTCTTTTGCTGGACGAAGCTGACTTAGCCCCCAAAGGCGGAGCATCGTGTACATCTCAATTTCCTGTTCAGGCGGAGATGCTGTCATGGTTCCCAATGGGCTCCACCGAGAGCTGCGGCTGATGAAGGCGCAGGAAGGAGATCACCATCCCCATTAACCCCATCAGACCTGGAGGCCCCACTTTCATAGCCGAACATCTCACCTACCTTATTAGGTTTAGTGCGTCATGCTGCCACCCAGACATTGTAACCACTCTTCTGGCATTAAATTGTTGAGCTCCTCTCCTCCATCTCTTATTAATGTGGGGATTAGCTCAGCACTAGCTTAGAAAAGCCGCTATTCTTACGATTCCGTTGAATAGGACCAAATAATTTCGGTTAGGCATTTGAAGAGACCCAACGTTCAGTTAGCCACCTCAATCGTTGGCTCGAGTACGGCCGAGCAGACGGGAAGCCCATTTCCCGCACCCTGTGGTTGTGTGTGCTTTTTCATTCCATTTTTGATGCTCTATTGTGAAGAAAGATTCTTGCCTACTGAGAAAATTCATGCTTTATAAACTCAACGGGTGACCTGACTCGCTGGTCGTTGAAACAAATCGCCAAGAAGGGCTTGCAGTAGTCTTGATAGTTGGAAAGAACATTCGACATTATAACCAATAATACCCTTTTCCCTGTAACAGATTTTAGCTGAACTGTAAGAATACGGTTATCAGGGTGGCATCACCCACTCTTCAGATACTAACCACGAGCTCCTGCCGGTTTCTCACCACCTACACTACCGTCAGCCAAATTCCCGCTCTGACACCTACAATGTATCTCATGACCATAATCGATAATCCGCACTAGGTACTTGATCTTGCTGGCTACCAGCCACAGTAACTGGCATCGTCCCGGATCTCGCATTCCATGGGTCTGACCCCCGGTCGGCCCGAGCCGACGGCGAACCCTTGACCATGTTTCACATTTCCTGAGATGGTATATGGTATATCCAGAACAACACATTGCCCTGATACCTTGACAATTCCAGTGACAGCCGTGATCATCTTCTAAGAATTTTTGCTGATCTGGATAGCACAGTACCGCATGTCCATCAGCCGAGGCGTTCTGCGTCGCACTTTCAACCTTGCAAAGGAAGGTTTGTTCGCGGCTATATCTGATTTTCATGTATGTTAGAATAATAGTCCTGCGTTTAGCACGTACTTCAACTGTATAAAAAGTCTCAGATGTGCATAATCACTGGGTTATATTCTTATGTACTTGGTATAAGGTTTGCAGGGTATCTCCGTTTATCATCATCATCATCAGTGACTTGAGATCTTAGCTATATAAGTTTTAGAGGATGTATCCAATCCAGCAACCCATATCCGGATCAAAACCAATGTATAACCCAATCAAACCACCAAGCACATCTACTCACGGCCATATAAATACGAGATCTATACAATCACCCCCCTCGCCTCAAAAGCCAACACCGCCCCAACAATCTCCCACCTCACCTCGCGAAAATTCTCCTTCAACGCATCCACAAACACCTCCGGCCGATCCTCATAATTGTCCAACCACCGCCAATTCAGCCATCGCAGAAACACCCGTCCCAGGAACGTATGCCAGCTTCCACGACCGAGAATCGTGGCCCCGAAGTAAGAGATACTATCTCTTACTTCGGTGTATTCCTCCTTAAGTATTCGAGCCCTGCCCATTAAAACAGTCAGAAAATATAATGATAAAATATTTTTACCAAATACTCACACTCACGAACTCTTTGACATGTGATCTCTCGACCAGACTTCCAAAATGCCTTCAGATCTTCTCCTCGAATAGGTTTTGAGAAATCTACTTCGACCACCCGAAGCTCCTCTTCAATGTGGTTTGGTTTAGTCGGGTCCAGAATATTCTCTTTTTAAACGTTGGTGAATGCGATGAACTCCCGATTTTTGACTCGAACGGAATTCAGCCACTGAAGCTGTTACTCGTCACCAAAGAAGACTTTCGATAAGGTTTTACCAATGAAGAACCAGAAGGGCCAAGGTTTGTCGAAATTGTAGGTAAGACTTGCGCAGGACTGCATTATTGAATCCAGTCTTTTATCAGAAAGTCTGAGAAAGAGCATCCGTTAAATCGTGATTTCGAAATCTAGGAAAGGCACACTGGAGACAATAATATACGCCAACACAATGACGACTTACTGTACGACAACGTGGCTGATTTCGGATACCTCAAAATTCTGAAACCGGTCCTCGACAGTTAGGTTGACCGCAGGGACTGGGACGGTAATGGCCCTGTCATCTGGAAGTGTCTCGTCCATAAGATCTTCCAAGAAGATTCGAAGCGGGTCATCAATTGCAGAGAAAATGGCAATGGTGGTTGAAGGCTATATCTAATTCATCTCGAGTAACAAGGGGTTGATCTTGGACGAGTGGGTGATGATGACCATATAACTTGTAAGATTACCAGGCTAAGCTTAAAGTAGCCAGCCTTACTGTATTCGAGTTTCCGGAGAGTAAGCAGCCTTAGCTGTCAGCAAGGTTTATTCAACGCAACGTATAAACCACCAGCCCCCTGTCCTTCTGGTAAGTATAGTGGATGCAAGAGGACTACAAATATATTACATCCCTAACAAGCTGAGAGTTTGCTTCGCGCAAATGTTCCATGGATTTCCCTACCTCGTAATGCCACCGGAAAAAGAATATACAGGTTGAATTCTACGACATCATGAAATCGAGCTATCACAACTTTGGGCTCAGATCCCCGCATTTAACCGGAAGCTGCTCGAGTAGATTGTGATGGGACTGTAGTAGGCATCGTGACGTTGATAACGAGGCTGCGAAGTATAGAAACTACTGTAGCACTATCACTCAATGAGGCTGCGTGGCATGGAAACTACTGCAACACGATCACGCAATAAGGCTCGGCATGATCGCAAACACTTGATTTTAAACGAATGATCTCTACTCTTTGCACATCCTGGTATCTCCCAGAAATAGTAACATCCCCTCCCACCTACTACATGACTAATATTTGGCGGCTCAAAGGGACTGGCATCGGAATCAAATCGAAAGACTTCCAAGAAATAAAAGGATACTCTTAATCTCATCACCCTCTCTTCCTTATCCTATCCAATAAATCCTACAGAGACATTCTTGGAGTACCTACTTTGATCCTGGCACTATATATCTTTCTCTTTCCACTTGCACCCCTTGGCCACTATTGTATGTATCGACTTTATTCGTTGTTTGGGTACTACCACTACCTCTATTAACAAGTTTCAAGCGCGATGTGCTTCCCTATAGTGTACAGCTACGCAGAATGTGGTCATATGGGTAGTGATGGAGTTGAACGCTGTGGACAGGCCGTATAAAGAAATGAAAATTGCCCGCGGTCGACTTGGGGCAGTCGCGATGGAGGTACTCGGCCAAGTAAATGCCATTCTTGCATGATACATACGCTCCCAGACTCCGATTGATAACAAAGAGCCGGTATTGCCTAATCAAGCTGTAAGTGATCTAGTCTAGATACTCCGGAGCCGCAGTAACTAACAAGTAACTACACGTACTTTGGGTCATTGGTGCACAGGGTGGGATTAGCCTGGCCGCTCTAGCTCTACCCAAGTTTGACATCCTATTTGTGGAGATAGGGCGCAATCTGTACTTTTGAGCGAAGTATTATCATTTTGGACATCCCCGCCCCATGCTAGCCCAACTGAGGTGTTCGTGAACGTGCCTTTATCGCTTGGGTCTAATCGTCTAAAACTTACACTGTGAAAGTTTTGCGAGGCTTCTGTTCTATCTGATTGGCGGATGTTGTTTCATGTTTTCATCCCCACATTTCGAACGCATGATAATCTTTTACCATTAGCGGGACTGCCTTAGGCCTCCAATGAGCAAGTGAGCCAGCGCTAACTTTGTCATGATGAATATCTAAAAACGTATATAGTGTTTTTGTTAAGAAACAGAGGTAAAGAAAGATCAAAGCTACTGGCGCATGCCTAATGCATATTGCGCTTTTACTATTCTATCTTTACCAATTCTACCAAAAAAAAGCAGATGCACATAATTCATGATGCCAGCCATGTTCTACCGGGACTGAAATCTAGAAGTTCTCTTGACAGAGATATATAAGGGCCAACGCGACAGCCTTTGCTGCGGCGGTTTCTATCGTTTCATAATCAATAATATCCTTTGGCCATACTATAATTACAGTTCTCTCCATGGCATCTAGAGCATTTTCAACCAGTGTGAGGCACTTGAAGAAGCTCAAGTGGACACGTCAAGGCACAACGCAAGACGTCACTTGGTTGACCGAATCGATGGATGACACTGTTGACCATGTCCCTGGTCTTGATGCTGTCGAGAATGGCAAGGTTATTTAAGAAAAAAAGACATGCCCTATCTTTTGGCTATACTAATGTAAGATAGTGGCAACCCTCACTCGACTCCCTCGAAAAATGATCCTTATCATGGGTCTGTGGAGCTCTTTAACAGCGCCGGGCAGCGCATAACATCAGCGCATGTTTATCCAAACGGATACGTGAAGTTCTCGAAGGAAGCCAAATACCCACCTTACAAAGGAACACCGCATCCTAAGGCCCCCGTTCTCCCTATATCTGACCCTGCTGGCACCGCAAAGTCTGGGAATTGACCAATACGCGAATGACCACGAATAAAGGACTGTATCCCCAGCTGAGTTGCTCTTGGGAAGTTCGCGTTTGAGAGACGGGGTAATTTGTATGCCCTTAGTCGGATCATTATCTCACTGCGGTGTGTGTTGTATCAGAGTACCTGTCGAGTTCATGGAGATGTTTGATTTTATGTGAAGTTTATCCATATATATGATTCGTAGATCTTTGTCCTAACTTTCTTATTAACTGCGTAACGTCAAACATAACAACCCATGGACCAAAAGTTTAATGCTATTAAGCCCACTAGTTGTGGTAATATTTTCGGCGTCATCATAGATCACCCTTCGCGCTACCTCTAGAAGTAAGGTAGGGATAATTATTAATTGTTGAGACATGCCATATTTCTACCTTCTACGCCTGAGACTAGGAAGGGATATATTCCTTTTGGCCTACGTGGTTCTTGACATTAATTAATATCACGTGATGCAGCACGTGGTATTAGGTCATATTCACCCCCCCCCTGGATCAGCTTAGGTATCTAGAATCCTATCATATATCTATCTGGCCCGCGCCAGTCTCCTACATTCCCCCTTTTCCTTCTTCTTCTTCTTCTTTTCTCTCTAATTTCATTTTGGACCACGCATGGAAGTTCTATCCTGGCTTCTTGACACACTATCGAGGCTACGAAATGAGATCAATCAGGCGTGCGATGAGGCACCCTTCTGTCATGCTACATAAAACTCCTATCCAAACTCCCCTTTCGCAGCGTCTTTCCCAGCAAGATGAACTTGTTGATGAGGAAATATGCCCTAGTTACGGGTTGAAAAAATATTACCCCGCAGAGCCTGGACAAGTACTCGATAATCGGTATCAAATTCTGGTCAAAGTAGGCTGGGGGTCTTCGTCTACCACATGGTTTGCACGGGATATACGAGGGTAGGTTATTTTCTGATGTTCCAATTTCTTATTGTCTAACAAGATTGGCAGTTACCGATGGGAACCAGAAAAAGTCGTGGCACTGAAAATCATCAATGCTGAGTCTCAAACGGTTGCGAACGAACGCAAGATTGAGGAGCACATTGCGGTAACAGATTCCTCTCACCGTGGTTATCCACTCTTCCGAACACATTTGGAGTCATTCGAAGTTTGGAGTCAAGAAAGGCGACATCTGTGCTTAGCATACGAGCCCATGAGAGAACCCTTGTGGATATTTCAGAGACGTTTTAATGGTGGGATTATCCCTCTTCCCATTGTTAAGACATATATCCGTTTTCTTCTGACGGGTCTGGACTATCTCCATACATCTTGTGGTGTTGTTCATACAGGTAGGTACACTCCGGCGAACCTTGCTTAATGGCGTACTAGAGAAAACTCTGATCAAATTTAGATTTGAAACTTGACAATGTGATGGTAAATTTTGAAGACCCATCTGTGTTTGACCAGTTTATGGATACGCAAATGAGTGAACATATGCAATATAAGGTGGACCTGTTTGGCCGCCACGTCTATCGTTGCCACAATGATTTCGGTCCCCTTCGAAAAGTGCGAAACATACCAAAAATCGTTGATTTCGGGTTGGCTGCAAAGCTGTGTTTGGATAGTGACTATGGTATCTACCCTATCCAACCAGATCACTATCGCGCACCCGAGGTAATTCTTGGATGTGGCTGGAATACAAGCGCAGACATATGGAATTTGGGTGTTCTAGTAAGCATCTCCTTTTATGCCAGTATCTTTGATCATGTGGTAACTTCTCAACAGCTTTGGGATTTAATTGAAGGTAAAGAGCTTTTCCAGAAAGTTCATGATGCAAAGGGCCACTATGTCGCTAGGGCTCATCTTGCTGAAATGATCGGTCTTCTTGGCTCTCCTCCTCGGGAGTTGGTTGCGAAGGCCAACTCAAGCCTATTGAATCCATGGCCTGATCCCGTTAAAGGAGAGGGAGGCATGATATGCACCAATGCAAATGAATACTACGGCGGCCCCTTTTTCGATGATGACGGTATGCGAATTACGCTCGGCTTTGATGCTACATAGCTGATTGTCTAATTTAGGGAACTTCTTATTTGAAAATCTGATACCTGACAGAGGACTTGCAGATACACTTCATTCTCTAGATCAGAATGAAAGGGACGGTTTTCTCTCTCTGGTAAGGATGATGCTTACCTGGCGTCCAGAGGACAGGAAAACGGCATCCGAATTGGCGCAGCATCCTTTTCTACGACTGAAATGAACAAATTTTCTAACATACATACATAAACCGATCGAATTAATAACTGTTGAATTTATTTTCTCGTAGATTTGAATGGACCTAACGCACAGGGTTAGCCCACTTAAACCTAGGCCAGTTACTTCACCTCGTTCTATACATTGAGACAATAGTAGAAGCATAGCCTATACTCTGCGTACGTAAGGTCAAAACCAGATGGGAATAAACCAATGGGGCTACCAAAACACAGATGGGTCACCCGATCATCGGGGACTTCATCGAATTATGATGTCCAGACCAGAGGAAAGTGGCAAGTTGCGTCGCGGCTCTCACCGCCTTGGCTCCGCGACCAGGTGTAGATGGTTGGTGAGAGAAGTCCCCACTACTTGCCAGAACTGTGGCTGTCGCCCATGCGTCTGTCGCATCAGGTTGAGGGATAGTACTTGATGGATGGGGGAAGCCTCCAAGGTGTCTCATCATCTCAGTAGCCGCCCATGCATCTGACGCATCAGGCTGAGGTATAGTAGTTGGCGAATGGGAGAAACCTCCAACATGACTCATTATCTCAGTAGCCGCCCATGCGTCTGTTTCACTAGGTTGAGGGACATCGCTTGACTGTTGATGAGAGAAGCCCCCACTACTTGCCAGAAACGTGGCTGTCGCCCATGCGTCTGTCGCATCAGGTTGAGGGACATCACTGGGTTGTTGATGAGAGATCTCCTCACTGCTTGCCATCATCGTGGTAGTCGCCCGAGCATCTGCGGGCTCTGGGTGTGGAATGTCGGCCTGTCTGCAAGATGGAAAGCCAGGCGTCTCTCTGTTTGCAGCGGAACAAGTCTCTGCGATCTCAGCTACCGAAATCCTATGAGGCTGCTCCTGAACATCGTATCTTGGAAGCTGAGTCGGAATACGACCAGATTGTGACTTGTTGACAAGTCGCTGGTGGGTTTGTTGCTGGCAGATAGGCCCAGAGCCATTTGTTTGTGATAATTGGGTAAGCTGCGGGCTGTTTCTTTCAATGAGTATAGGCGCAGAAGGCACCCGGTTATCGGCTTCATTTCCACAACCAGACTGGACCCGAATCGTGGGATCTCCTGTCGAAAGTTAGGACTAATTAGATTTTCTCTAGTCAACATAGAATATCATCACCTACCAATATTGATGCTTCGAAGCGGGGGCGTGGTGTTTTGCACATCCCCTTCCTGGTGTCTGGATGTGATCAGGGCTGGTCTCTTTCTGGCCCGCTCATCTGTGTACTCAGGGTTATTGCGAAGCCTTTTTTGGTGTGCATCATCAGGAACGGTCGTGAGTGATTTGGTATTATCAGGATGGTAAGGCCAAACGGGAAAGTTGCAACGACGAGACATGTAGGCGTCGTATATAGCATTGTATGCGTCTCGTAGTTTCGATCGATAACCTTGATCATACATACTTTCTTCATATGCATTCAAGGCTTCGATTTCAATAACCTCTAGCTTGGCGCGCTCGAAACTAAATGGAGACCTTGTTAGTATGTTTACTGTTCTCGCTCCCAGTCTCACGTACTTGTTCGCAGCATATGGCATAGGGAACTCTAAGATGGCCTCTCTACGACCAAATAGAGACCATTTTCCACCATAGCGTTGAAGTTCAGTACATCGCTTGCGCTTCTGGTCCAGAACGTCCTGTGACAAGTTGAGATGATAGTATGTTCTGTTGATAATGTTACTGATTGCTTCAGTAAGAAACTTTTTGCCTTGCCCTGAATTAGGATGGCCATGGGACCTGGTTTTACGCTGGCTGGCTAGGTCTTGCAAATGCTTTTTCTCTCGCTGAATCAGATCATGAAGAATCACAAGGATAACTCTTCGGCGTATAGGACTCATGAGAGAAGAATTTTCAGTTTCATCAACGTCATGAAGGCAACAGTCAATAAGTTGGGTACTCTGAGGTAGTGCTTTCTGGCCCCAGAACTTTAGGACTGGATCTCTAATCCAGTCAAACAAGCGTTTCGGGATATCCTGTTGGCTTCGTCGTCTCCTGTTTTTCGTCAGTGCTGCCAGGCGACAGACCTGATCATCTGAGAGCTCTCTGCCTTTGTCATTCTTCCAAACTTGAAACCATTTGCCCATCTCTGAGCCAGCAAGTGAGTTGCCCTTAGCACAATCATTGGATATTAACTTGGTGTGCCAGGATTTGATCAATTCCTGCGATGAGGAAATCTGCTCTAGGATGCGAGCGGTATCCTCTGTTGTATTAGCAAGCTAATTGACATAAACTCAGCGACTTTATCTCACATGGTCACCTGCTGACAGCACAACTTCAGATAACTCCTTGAGTTTTAATGGCACCTCGGAATGGACCTATTTTCATAATGTAAGCATATATCTAAAAGTAGACATGTTACTGAGCCTACCAAGCTGTTGTTGTTCCCCATAATGTAGCTCCCTCGAGTGGACGTAGTTTTGAACACAGATGATGACCACCTTCGAATCTCATAAACCCCGCACTTGAGGCAACAAATGCCACGTGATCAGCATTAAAGCAGTAAGGGTGAATGAACTCTAGCCAACTTTACCTAATCCATCCTACGCAATTTTGAGGAGTGTCAGCACTAGGCGTCTAGTCGCGCGACCATCGCGCGACCCTCACCCCCATCACCCGCCCCATCACCCGCCCCATCACCCCGTCGCGCGAGCTCAGGGCGGCACTGCTCACCTACTAGAACCAGAAGGGCAGGCGTCGAGGTGCTCGTAGATTTCTGCACGGTAGGTGGGGGCATACCGCAGCCGATGTCACAGTGATGACGGCCCACGTTGCGTTGGTACAACGGGACTAGTGTTTCTTTGGTTGAACAGCGCCAGACCGATGGCGTGACGGTATGTAACACCCATGCGTCGTAGACGGCGAGAAAGAAGGCGGGATAGTTGGCTTCGTTGAAGGGCCACATTGGTTGGCAGGTTGGTGGTTAGGGCTGATTGGAAGAATTATCAGAAAAGAAAGTGATTCGGCTTTAGTGGTGGGCGTGTCGATCTTATAACATGGCTAATGGAATTGGTGGACACTAGTCGTTATGGGACCCCGCGGTTGGCCATGCTTGATGTTGCTTGGCGGACAGACTAGTGCAGCCTTGTTCTTCCACCTAGATAGGGCAGTGTTCCATCCTGTGTCACATATTAGACATATAATAGAGTCGTCGGTCCCTCTTGCTCGTTTTGACTTTACTTTATGTACATTCCCATCCGCAGTGTGATCATATTCGTACGTTCTATCAAGTCCGGCCGCCTCCACTTGTACATCCCGCCCCCACAGCCAGCCTTCCCCACTAAGCGTCCTTTTACCCGAGTAGCCTATCCAGCAACGATGGCGGACAAGGCACATCTCGAACACCTCGCTGAATCTATCCAGCAAGCAGTCGTCTCCTACGACCCGAGTAATCCCTCCAGTTGGATGCCCATCCAGGATGCAATGGAGAAACTGCGTCGGGCCACCGAGCCACCGGCGATTTTCGTTATGAAGCAACGGTTCCACGTACACGTGCCATTTCTTCGCGACTGGGAAATAACTAACCGCTCGACAAAGACCGTCCAGAATATTTGCCTCGTCGCCGCACTCGAAATGGGCCTTCTCCAAACGCTAGCAGCCAGAAAAGGCGAGAATGTGACGGCTTCCGATCTGGCCCAGGCGTCAGGGTATGACGAAGTTCTGATCGGTGGGTGACCAATTCTCAAATTTTATCAGGAGGACGATTGACTTGCGACTTCAAGCCCGCATCATGCGATTGATGACCGCCATCGGATTCGCCGACGAGACCGGATACCAGACGTATACCGCTAACCCGGTGACCATCTGTCAGAGCGAGCCGGGATCAATAGGAGGCATGATTCTATCGTGTGTATCTCCCATCACACATCCTAACAGATTATTAATACTAAGGCAGAAACGAAATGACCTACCCCCTAGCAAGCAAAATCCGGGAATACCTCCGCCAAAACAAACCATGCGACATGACCCAGACTCCCCCGCCCTACGACTTCGCTATGGGCGAGACCGTCTGGGAAACATTAACCAAGAACCCTGTGTGGAAAAAAGGTTTCGACGACAGTATGACCGCTCGTAACAAAACCTTGTCGATCCCGTGGCATGTCAAATTCCCGGTCCAGGAGCGACTTGCGGAGAGACAGTTGACTACACCGCCCGTCATTGTGGACATTGGAGGCAGCCAGGGGGTCGACCTGGAACGATTTGTTCAGCATTTCCCGGATCTGGAGTGTGAATTGATTTTGCAGGATTTGCCGGAGACGTTGGAGAGGATTCCCGGTCCGCTGGATTCGAAGGTCAAGCCTATCGCGTATGATTTTTTCAAGGAGCAGAAGGTTCACGGTATGTTGTGGAGTTGGATGAACTATCTGGGTGAGGCTGACTGTGAGTTGCAGGAGCTGATATATATTATCTTAAGTCCGTGCTTCATGACTGGGACGATGTCTCCTCGCAGAAGATCTTGTCGAATACCGCCAAAACAATGAAACCGCACTCGCGACTCTTGATCAATGAAATTGTCCTTGCCGATACGAATGAGGCACTGATCAGGACCGACATGGATATGTTGATGTTGCTCCTGTGCAATGGCATGGAGCGTACCAAGACGCAATGGACGGAACTGTTGGCCAAGGTGGAGCCCCCGTTGAAGATTGTGGAGGTTTGATCAGCGCCTGGAGATCGGCAGAGCGTTATTGAGGCTTGTTTACTATACTAGCCTCAACAAAATATATCAGCAGCTCCTATGGCTCAGTTGGTAGAGCGCATGACTAGTAATCATGAGGTCCGCGGTTCAAATCCGCGTGGGAGCATTTCTTTTTGGTTTTGGATTTTTGGTAGCGGGATGATCAGGCTAGTAAATTTAGTCGAATTGATTGAATCGGGTGCCCATATGGCATTGATTTTGTCGGCCATGTATGATGAAACCTTTCACAGCTTCGGACACCCAGTCTCCGGTCCATTCCACACGAACTTCGCCAGCTCATCCTTAGCCACGTTCATTCTCTCTAAAACCTCATCCTTGGGAATGTCCAGAAGACCCTGGATACCAATCGGGACCATCTCCAGCTTGCCAAGCTTAACAAAGTAAGCGCCCGGATTCGATGCCCTACCCTCCGCAAATCCCTTGCAAGTCTCCCCCCACAGCCTCATCACATGTTTGCTTTGCGGCAAGAAGGGCATCACCACATTCCAAACATGCGGCATATGCTCATATTGCACAAACGTCACCGGAACCCCCGATGCTTCAATATTCTGCACCAAGAATTTGATGCCATCGGCATACGTCTCCTCCCCAGCAGCAATCCACATCGGCGGCATGCCGGTCCAATCGGTCCAGGTAGACGGATCAACAAGCGGGTGACAAAGAGCGGAGTTATCGCAGTGCAGGTCGCCTCTTGGTGGTTTGGAGGGCCAGATACGATCCACAGGAAAGTTGGGTTGGAGCCAAGGCGCGCCCTCGGATAACCACTCGCGTGGTTCGAACCTTTTCACGGAGGGTAAGGATAAAGCGATGTCGCAGCCTGGACTGATGAATGCACAGCCTTTTGGCATCGCAACTCGGATGTCGCGATTATTGAGGCGGATCGTTGGGTTCCCAGAGCGGAGAAGGAATTGGAGGAATTGGAGGAGGAAGAGATGCAGGCTTGCGCCGCCGGATTCTCCGACTAGAATCAAGTTCGCAGGGTCTATGGGTTCGTGGAAGGACCCCGGAAGAGGGGAGAGAAGGTAAAGATAAGCAACGATGACATCGAGCAAGAGTGTCGGCAGGGTATACTGCGGAACCAGACGATACTGGAAGGTGAAGACGCGCGACCCGCTCCGGTCGCAGAGTTGTTTGATCAACGGACGTGCACCAGGTGGACCGGCGCGACTGCATCCAAACACATTAGCAAGACACTCAGACGAGAGCATGGCGGGATCATATATTCACTTACAACCAGGCACCTCCCGACAGATAGAACAGGGTGACGTCGCTTGTGCTATTTTGCTCGATTGCCTTGAACCTTTCGTGCTCGCTCATATCTGGCAGCGGAGCATTTCCATCCTTCATCACCCCAATCCATTCCCCCTTGTAGCTGGCGCATGGTGCTGGAGGATCAAGCTTCTCCCCTCCTTTGCTCTTTGCCTTGTAGAGATCCCATAGCTGGGTGCGCAATGCCTCCTCTCCCTGATCAGGACGAGGAATCTCGATCTTGCTGACTAGGACTGGCCCTTTCAGTGGCCTCTCACGGAATGACTGAGCTTGCATCGTGGAGATAGGGACCCAAGGCGCACTTTTGAAGCCTTTGCGGAAGGTTACAACAGCCTCCTTTTGACCTTGGATCGTGTCCATTTTTGGATGATTGGCGGAAATGGTGGAAGGTATATGCAGGTGTACGAAGTGCTTGAGGCCAAGGACTTTGTAGAACCCAATATACTGAGTGCTTGGATCAGATGGGAACTGCTAGGTTGAGTCAATAATTAGTTGAAGAAAGCCTCAAGCACATTCACAATCAAGAAACCATAGGGAATGTTGTGTCAATGTCTTTGGAGGATACCTACAAATAGAATGTCAAATCACGACGTGTGGTCTTGGTTGAGGAACATGGACGAGAAATGGGTTCGGTCCATCCCTGAATCTCTGGGAGGTCAGAAACAGATTGTACGAAGGATCGTCGAGCCTGATGATGTGAGAATTTAGTGCGGGGGTCCCCGCAGCTTACCAGGTCGGGGGGCTGGAAGTCCACAATATAACATGATACTGTCAAAAACAATGGAGGAATGGGACACATATGAGGAGAATTGTCACGGGCATCTATTAGAAGGCTGGTGCAAGTGACGGTGGTGACTGCGTGCCAATCACCTGATCCTCGCGCTGCTTCGTCTTTGGTATCCTCTATCCTTCTGACCAGCTTCATCGCAATATTCGTCGTCCCCCAGCTAGCCTAAAGCCATTTCAGTCACGTTAAACCCCTCGGACCAAACAGATGGCCAATATCCAACGTATTCCATGAAAGTATTGGGTGAGTGCACTTGATCTGCTTATTATAGGGAAGGAAACATTACCACGTTGTCAAAGTGCGTTCTGAGAGCTCTAATCCTTCACATTGTTTGTCTCGTTACTAAAGATGACCCCGACTATAGGTTGTCACACAGAAAAGATCCTTTTTCAACCTGGCCACACAGTGCTCAAAACCAAATATAGGCAGGCTCGACACTTATGATCAAAGAGAAGTCCCAAGTAAAGAGCGAGGTGTATGTGTACGAAGTCTCTGACTCTCCTTGGAAGACATGTACCAGGACAGATCGGAACAGAGGTGCAACTTGCTAATAAGCTTGAACAACCATGCCAGGATTCACTTTAGAGCAAGAACCGGAACCCCTCTCTCACTGCCACGCCAGGCAGACCATGTTCTTCATTATCACGCGCCTGTGTGGCAAGGTCGACACCATCTAATTCATCGAGTTTCTTGTTCAATCTACCCAGATATATGCGAAGGATGGTGGAAACTATAATTGTCATGGAAAGCATGCCGATGTTAATACTGAATGCGATGATATAACGCGGTGACGCAGAGTCTGAATCACATCAGCAGTTGCATTTGCTAGGCATTAGTGCAATATGCGTACCGGGGTAAAGGTAAGGTGTATAAATCTGACACACGTTACTAAGGCAGTTGATAAGAGCCAAGGCAGCGGCTCGTTTTGCTGCCGGGCGTGGCAGGACTGTGTCCGTCAGTGAGTATTCCCCGAGGTTGGACGATATATACTTACTGTTTGAGATGTACCCTAGGGCCACGACGTAGCCCGAATAAATGCTACCAAGCATGATGCACATCGCGCTGGGTGCTCTGTTAGACCGACAGTTCTACAGTGCGTGTTGTCCAGACTTACACATATCGAGCGGCGAAGTTATTCCCAGCCATCGCCAGGATGAACGATACAATCGCAATGATAGGCGGAAGACAAATATGGAGGTATCGTTCGCCTGTTCGGTCCGCATGCCAGGCATGGACCAACACGACGAGTGTGCCGATGAGATATGGAGGTGTGGTAAGAAGCAAGGTATCAATGTTGTTCCGGCCAAGTCCAGCCATCACACTAAAGACATCAATCTCACGGGCTCTACAAGCCTGACAGCGTAACCATACCTGGGAAAGAAGGTTGTTACTGATCCAGCGGAAGTGCAACCGTATATGACACCAAGCAACAGCCAAGTCTTTGGGTCCCTATTGCGCAGATTCGTCAGTTCAGTGAACAAGCCTCAGGATTGCGGTCTTACTTGAAGGCAAGCTTTGCACCGTTGAACATGCTTTGATGTTCGTTATCTACCCAATCATCTTCACCAATGTCCTTTTCAAGTCTCCATGCCGCGAGAACTTTCTCGTCGGTGGTCAGCCACGAAGTCGTTCTGGGCAGATCAGGAACAATAAAAAATGCGATCAGAGCCGCGAAGATCTAAAGATGTTAGATTGACGGCTCGAAAACACAAAACAGTGATTATACCGTTAGCGATCCCTCAATAATAAAAAGCCATCTCCAGGCTGCGATACCCCGTGCGCCGTTTAAGCCACTCGTGATCCCAGCAGAGATCAAGCCAGAGAATGCACCCGAAATCAGTGAGCCTGCGTATAGCAATGCCGTCCGTTTGACCAATTCTTTCCGGGTATACCATGCCGACAGAAGATAAAGACAGCCGGGCTGAAGGGTAAGCAAGTGACTTTGAGCATTACAGGGTGTTCTTACAAAGTATGCCGCCTCGACGAATCCGAGAAAGAATCGAACCACGACCAAGCCGGCAAAATCTTTCGTGGCAGCAGTGCAACACGAGATGACACCCCACACTACCATACACCCCGGCAGATAGATTGAAGGTTTACCGAGCTTGTTGAGAATCATGTTTGACGGAACTGTGCCATTTAGCCTTCCCGAGTATCAAATTGACTAGAAAGAAGATACTAACCTTGCATGAGAAGATACCCGACAAACAGGATACTGACACACACCTGCAGGCTGTCAGGCATCCCATTGCTTCCTGTCCCAGTCACATAACAATGCATCCTCATACCTGGTACTCGTCGCCTGTGAGGTTCAAATCCTTTTGCAGACCGGCTAACTTTGCTGCTGCAATGTTGTTGCGATCCAAGTAGTTCAGGATATACATGACCAACATCATAATAAGCAGTCTGATATCGATCTTCCTGACCAGCTTCTTCTCCCGTTGCAGTAATTCCTCCGGCGTCAAGTCCGACAAAGATGCTGGTACTGTGCCAGAACCAAGATCTTTCGGGTTGTCCCCCATATTGTGGAACTCAACATGTTCGCTCCCGGAGACCTTGGCATTATCCATGGAATACAGTTGATAAAGGGGACAGCAGTGATTTGAAAGAGAGAGCTTATGAGATATCGGAGTCGTGACTGACTGTTGGACGAAAGTGATGGGAGCAAAACAGCGGTCGTGATAAGGTTCTTGGCTCTTAAATGCCGGGCCTCCCAGGGGTCCCCACTCTCGATAGTCTGAAGAGCATTCCCCATGGGGTGCTGGTGACGACCAGTCGGCTTCAAGGATGCGACCCTCTTCGGATATCTGACGCGGGGTTGACAATCTTGGCGGCCTGAGCCAACCATGCCAGGGAAGAATGACACGGGGTAAACTCTGTCAGCCCATATCCGATAAGTGTAACTCGGAAAAGTGGAATGACCATAGACCAAGGTAACATTTCTTCAACTAAACCCCACCGGTAATGCCTACTGAGATGATTTGTTTTGACATACAAGGATAAATCATTTCATACGATTGAGAGATACTACAGAGGGTATAGGCTAGTGTCAGACAACCCTATATATCCCGCTGCGACGCTGGAAGCTCAAGTCCGAAGTCTCTTCTGCTCTGCTGCCCACGCCAGGGCACTCTGCTTCGCCTTAGCCTCTCCCACCTCGCCAAAGATATCAACTCCAAGTCTGGCGGGGAAGTTCATGCGTTGGTGCCTCTCTAATAATTGTATTTCTTCGAATGCGTCGTTGGGAAGTACAAAGTCTGATGTAGATGGTGTAACCATATATCAGAACCGTTCAGTTTCAAGCCAATGTCGATGGATGCTTACCTTCAAAGTTGCTGCGAATCCTTTCCGCCGTCACTGACTTGGGAAGAACAGCGGTTCCCCGCTGAACAGCCCAGCTGATCAACACTTGCGCAGGCGATTTGCCCAACTTGCGGGCAGTTTCAATTACCAGGCCATCATCAACCGCACTATGAAGGATGTGAGTGAACGCCCCCTGGGATCGTTCGGGATTTCCAGACATACCGAGGAATGTTGTAGATATTGTTTCCCAGCGGTGAATAAGCCGTGATGACGATGTTCTGCACAGAGATCAGTTTTCATATATACATCGAGACAGTGTCGTTATCCAACCTACATTGTCTTGACTCCACCGCAATAGATCCCGTTGCTGGAGGTACGGATGGGCTTCGATCTGATTCACCGCAGGACGGATCTTTGCACTTGGACCGGGGTCAGTACAAAGGGCCCTCAGACGCGAATGAAAGAACGTACGTCTTGAATAATTCTTCAATCTTGTCCCGAGTAAAGTTGCTCACACCAATACTGCGAATCTTTCCTTTTTCCACAAGGCGCTCCATCGCTGCCCAGGTATCCTTAACCGGCACATCAATCACGTCAATAAGCCCCGTTTTCTCGTCGACAGGTGGGATAGTGGTGTTGGAATACCGGAACGACACAGGCCAGTGGATCTATTCATCAATGAATACAATTTAACATAACATTGCGGTGGGTTTGGACGTTTGCACAACTCACCAGGTAAAGATCCAGATAGTTAGTCTGGAGAGCGGCGAGGGACTGGTCCACAGCCTCTTCAACGTGCTCGGGCTCGTGGTGGGTGTTCCATAACTTGCTCGTCAACTATCAATATCCAGCGATTAGTGCGCAGTCTATGACCATACTGGTATGCCAAGATAAACGGACAAAGATCTCCTCGCGAGGAACTACGGACGCCTTGATTCCATCTCCGACCTCCTTCTCGTTGCCGTAAACAGCGGCCGCATCGATGTGTCGGTACCCCGCCTGCAGCGCCGTTATAACTGCTTCGCGAACTTGATCTTTTTGCGATTGCTGCGGGAATATGACTTGTTCCCAGGTATGCCGTATGATAGCAGAGACTGAACGTACCCAGGTGCCCAGCCCAACGGCTGGCATGCTGTAACCACTGTTCAATTTGATGGATCGACCTGAAGCCATTGTCCGTGATCAAGGCGTGTACGAGTATGGTTGGCAATGGTTTTCCCAAGAACAAGTTCCAGCCAAGGGGCACTAGATGCTAGATGTCAACTGCGACTTGTATCGTGGGAAGCAGCTGGCCTCGGATAAGTTTCCGAAAGCATTACCGAGCGACTTATCCGACGGGAGGCGTGGAGGTTTTCCGAGACGTTGCGAACAGGCCCGGATCTACTTGTTCTTCAAGAGCAATGTGGCCGATTGCCCACTATGACTGTGAATTGAAATCCGAACAGATTGTCAAATGCCCTCGTTGGCCCCGACTGGGCAACATAGCAATGGCGCCAATCACGCAAATTGAATACTTTCGAGTTCCTCCGCGGTGGCTGTTTGTCAAGGTCACGGATTCTCAAGGGAATACTGGCTGGGGTGAAGCGTCCTTGGAGGGCCATACTGAGGCAGTCGAGGGCTGCCTCAATGCATTTATCGAGCGATTCATTGGCTTAGAGGCTAAGTATGACCCTCACCGCCCTTCATAGCATGGGGTATGTGCTCACTTGGCGTTCCAGTGACATTGAGCATATCTGGCAAAATGGCTATCGCATGGGCTTCTACCGGGGCGGGCCAATCTTGATGAGTGCCCTGTCCGGTATTGACATTGCTTTATGGGACCTGAAAGGTGGGCTAATCCGGGGATCATACTTGGAAGGCAATGCTGATGTTTGGTGGACCGACTACTAGCCCGACGGTTCGGTGTGCCCATCTACGAGCTCCTTGGGGGCAAGGTTCGTGATCGATTGCGGGTTTATGCTTGGATCGGCGGAGATCGTCCTGGGGATGTGGAGATACAGGCGTACAGCCCCTCACTACTCTGTTCGCTTGGCCATTGCTGTTGCTGATAACATGTTATCTCTAGTCGCGGCCGTATCTCCCAGGGATTCAAGGCGGTCAAAATGAACGCAACCGAAGATATTGGCTGGCTGGACTCGCCCGGGGCGCTCAATGCGTCAGTGGAGCGACTCAAGACCGTCAAGTCTCTTGGACTTGATGCTGGAGTCGACTTTCACGGACGGGTGCACAAAGCTATGGCAATCCAGCTGGCACACAAGCTGGCTCCGCATGAGCCATTGTTCATCGAGGAGCCCCTGCTTTCCGAGCACCCCGAGTCGGTGACCGCTCTGTCCAAACTCGTCCCTATTCCCATCGCTCTCGGAGAGCGTCTGCACTCCCGGTGGGATGTCAAACCCTTCCTGGAATCGGCATCCGTCAGCATCCTCCAGCCGGATATTAGTCATGTGGGTGGAATTTCGGAGCTGCGCCGGATTGCGGTCATGGCAGAGGCTTACGACGTGGCTTTGGCGCCTCACTGCCCTCTGGGTCCGATCGCCCTGGCGGCGAATATTCAGGTTGACGCGGTGTCGGCTAACTTTGCCATCCAAGAGATGAGCCTAGGTATCCATTACAACCATGGTTCAGCGGATCTTGAGACGTATATAAAGAACGGTGATGTCTGGACCGTCAAAGATGGTATGTTGGACCTCCCGCGAGGCCCGGGCTTAGGGATTGAACTGGACGAAGACAAGATTCGAGCCGCCACTGTTAATGCCAAAGCCTGGCGGAGTCCTTGTTTCGAAGGGCCTGGAGGAGAGTGGAGAGAGTGGTAACGTGGAACAAGGCCATGTGTTGACTCTAAGCCATGTCCTTATTCAAGAAGTAGTAGATGCAAACCATTCTAAATTATATGACTTGAAATCGCTAGTAGGGACCATCGTGTCTTGTACATATCACGTCTAAGACATTCTTTTCAGAAGCCATCTAGTCTTGGCTCATGGCCTGTCTTGAGTCCACTGGTTCTACCATACCGCTACCCTACACGAGTACTCCCGGCGGCAATGGACCCGGAGCCGTCTGGGATGTCCGGATGTCGATAAGCCGGGGCTTGATTCTGGGGAAATTCCGGGGCTACCCCGCCCCCTTTTTCCGCTCCGTCTCACTTGCCACTCAACCCCCGTCAGTCGGAGATGAGCAAGGTCGCCCTACCCCCGGAAATGTGCTGCCAGGCAGTTCCTGAGCAGCTGTCAATCAAAGAATTCAATGGATATGCCAGATGAACCGGCCAGCAAACGCCGATGCCACAAAGAACGCGTCCGAGTGACGCGTGCCTGCGATGCCTGCAAGAAGTGAGTCCATGTCGCGTTCACCACGAAAGGTTTAATTCACAGGTTCAACCAGGAAGAAGCTACGCTGTACGGGGACTTTGCCCTGTGCCAGTTGCCTTCGAACCGGAAAACCCTGCGAGTACACGGCCGAGTACAACAGGGGCAAGCTGCCTCAGGTTCGTATCGCCCAGCCTGCGCCAGGGACTGAACAGCAGCAGAAGCAGGCTTCAGCGGTTGAGGGGGATAGATCGCCGTCTTTGCAATATTCCCTAGTAGGTGAAAATTGCACTATGCCCGAGAACCACGCTGTTGAGAACCCACCCTCTCGTGCCTCACCTGAGCCTCATCAAACGGACTTGGAAGGCCACTATGTTGGTCCTTCGTCTGGGGTCTCCTTCCTACTTCGAGCGCAACGTAAACTCCACAAGTATGTAGCGCTGCCCATCAATACACCCATCTTCACGTTTGGAGACTCCCCGTTGCCCGAGGCAGAGTCGACCTTCATGCTCTTACCGCCACGAAATGAGGCCAACGCGCTTCTCACACGGTACTTTGATTTTGCTTTCCCCACCCATCGCTTTCTTCATCAGCCACAGGTTGAAAGCTGGGTGGAGGAATTCTACGGCGCCGTGCAACGCTCCGAGGGCGTCACTCCCGGCACGCGGGGAAAGCGGGCTGTAGTTCTGATGGTTTTCGCTCAAGCCAAGCAAAGCCAACTTGACTCGGATCAGTCGTCAGCCCGGTCTTTGGTCAGTAGGTGCGGTAGTCATATCTCTTCCAAGATGTGGAGGGTAGCTCATTGACTATAGTGCGGCCTACTTTGCAGCCTCGGAACAACAGCTCTCAGCTGAGACGGGACCTGTGCGAATAACCAGTGTCCAGGCACGATTGGCTCAATGCTTTTATCTTCTGTCTCAATCTCGTATCAACCACTGTTGGAGCTTATTCGGCACCACCGCTCGACTCGCAATGACCCTCGGTATGCACCGCGCGAGAAGACGTGAGAATGGTGCCGTTGACCATATTGAGTCTGAACTTCGAAAACGCGTGTTTTGGTGTGCATACAGCCTGGATAACTATCTGAGTGCGGCCCTTGGTCGCCCACGGATCTTTCACGATGACGATATTGATCAAGACTTTCCTACCGTTGCTGATGACTCGCGGATTCTGCGAGACCAAATCCTTGCCTCCGAGTCAACGACACAAAGTATCATGCTCGCCCCTCTATACCATGCCAAGTTGTCTGTCATAATTGGTCGCATCCTGCATGACATGTACGGCATTCACAGGGGTAGCTCCCAAGCTGAAGTCGCAGCCGCCGCTCAACATGGTGCTCATCTTACCCGCTGGCGTCAAGAACTGTCCGGATTTCTTGACTCCTCGAATGTGGACCTGTTGATGCTGACATACCAACGCCAATACACGGTGCTCAATCTGGCCTTTTACCATGCACAGATCCTGCTTTACCGACCTTTCATCCTGCGGCACTTTGGAACCAACAATCGCGAGAGATCACGCAATGATTCTTCCAGCAGAGCTGTTGACCAATACATCAAAGTCTGTCTTGTAGCGGCCATGAAGATTGCAGCAATCATTCGCGAGCTTTGTGAGAAACGGCGAATGTATAGCACATTTTGGGTATGCAGTAGACATCCACTGCTGGCGGTTAGGCTAACAGGACCAGTTTACACATTATTATGCATTCTCGGCCATTATGATTCTATATTTGCGCGTCATTCAGCTAGCTGCGCAGAAGGGCGATGGCGGGGAAGTTTCCAAATACCTACACACCGGGGAGCGCGCCCAACGAGATCTCGCCGGTTGTTGCTCTCAATCTTCCTTTGTGCAGCGCTACGTCGTTGTGCTCGAAGAGCTTCGCCAAGAGGCTCGGATTGCAGCAAACCAAACTGACCATCCACCAGATGCCACGAGGGATCAGACATTTTCTTATGGCGGGAACCAAGGCATTGGGCAATTGGGCCCCCAGGCATTCCGGCCAGATGAGATCGAGGTAAATCGCATGGAAGTAGCCGAGAGACTGCAGGGTAGCAACTTGATGCCTGCTGTGATGGAGTCTGATATTCCCGGATGGACAGAAGGCGGGGCCGAGGATAACTTTCCGGTGCCGGCGTCATCCGGACTTGCAGATTGGGAAGGACTCGACTCTCTGGCTATTGCAGGACTGGGAGAGTTGGACTACCTGTTTAGCCACGGGGGAAGTTGACGATCGAGAACATCACTGGTATTGCTATATTGCACATCTATGAAATTGCTACGGGCTTAATAGCCCCTCTAGCAGGCAGACCAGTCCTGCCGCCCCAGGATCAGGGACCCGACTCCATCCTTCTTCCGGCACATACACAGCGCGCTCAAACGAAGCGGTCATGCCTTGCGTGCTATTGCGGCCTGCCCGAGCTGCATCCACCGCCCCGGCCGCTGACGCACCCGCTTGCAGCGCTGTTATGAAAGGCTCCAGGGCATCCATAATCGTGCGGTCTCCTGCGCGGGCTGAGGTCGCTTGCCGTAGGGCTTGCAGTGCCTCCCCAGCAGCCTGGACCCAGTCTGCCCTTTGGACATTCCGTGCCACTGGTAATTCAATGCCAATCGCGCGTAGGGAGGCAGCCAGAGCATTCAGGAAGATGGCATAAAGCGCGCCAGAGTCGATCCGCAGTCCCCATCACCCACCACCGAGTCGTATCGATCGAGTTCGGCCTCGGCTGCGATGAGTTTATAGCAAGCACGCTCAATGGAGGTTTTCAGGTCGTGTTCGTCAACTGTCATAGAAGATCAGTACCAGCTCTCGTGTAAAGCCAGGAGATCAGAACCTTTCAGTTGAGACGTGGTCGCCGCGATGGTTTGGTGGCTCTCTTTCAAGGATGTCCTCTGCTGTCTTTGAATACCATCGGGCCTTGGTCTGGTTGACCATCCGGGTGTGATCGCGGGGGCATCCAGCGCCTCTAGCATTTGAGGACTAGCCTTCAGAAGCGTGATACTGAACCCTTTTCCGTCCAAACTGGTCATGAAACTCCCCGAGTATATCCGGATAGGCTTTAGACCCCGTCGGTCTAGTTTCCGTCAGCACGCGATTCTAGCGATGCTGCATCACTTACCGAGGCGATCGACCACCGTCTTCGTCACCGCGGAAAATTCGATGTTGGATACGCCTCCCAAGTTGTTGACCAGTAAGCATAAATTCGTGTCTGTGAACGAGACATACGCCCGATCGGCGTCATCGGGATCCAAGAGCTTATCCAACATCTGGTCCACCAAGTCCGAGATGGACGGTTGCGGTTTCACCACATAGCACCCAGGCTCATTATGGATTCCCATGCCCACTTCGACCTGATCCGTGCGATCTGTCGGGTCGGCCGGCTTTCCGACCAGATGGACATGATCCAACGCTGCACCAACCGTCGCGAGGCTGTTCACGACCTCCTCACCGGCCTGGCGGAGCTCCTCCAGCGCCATGCCTTGCTGCGCGAGGGCTCCGAGAATCTTTTCCACCAGGACGGTCCCTGCCAGGCCTCGTCTGCCGACCTTGCCACTCTTCTGCCGACCGACCGACACGTCATCGCCCACGACCAGGACGGCTGTGTTGAATCCAGCCAGCCGGGCCTTTTCCGCTGCCAGATGAAAGTGGAGCACGTCCCCGGTGTAGTTCATGATGACGAGGAGTGTTCCCGCCGAGCCACCCACGCGGGCAATGGTATTCTGAATCTGGTGGACACTCGGCGAGGCAAAAATGAACCCGGAGACGGCCGCACTGAGAAGGCCGTCGCCCACGAGTCCTACAAAGGAGGGCTCATGGCCGGCTCCGCCGCCTGAAATGAGGGTAACCTGTTTGTCCCCGTCATGGCGGGGATTGATGATCGCTGATTCGTTAGCACAGCTGTGGGTAATTGGCAGAACGCTAATACCTTTGATATCATCGTCGTAACGTATGGACGGGTTGGACAGGGCCAGTCCATGCAGAGCGTCCTGAACGAGGGTTGCCCCGTCATGAATGAAATGTCTGGTAGCCATATCTGTCGAAGGCTGGTGATTCGTCTAGAGTCATCGTTCTGCAACAAGCCATCTTATAGAGATACCAGAGTTGGCACCGACATTTCCTACATCAGGACACCTCCTTGCCGTCTCTGACCTACTGTCAACCCTTCATCTTCAATTCCGATCTGCCTCGGTAGCTATTCCGGGTCACCTCGGGCTGACACGGTTTTCCGGATGGGTTCAGTTCCATCCGAGAGTCCGGAAAAGAAGATCGGATAAGTGCAGTGAGCCGAGGCTATATCCGAGATGATCTCATCATAAGACGACACCGTGCACTTGCATCGTAGTGATGTCCCGGATTCATGTCTTTATCACATCTTGAATGTGTCCTCATGCAATTTCGGTCTAATCGGAACCGCCGTGGCTGTAGTACCTTTTCATCATGTTAAATTCCGGTACCTTTGAGCCCGCGCGTCTCCATGGAGACAGCAAAACGGAAACCCTCCACCGACTGCCCCCGAGTCCCCCGGCAGAGGAGTACCAGATCAACTACACCATCGACGATGTCTTGAGAAACCTTGTGCGGGATGCTCCCGATGAGCCGCTCGTGGGCTACCCACAGAAAACGCATGGCGTCGCAGATTATGTCTATTACACCCCGCGCGATCTGGACCGATTCGCCAATGGCGCGGTCAAGCAATACAAGCAGGCAGGCCTGGCAGAGGTAATTCTGACAGCCATCGACCAATCAATGTGCTAACAGTTTAGTTCGCCCATCCGACTGAGAATCGCGTCGTCTCCATCCTCGGCCCCTCCAACCTGGATTACATCGTGTCCCTCTTTGCATTGTCTCGCATGGGCTATGCGGTTCTGTTGCTGTCAACCCGCCTCAGCACCGAGGCCTACACCAACCTTCTTGCAAAGACCAACTGTACCAATCTCGTCTACGCCCCGTCCAGCGCCAAAGCCGTCAGGCAAGTGGCGGAGACATCGTCGGTGGCTACCTTTGCAATCCCCGAGTTTGCCAACTACTCGGAGGAGTGGCAGCAAGCCAGTCCAAATGCTGGGACACCGCAAGAGAGTCTCAAGTGGGCTTTTATCATCCACTCGTCGGGCTCCACTGGCCTCCCCAAGCCCATCTTCCAGACCCACGGGGCATGCATCTCCAACTACAGTACAAGCAAGGGCTACCGAGCGCTATTGACATTGCCACTCTATCATAACCATGGCCTATCGACCTTTTTCCGCTCACTGTTCAAGCGAAAGCCCATATCCATCTATAATGCGAATCTTCCCCTCACAGGCAACAATGTGCTGGAAGCGATGAAAGCGACGGCCCCGGAAAGCTTCCATGGGGTGCCGTACGTCTTGAAGTTATTGTGTGAGACCGAAGGTGGGACCGATGAGCTAGCAAAGTGCCAGCAGGTCCTTTTTGGAGGGAGTAGCTGTCCGGATGAGCTGGGTGATGAGCTCGTAAATGCCGGGGTCCGGTTGATCAGCCACTACGGAGCCACCGAGCTGGGTCAATTGATGACCTCGGCGCGACCCCAGGAAGACAAGGCCTGGAACTATCTTCGGCCCTTGGCGTCGGTCGAGCGATTCCTGCAATGGAAGCCCCTGGAAGACGGATCCTATGAATGCATCGTGCTGGATGGTCTTCCATCCAAAGTCAGTTCCAATTCGGACGACCCTCCGAACTCGTTCCACACGCGGGACACATTTCTCAAGCACCCCACGATTCCCAATGCCTGGAAATATCTAGGCCGCATCGACGACCGAGTCACTTTAATTAATGGAGAGAAAGTCCTTCCGGTGCCGATCGAGCATCGTGTCCGCCAGAGTGTCTACGTCCAAGACAACCTCGTCTTTGGTGTCTCCAAGCCCATTCCGGGGTTGCTCGTGGTGCCCAGTCCGGCCTGCCAGGGCCTATCATCCGAGGAGATCCTGGATCGCATCTGGCCCGATATTGCTGCAGCCAACGAAAATGCGGAGGCATTTAGTCAGATCTCGCGCGACATGGTCGTCATTCTCGACCCCAACCAGTCGTATCCCATGACCGACAAGGGCACGATGATTCGAAACCGCTGCTACATGGAGTTCAGTGACCTGATTGAAGCCGCGTATGCGCGCCTGGAAACTGGGGCTGGCAGTGGAGATTGCCGCGTCTTGGAGCTGCCCGAATTGGAAGAGTTCCTGCTGGATCTGTTTCGGACGACTCTGGGATTTCCCGATATTCAGAGCGACAGCGACCTGTTCGAGGCCGGTGTCGACAGTTTGCAGGCCATCAAGGCACGCGGTATTCTGCAAGCACAAATTGACATTGGATCAGCCACCCTCGCGCACAATGTCGTTTTCGACTGTGGGACGATTAAAAAGCTCGCCGCGCATTTGTATGCCGCACGCACCGGAGAGGGCTTGGACTCGGAGGGTGAGCTCGAAGCCATGTCCCGACTGATCACCCAATACTCGACGTTTGTCAACCGGCCAGCGAGCGAGAAAGTTGTCGTAAGTTCTCCTACTCACGATCGGATTTTGCTAACATACTAAGCTTCTGACGGGCATCACTGGCACTTTGGGAGTATACATCCTGTCACAGCTTCTGCAGCAGGCCTCCGTCAAGAAGGTGTTCTGCTTGGTACGTGCAAGCTCAATACCTAACGCGCTCGATCGCGTGCTGTCGAGTCTATCATCGAGGTCGCTACCCATCGTCAACGCGTACAAGATTGCCGCCTTTCCTTCGGCGCTGGGGAATGAAGATCTCGGTCTGCCGTCAGCCACCATCAGTGAGCTGCATAGTTCCCTGACGCATGTGATCCATGCGGCCTGGGCTGTCAATTTCACCGTCGGTGTGCGCAGCTTCGAGCAACACATCAGAGGCATCCAAAATCTCATCAACCTGTGTCTCTCGAGTGAGCGACCGTCTCCGGCCGAATTCTACTTTTGCTCCTCCATCTCCGCCGCCGCCGGCACGCCTCTCCCCGCCACGATCCGCGAGGGACCCATCCCGGAGCTTGCCCACGCACAGAACATGGGCTATGCGCGGTCCAAGCTGGTTGCCGAGCGAATCATCCACGCCGCCGCCAGAACCACCGGGATGGTCGCCAAGGTTCTGCGACTGGGGCAGATCGTGGGAGACACGGTGACGGGGAAATGGAATCCCACGGAAGCGATTCCGCTGCTGCTGCAGACTGCCAAGACGCTGGGGGTGTTGCCTGCGTTAGATGAGACGCCGTCCTGGCTCCCGGTGGACGTGGTGGCGAGTGCCGTGCTAGAGCTCAGTGACATCCTCTCCAGTCCGACCGCCAAGTCGCTGGCTCAAGACCCCGCTGTGGTGTACAATGTGCAAAATCCACGAACCTTCCGATGGACGGAGGATCTACTACCAGCTCTGCGACAGGCGGGATTACAGTTCGAGATCCTGCCTCGCAGACAATGGGTGCAGCGTCTGCGCGAGTCAGATCCGGACCCGGTGAAGAATCCCTCGGTCAAGTTGCTGGACTTTTTTGCGGAGAAATATGACAACGATGCGCCGGGTCGCGCGGGACTGTCGTTTGCGATGGAGAAGACGGAGTCTGCGAGTCCATCGTTGAACGGAGGGGTGGATTTGATTGGGAATGGGTTGATCAAGAAATATGTGGATGCGTGGGGGTTGGTGTGGTGATTTTTACCTTCTTTATCAAGTTTAGTTTCTCTGTGATGTATACACTTTGTCAATATGAAGCGATAGCAATGGCGTCGTTCATTGTCTTTTCTACTCAAGCAGCCTGGTGAGCTTGATTCGGTGTTTTAAGTAGTAGTCGATAGGGTTTGGTCAGCATTCAATAGACTTTAAGCTTCCAGAGTATATCTAGGTTTACAGATATATCTTTAGGTTTACAGGTACGCTGCAGTCAAGAAAACAGAGCTATTATGTAATCGTTTCGTGCGCCACCAAAGACCTCGGTTCGTCTTCTGGTCCCCTCCAACTGTTCCTGTAACTGAGCTCTATAAGGGCAGATAGGGTCCGAGACTGCCATCATGAGTGATAATCACCAAGATCTAGCGAGCTATGACTCCATGGGGGCAAACGGTCAGTTGGATGTTGGAATCAGGAGATCATGCTGATGACTACAGGTACCCCCGATGGCTCGGAATCGATCGATCCGTCTCTACTTAGACGCCGGTCGACCTTGACCGAATCATTGGACTCTCAGCTATTGTATTCTAATATGGCGCTTCCTACATACGATTTGGGTTACGAAGGTTTCCAGTCTATGCCCAGCGGGGCATCCGATACCCCACTCGTATCAGACTAGCTACTGAATGATAATCTCCCACCGCCAGTTGTCCGCCCTGAGGTTCAACACTATCCCAACGGCATTGAAAACGTTCCTAGTGGCATCGCTACGCTGAATCCGCCTCGCCAGCTACCGCGACGGAGAAGTCGGTACCTCACTCGAAATCGAGAGCCGACGGATCCAGTTGTCATCCCCAATGCCACCCTCAATCCCATGGAATGATGGCGCAATTCTCCCCCGGAAGAGGAGCCGGCTTTAATCCCGGACATCCTGGATGCTCTCAAGGTTGCGCCCCAGCAAGTCATTCACGGGTCACTCCGAAACAGCTCATTCCGTCACTATCGAGCTGCTTCGACCACCAGCGGTGAATCCAGTGCATCGTCCCGGGACTCGCAGCACTCCGCGCGCTCTGGCTCGTCGGCTTCCAATCCATTAGGCGTGAACGCGAGTCCGGCACGCGTCGTTCTTTTCGCCGCAAAGACCACCTCGTCCAACATCTGCGACTCGTCCATAACGTCGCGGCTCCGCCAGATATGGATAGCTGGAGAATCGGACAACCGGCTATTTCCTCCCGAGCCCACTGGAACTCGACTGACCACCACGAGGCGAATACCATCGAGGCGCCGGGCGTGCCACGGCCCTTGCAGACGATGGTACCAGGCGTGGCGCCAGAGCAGCTCAGCTCCTTCACGCAGGTGCTCACGCTGCACCTGAGTCGGTTTGCGCAGGAACAGATGAGGCAGGGGGTGATCCCGAGCGATGAGATGTTTCAGCAGGAGTCGCGCCGGTTGCTGTATGACTCGGAGGATACGTGGAATCAGACGGTGGCGGATAATCCGGAGTGGTTGTCTGCGTTCCGGGGGTTGCATTGCGGTGGTGCAGCGGATCAGCCAACGCAGCTGCATGACCGCGCTTGACCACAATCATTTGTTTTACTCCAGTATCCGTTCAGCATTGATTGAATCGGTTGTGGTGTAATATCCCGACGACGAGGACGGCAGCGTATGACAATCGCAGGGTATATAGATGCTTCTTGATACCACTCAATACTGCTACATCTGAAGCTTATATAAGACTCGCATCGAAATCATCAGCATCCCCTCATCCATCCCTCGTTGCCACTGTTGTAAGACGTCTGAAGGCGTGGCTGAAGGGTGGGATAGCGCGCAAAGTCTGGACGGACTTAGATAGGATAACCCTAATGCATAGCCCTGTTCATCCACCATGTCAGTCAGAACTACCAACTGGTCAGTACACCTAACCTCGAAGACTATTACCCAGACTCATCTCTAACCACTTACAATGACTTAAAGACTGGCAGCAGTGAGCACGGAGACTTATCCCGCCGACTCGGGGAATTTTCTCCCGTCGGAGACATTTAGTGTCCACTCGTGGCATGGTTCACTTGCCAGGAACTTACTTTCTCTGCTGAGTTTGAAGGAAGGAGATGCAAGATACAACTATGACACTGCATATACTGCAATAGTATGCCTTGCATGTCGTCTAGAATAACTGACCGTGAGTGGTGCTATGTATACCAACATGTCATTTACAAACACATCCATCGTGACAACCTAATATATCCTGATGCCACCATATCTTACCATCTACCCCTGGCAGCCATTTAATACCCCCCCGAACTCTTCGAGCCCGCTCCATCCCCAACTGCCACCCTCAACTCCCCCAACATTCCCCCCCGAATGACATTCACATCCGTGGTCACGGAGATCATATGAAAGCCCTGCTCCGCCCGCCTCCGCGCATCCACACCATCGGTACCTGAATCCCATTAGCACCCACCCCTACTCCAAAACAACAGACGAAAGAAAAGAAAGGAGAACCTACAAAAAATCGCCGCCGTCTTCCCAAACCTCCTCGCCGCATCCAGCACCCGCTGAATAGCCCTCTCATGCTCGTCACTCCCCCTTCGCACCCCCATCTGCTTGGCCAAATCAAACGGCCCAATAAACAACACATCCAGCCCCTCGACCGCCGCAATGGCCTCCACATTCTCCACTCCCGCCCGCGACTCAATCTGCACACACACCGTCACCCCATCATTAATCTGATCGTCGTAGTCCGGGCCCGGGTTCACGCCGGGGAGCGAGTGCGGGGCGAACATGGGGCCGTAGCCGCGGGTGCCTTGGGGGGGGTATTTGGTGTATTTTACGATGTTTGCTGCGTCTTCCTGTTTCATTCCTTAGTAAGGGATACTTTCAATTGGGGGAGGGGATAGGGTACCGCGGTATGACACATCGGCGTCATGATACCGTGCGCGCCGGCATCTAGGGCCCGCTTAATCATCCATTCTTCGGCGTAGGGGACGCGGATGATGGGGCTGGTGTCGGTGGAGCTGATGGCGTTGTTTAACTATATACCCTCCCATTAGCATGCATACATTCCCTATGAATGAAAGTATAGAATAGGGTGAGGGGGGGGGGCTCACATCATAGTAATGATAATCCGAAATCAACCCATGCTCGGCATCCACCAACACCCAGCTGAACTGTGTCGATGTACCGGAGGCACCGTGGAGGATGGTTTTGGCGACGGCGGAGCTGGGGAGTCTACAATGTGTTATATTCCTGTTGCACTTCAATTTGGGTTCGGATCGCAGGGACCTACGTCAGCCAGAAGCCGAATGCGGCTGAGGATGGCGACGAGGAAGCGGTGGCTGCCTGAAGGCTCGAACGGATGGGCGTGGTGATGGTCATTTTGCTTTTCCGACTGGTGGGGATATTGTGATGAGAAGGGGTGGCGGGGTACTTAACGGTGCTTGGGTTGGAGGGGTCGGAAAAGTACCCGAGACGCGGATAAAGTCCGAGTGGGGAGGGTCTCTCGGGTATCGGGGGAGAGGTTACCGAGGGTTATTGCGGGGAGGAGCTGGACGGAATACACTAAGATGAAAGAATATGATTCAAGTGGGTGTTTTTACAATGCGAGGGGTGCCGATCTGGTATTTATCGTTGTTCTTCATGTACAGAAACCCTAACAAGTTGGTGTTCTGTCAATCGCG
This sequence comes from Aspergillus ibericus CBS 121593, assembly GCF_003184845.1. Classification (NCBI taxonomy): domain Eukaryota; kingdom Fungi; phylum Ascomycota; class Eurotiomycetes; order Eurotiales; family Aspergillaceae; genus Aspergillus; species Aspergillus ibericus. Next base: position 379,618 of record NW_020292117.1, read on the forward strand.
TAATACATCAATTGACCTCTACTGAGTGGATATTATTGTACAGTATGAGAGGCTTTTATACTTTGTTCACTATGCAGAATCTTTTCTGTCGATAAATTAGAAGGTCTTCCTCACGTATACTATTCTCAGAGATATTCCTAATATTAATAATCGTTTCAATAAAGTAGTAGTACATATTAGAGAAATACAATAGTCTTCATCCTTGACAGGAATTAGGTCTACTCGCCCGCTGCGGACCCAACCATTCAGAATTATAGTTTGGGTGAATAGTCGATTTCAAGTAGAACGATCAGGATGGTAGTAAATACATGTTAGGGTCTGTGTGAAGCTATGTAAGAAGGCCAGTGAATCTAAATGAGCATTCCTGTCCAGTCGACCAATAGTGAAGCAGAAACTCAATATAATTCAACATTGTATCATCTCCGAGCATCATAAAAACCTTCTCTCTCCTCTCTCTAGCTTCTCTCTAATCATCCACAACTACTTTGATTATATCGACTTACAAGGACTGACCATCTCTGCTAAGCGGGTGCAGTGGTCTAGTCGCTGACTACCTAGATCACATCGATCCAACTAGGGCTACCAACAGCCAAAAAGCGCCACGCCTGTAACCCTTTCCCAGTTGCATGTCCATCAGATCCACTCCGGATGTCCATTTTAAAAATTACCATTTGTTCAGCCATACACCCTCAACAAGTTCCAGAGGAAATTCTCCATACCATCCGTGTATGCCTTCAATAAGATTAACATACAGCTCGAAGCCATATCTGAAGCCGAATGGGTCGAGTCCGAACCATCGTCACCTAACGGGTTGCCGATTTGATCGTACGATGTAGGGTTTCTACCAACGTGCGCTTTGGCGGTATTCAATGCAGCTTCTTGCCTGTTCATTGACACCCAGACTAGCTTTAAGAGTATCGTTTATTCTTCAGTCATCGAGAATAAATACATTTGTTATGCCGGGCCAATTTTCCAAAGCTTTGACACTATGCGCGAGGTATATACTCCAACAGGCACCGCCACGCCTTCTGGTTGGCCTTTACGCCATTAGAAGATTTGCATCACATGTATCCAGCCCACGGGAAAATGGAAAACTTTGGCTCTATTCGAAGGGAAGTGAAACCGTCTTCCTAGCCAACCACTCCAATCGGCTCCGGCGGGTGGTAATTCGCAAATTAATGGCAGAGGAGCTGTTAATATTATTTGATCGGCAGAATATATATCGCAAATCTTCATACTGACACAGTTGATGCTTTTAATGATTAAGAGGACCGGAATGAGATTATGTAATGATCGGAATGGCCACCCAGGAGATATCATCTCATTCATCATTCATGGTATAGTCAAGGCTAATAATTACGGATTTGGTCGCATCTGCGATCGCTGAATGCGTCCTGCATCCGTCAAACTACGAAGCACAGATTACCTTTGAGAGGAATTTTTCCTGATACCGATCCTTCTACGACCCAAATACAGAGAAAAGTGGTATCGGAATAATGCATTACATGGTAAACAAGCAGAAAAGGAAACTGTCGGTACTGACCGAACTGCCTTGATGCGGCAAGTGATTATTTTGTGTTGTTGGCCTGAAAGCTAGCCTCATTGCCACATCTTTCAGGCTTTGGCTTGCCTTCTTTAGTTTTAGAATGCATGGGGTTGTGACTGGGTGTGTAATGTTAACATTCGCTATGAATTTATCTGGCAAAGCCAATAATAGCTCACCCTGCTTATTCCCTGCCCCGTGCTGCCGCCAATACGGCCCTGCTCCCCCCCCTGCAAAGGTGGGAGGATGTCTCCAGATCTATCAATGGGAAGGATGAGGAAATATGGAGTCTCGATGTTTGTTATGACGTATGATTCTCACTGTTTTGGGCTGGACAGTTTGGGATCATGGACAACACCGCTATATGAAATATGGACAGGATGCAACCATGCTCGAACAGTATTCTCCTACAGATAATACATAGTCATAGGCCAAGACGATTGGATACCCCTCTAGGTTAAAGACACAGCCTGGCAGCAATAATCAAGCTCTCGCAAAGTGAAGGGATATCATAGACGCATCGATTTACGCCCTGGCCAACCATGTCGACCAAGAAATGGTGGCAGAGGTGAGGGAGACCATGACGTTGGCCATCCTCATTATACAGACTTGCAAGAGTAAGATACCAAGGCCACTCTGGAACTGGTGATTTAAAGAAGATGGAACCTGTCCGAAAGGCGCGCATCTGCCACTGTGGCCTTCTGGGGCCACACTGTCTTTGATTGCCAAGGCTCAGCCCTGCGCTGATTACCCAGCAGCAAGGTGACACCCCCGCACAGATCTTTGGAAAATTCGTGATTGCGTGCTTGTCTCTGTTGGCCACCAGGTTGAGGAGGACCATGTGTTCAGCCCCTGGAAGGTGGACCTGCCTCAAGTTCTGTTATTTCGACTCGCGAAAATACACTCCCGACAGATAATAGACTGAGGGTTGAGTTGTCTTACGCGTGAACCGGGATTAATACCATCAAATTGACCGCAAGGGACCTTGTTCACTCAACTAAATAAATCTAGGCCCAAAGCGGACACGGCACGAAGCGATTCACAACCCATGTCTATGCAGGTATGGCTTATTGAGCATTTGCGGTTATCAGGAGGAATGAACAGCTAAAGCACAAGTCACCCGTCTATAATACGCGATACAGGGACTTTTAAGGAGCAGGCAACTTGGATCTCACCATGCTAGTCGTGCATGAGTCGCAGGGATGGGCTGTAACACAATTTGGAGCATAGGGTATCATCAAATATAGGACGATCATCAAGCCGCACAATACATTTGATCAGGATAAAGAATCTACCCATCAGCTTCGATGAAGACAATAGCAGACTGTAGTCAAGTCGAACTGGCGGCTGATCATACATTGATTACGTTCTTGTCAAGGCACCTGTTTCTAAATTTTTGTATTAGTACATTAATGCCAGGAGCCCATAGAAACAAGCTGCGTATTCAAACCGCTTCAGTTTGTAAATCTCGTAACTTTGAACTGGAGCAAGTGATGCGTAGGTTAGCTTATATTGCAGTTGATATATATCCTCGCTGTCTCCTAAGAAGCCTGGTTGAATGTGTCATGACTATAGTAGTCTAGATACTGAGTAATGGGTGAAAGTTGTCGTCTAACAAACAGGTGACTATGGCTCGGTCGAGAATATAGAACCAAGATGTCCATACTAGTCATCTATTTCATTATTGTAGGATATTTCCTCCTGAATCGGTAGATTGCATCTTCCGTATCACTCCAAGCACTCTTAGGATCTATCCTAACCGCAGTACGTAATACTTAGGAAGATGCCCCCATTCGGAGCATGTCTACACCGCGTCGGATCTCCCATCATCTACATAGGAAACACCCCACAACAACCCATAATCTAGACCACGCCCACGCCTATATAAATGCCTTACTCCCCCAGCTACTTGCAACTACCAAGGTCATCAAGCTCAAGGATCGGACTCCACACTATACAATATACAATATACAAACCCAACAACCATCTACCTCATGATAATAGAAACCCACGACGACGGGGTACAATGCAAATTCTATACCCAGACCTTACAACATCCACAGTAACGAGAAAATCAACAAAGCCATGCCACCTAACCCCTTCGAATATTCTCCTCCGTCACTACATCTCCAAGACTGGGCTAGGTTGCTTCCTCTGGTCATTCGAGCTTATGCAACGAGCAAACATAGGAAATATATATTACATGTCCTCGGAGACATGTCCTTCACCACGGATTATCCCCAGCAATTGGGTTCAATATGGAGTGAGGAAAGGAAACTGTATTGCACTAACGTGTGCCATGGGTGTAAGAGACGCTCAGCACGGGAAACCATCCTCGAAATGGAATTGGTGGCGTTAGCGAGCGCATTCTTGGGTGTCGGGAGTTCAAGGAATATATGGTGGTATATTGGGAACGCAGTTCACGGATCTTGGGAGAAGCTGGAAGAGGCCAAGCCAGGAAACTACCCTCAGAGAGAGATTGATGGGCTGGCGATGGCAGGGATTGTATGCTAGGATTATGGATGTATGGGATACATCAACGTGTTTCACGCGTCTTCAAAGAGCTTGAAGCGGTCAAGTGGGTAACTGCCCTCAAAGTGAGATTGATGGTGTTGGCTCGCATTACTCGAATACCAGCAGTTCAGCCAACGCATGTTGGCGCATCGACACCCTGAAAATGAACTCTGCACTGTGCGTGATGTGGCACGACGCACGTGGCGCTCGGATCCTATCCACGATCCTGGCTGGATGTTGGCTAGCTAGGATGTTCCTGCTCCCACTGGCACAATTCATTCTATCTAAAGTGGCAGATATCCCCGAGTGAAAAGTTCAGCACTACGGAGTATAGCATGCCGACCTAGACACCACGTTATCTCGTCCCATTCACATAACCTTCAGTCACAAACCCTACGATGCGCTGCTCCAGCTGTGCTCTGTTATCAACGAGCCCAGTCTTGACCATGGGTCTCATGACATATGCATGAATTCTAATCTGGCCCCGCCTTCAGTACTAAACAGCCGGCATCGGATCCTACAACGCTGAAGAAGAGACAAACCAACGTAGCGAACACTGGCCTCACACTGGAAACCGAAGGGGGAGGAACCATTTCCCTCACAGTACGAGACCCAACTGGGAACAAGGTCACAGCAAATTGCCTGGCTTTTGTCCAAAATGGACAGACCCTTACGAAAAGCTCATTCGAATCCATTGTCTCGCGGCGATGGGATCAGTGTTGTCGTTTCGCTCCCATTGAATGTCTTGCTGGTATAGAGCGGAGGTTGAATGTTTCCAGGCTAGGTTGATGGTGGGAACCCTGTACTAAGACAAATGAGCTCGCTGGCGGATGTATGCATCGTACGATTCACGGCTTGGAATGGCTAGGGAAACAAATGGGTTTGTTGACGATAAAGCCGAGTCAGGTCTGTGTCTCGTACGATTCACGGCTCTGGATGGGTATGAATGGGCTGGGTGTGTGGGTGGTATAGAAAGGTGGTGAATGGGGAGGGCTAGACCTAGTCAGCCAGCTGCAGCATGTTCTGGTCTGTCTGGGTCTGTGGCTATGCTGGAGGAAGCGATTAGGGTTGAAGGAACTCTCTATGGAGTATAGGAGATCGTTAAAAACAGTGAGTCCCGGGGGGCTCTCCAGGATGAAGACTCAGAATATATAAGGAGTGGATTCAATTCGCACTGGATGCTTTCCTTAGTGAATTGGTAGCATGGAATCTGCATGAAGATGAATAGCCAGTTTCATCGAGAATATGGGACTGTATTATTGTATTATTTATGAAGGGATTAATGAACATAATGAAATGACACCTCAATATGTACATGCTGTACCCAAAAGCTTAGAATGTAGCCACATGACAGATTTATGTCAATGTGATAGACTTTGTCAATAGTGTACATCCACTGCCAAATTATTACATAGGAACAACTTTGCTCAACGGTATATCCTCACTGCAAAATCTGACTTGCTTCTCACGGTCCACTCATGATAGTGGAAATCACTCTTCGATATTGTCTTCGTCTTCATTCCGTCCTTCTTACTCGGTTGTTCGTTTCAGCTCATCTGCTGTCCGCTCCTGGATACCTGTTTTCTTTTCGTTCTGGTCCGGATCAGGGCTTGGACTGTCCGCAGCTCCAAGTCCCGTGATTCGAGCTGTAAAATGATGTTGCCTAAAAGGGTACCGGGTGTTGATTCAGTGGGTTCTGACATGCCGGGGGCCGTATAGTATATGCTCTCTGTTTCGGTAGCATTAGGCGCTTGATCTGTGGAAGGTGTGTCGGTGCTGCTAGTATACCTTGAAAGGCATGTTTCCCAATTGAAACCCATCGAGCAAGGTATCACCAAGGCCCGACCGTAGAATTGTTCGCAAAGTTGGTCAAAATTATGCGATAATTGGTGTTTTCCTCTGTGCTGATCCCGTCTGAGGCTCTCTCGGAACCGATCGGTGACTCCGTACAGTGAGTATAACATACAAGGCAGGTTCTTCCCCAACTGAATGCACTAGTGCAGGCGATCAAGGCCCGACTATTGAACGCTTCTTCGCAAAGTTGGTCCATATAGTGAGGAGCTTGGTGCGAGTCCCATGACTGACACGTGCGCAACAATGCAGGGCATGTACCTACGCAGGTAGTGCTAGTGCATCCCGTGACTATCGATCGATCGTTAAATGCCTCTTCACAGATACGGAGTAATTCATCATGCTCCTGTCGTTCGTATGTCTCCAGTTTATCGTTCATCTGCAGAAGATCGTCCTCGCCAAGAAGCATCTCGCTGGGTGAGATGACCTCACTCGACGGGCTTGGGGGGTGAGCCTCTCTGCAGAGTTGCTCGAAAATTCTAAATACCCTCAGTCGCTCGTCTATCCAGTCAAGGTCATCTTTGCCAAGCGCCATGTTAGTAGGGTGACCAATAATTCCCTTCGAGGCGCACGTGGAACGACTGGGGTCTGACAATGTAGGGCCATGGATGATAGGGTCGTCCCATCTAACTCGACGTTTGTTTGCCATGACAGAAGTAGAGAGTGCTAGTTGTTCGCTCTAAGCTTTTGACCAGTGTATATCATCCGATTGACGGTCGTCTGAATACCATGCGCTAGTTAGGCTGAATTCAGGTGCTCGTATCTTTCATCGGTCGGTCGCGAAATGCATCTGAGCGAGCTCTAAAAGCAGGACTCATGTATGTCTTGGAACAGTTGAGTGTTGGCGTTTCCAAGTCAGAAGTGCGCATTCAATGTCAGGGTTTGCGAATCTCTTAGATACGCGTAAAGATATTGAAAGGTCGACGAGTCCCTTCCTAGGGCCTGGTGGGAATCATCGCAGATATAGGCCACATACTATTAGGTTGTCGGCTAGACCCCTGCATACCATGCATTGCACCTGCATACTGCATCCATACCATAAACTCGACCGCTGCATAAGTTGAGCTTCCCAGGAGACCCTTCTGTCTCAAAAAGGCTGACCACATGGCTGTCGTAATCTCCGCTAAGTGCATCCCCCGTTCTTTATTGAAATCGAAACAAATCTCATCATTCAGGTCGCAAGTTTGGAGATGCGTGAGGCACCCGTGTGACAATCAGCAACCGAGGCTTGTGAGGTGAATCTGTGCTCGTAATCCAAACAAATCACATTTAGTGTGTCGAATGGTATTCTTACTGATGTCTCACATGTTACCATCCTTGTCATAGAGAAATCAGGTTCTGCGTCTGTTACCGAATGTAGGGAGATTCAGGAGGCTCCCTGGCACTAGGTGAAATGTTCAAAGAACTCGGGCATTCCTTGCCGCTGAGGCTCGGGAAGGCACAGTAGATATAGGCAGCAGTCAGGCAGCAGTATCCATGCATTCCACAGATACATCATACCAGACCCGTGCACCTTGAGAAACACGTGAACTGTCAGAGCGGATACATCATATAAGGGTGATGTGTACTCTGTACTGTCGAGATGATCGGAGGAATAAGCCCGGAGTCGGGAATAAGCAAGAAACAAGGGATCAGGTGACACTGCCTGATTCCTGAATCGCATATCGATTCTTCTGCTGGCCACTTTTCAACTTCAGCTCAATAAGGTCTCTTTGCTTTGAATGTACGCTAGGCTTGTGATTTATTCTATCTTCGACTTATCTAGATTGCATGTCTTCGAAGGTGTTCCAGTAGTTTGAAGTAATGTCAACCGACTCCCTGTTGAGGAGTCTCCTTTGGCGCATTGGAGAGTACTCAAGGACACAATCAGGTATGTAATATATTTGACATCTATTTGATCTCGAGAAAGAAGGTGAAAGCTAAGCATTTCAAGCAAACTTGACAATACATGGAGGTGAAAGATAGACACCAGGCCCCGCAAATACCAAGTTGATGCCTAAGGCACTAGTCCGGCTGCGCCCCCAAATCCGGTTGACCGTGGTATAATTAGATGACAGCTACTTGACTGTATCTCTAGCTATGGGTCACCCAGTGTGTATTTAGCGCTGCGTGTTCGGATCTTGGACGCTCAAGGCCGCAAAATCAATACACCAGAAACAATCGTCAAGCCTCAACTTGTATTCATCTTATCTTGAAAATCAAGGAATTCAAGTATTATTTGTTTCGGTCGCCATTTGTTTATGATGAGCAATAGACTTCTGGGTACGGGGTAGATAAGGGAAATATTGGTAGATTTTGCCAGTCGGTGCGACGCAAATTTTCCAGAGCTCTAGCCTAAAAGAACACCAACAATGGTTCCGATTGAGATTAGCGGAATCCGACTCATGTTATCAGGCTACTGCACGCACAAACTCTATTCACAGCGCTTATGCAGTCTAGTCTTTGTGTCATTTTACTAGAACAGGGATTAGAACCCATCCAGTGACAGTCCGATACGAGGCTGACGACGCTTTGCTGCATCTCACTGCGCCACAATGCAACTTGAGCAGGTTTTATTGTGGAAAACAGGCACGGTGTTGGGAAAGCTAGATACAAAATCAGCTGGATCCTACCTGATTCAGTCCTGGTTGTGGTGATTAGTATCACGGGAACTTCGCGATAAGAAACAAGGCTGGCTGTTTGTTTTGTATTTTGTTTGCTGGTACAGAGTACCCGCCATGTGAAAGGGGGGTAAACAACATTCAATACGAATCACCCTGGTTATCACATTAAATTATCACAGCACAGTACTTTTGTACTATCTTTACTCCGGGCTGTGTTACTCCACCCCTGATCGACTTACACTAGTCACAAATACGGACGCTTGGACCCGCCATTGTGTTGATTCAGCCTTGTTGCAATTTAACAACTCCACCGCCAGCCTTTCTCGATTCAGCACTCAAACATCTCGAACCCCTGAACTACACCCAGCCTTTTCCCTGGAACTGAAACTGGCATTGCCTCAATCTTCCTTTCTGTCGTATCCACCTATAAGTACTGTCGCCTGCATACCACTCCACCAATTTGTTTCTACCGCCTTCATGCCGCTCGCTCGTCCACGCAGACACAGACGAGGTCTCAAGACCGGCGGCCGGTGGACTGAAGACGAAAGACAACATCTATGGCGGCTGCGGTCTGAGCACTTGTCGCTTTCTTGGGCCAAATTTCGCCAGGTATTTGCTTTTCCCATTGTTGGTTAAATTATACTAACTTCAGTAGCAATTCTTTGCACATCGCAGCCTGAACGCGCTTCAGAAGGCTTATTCTGTATGGTTTAGTTTTGCGTTAGTCGGGGAAATTAGCTAACAGTTGTAAAGATCATGAGTGTGGAAAGGAAACGGTCGGACATTGTGGTATGTGCCAATGGCTTTATCTGCGTTGATGGTTTTATACTGATGTTAGATTTTAGAATGCCCAAACTCCCAAGATCCAGGGTAGAGTGGTGAAGCGTCCATTGCCTGATCAACGGGAGCAAAAGCCTCGTCTGGCGAAGCAAGCTAAGATCACCAAGGATATTCCTTTTGAGGGAGGTCTCGTTGAAGAGACGGATGACAGTGGATCGACGAATGATGAAGCATCGGGTTCTGGTTCTGACTCCGACTCCGATAGTGGTTCGAAATCGGAGGAAGAGACAGTTCAGGGACCTAAAGCCAATTCTCAGAACAGCACTAAAGAGTCGGATACGTCGCCTGGGAAAGAGGTGGCAGGTAGTGAGACGCGCCCGGAGGAAGTAACTATCATCCAGGACACAAGCAAGCATGACTCCTCTTCGGTAAGTAGATTGTTACGCCTCGCGAAGTATGATTCGTAGCAATTACCAGAACTTACTGACCCATCTAGACGGACACATCCACTCCAAAACTTCCTACAGGACCCATTGACAAAGAAAAACCTTCTAGCAAATCAACGCCAGAGGAGAAAACCAACGTGGTCGCCAGCCACAACAATCCCACCAAAGACTCCAACCAAGACCCCCTTTCTCTCCCACCATACATGCAAATGATGGAGTCCACCCTTCTGCAATACAAAATGACGATGTGGAAGAACCGCGATCAGGAACGAATAACCGGTGCCCTTCAAGAAGAAGTCAACACCCTGAAAAAGCTCAACACCGGCAAAGAAGACAAGATAGCCCGCTTGCAAGACGAAGTTCGAAAGCACCTTCAAACTATCCGCAGTTTGGTACAGGCTGAAAACAGATATAAAGATGAGATTGATCGGCAAAAGTCTGCAAACCAGCTGCTGTCAAGTCAGAATGCGGTTCTAGAACAGAAGTTGGTGATTGCGCGGAGTGATCGCAAGTGTGAGACGTGTGAGCGGGTTAGTGAGTTAATTTCGCCGTCTCTGTCCAGGGCTGGTTAGGTGATAGCAGGTTGTTTGTTCGATGATTCACGTTGATGCTTGTTATATCCATTATTTGTTCTTTCTTTCTTTTCAATGCCTGTTGCACATGTCAATTGACGTAATAAAACCCTGATCACCAATATTGGCGCATGTCTCAGAATCTGGCCAATGCACGTTGGCAAAGGCTTGATATCGCCGGTCTGAGCGATAGTGACCCCGCCGGAGCAATTTGCAAACCGCCTGATGTAACCACCAAGAACGCCTAGATTCACTAGTCATATTTAATTAATCCCTCCCACCCCATGAACTAGGGTTCGTTCTCTTTCCTCTTTTCTTCCTCCTCCGCTAATAAAGGATAGCCCCGTTTTTATCTCTCTACTGTCATGGTGTCCCTGACTCTGGAAGGTCTGCCGGTCGAGTTGATCGAGGCCATCGTGGGCTTGCTAGACTTTCAAGACATCTGCGCTCTCCGTCTGGCCGGACGCACGGTCTCATTCAAATCATCCAATGCTACTTTTCGGACCTATTTCTCTTCCAAGAAATTGCAGATCACCGAAACCTCGCTGAAAAGGTTTGTTCACGTCACCCAACCAGGGCAGCTCGGCCTCTGGCTCCAACGGCTTACTATGTACGACATTCTGGACCCAGATACTGAAGATGCAAAAGCCGAGGACTCGGATACTACAATCAAGGCAGCCCAATTGCTAACGCAAGCAATGGAAAACATACGGGATCGATCGCCCCACGGTGGCCGGTTATCTATCTCTCTCCAGATCCACGGGCGCAATTTTAAGAGGAAGCCCTCAGCCAAGGTGTTCCAGATGGTCACGTCGGCACTTGGGAGCAGTAAATTACCCGTTCATTCGTTCGATGTGTTCGCAGATGCCTATCAGCACACATGGGGCAGCTGGTGTAGCTTAGGCTTTAGTGAGCTCACGACAGCTTTGTCCCGCGGCACAGCGGACCTATCGACCTCATTTCAGCTGTGCAAGAAATTATGCCTGAGCCTGGGGCACTGTATACATGCAGTGAATTTCGATAATCCTGACTGGGACCTTCAGCTACCGTTGACCCATGACATGGCCCAACAAAATACTAAATCGCTCTGTTGTTTTTTGAACCTTTGTCCTGCACTCGAGGAACTACATCTTGTGTGGGAGTATGATGATTTCCTAGAGACAGCCGCGACTATGGAGGAATTGAAGTTCTTCAATAAGATGGCGGTATTCTGCGAATTTTCGAATTTGAAAAAGTGTACATTGAAGGATCTTAGGATGTCCGAGACCGCGCTCCTGACGTTTTTTCGCAAAGTTCCTGGGTTGGTGCATTTGTCCATAGATGGACTTGACCTCTATGAAGGAGAGGGTTTTGACGGCCTGTTCAATCTTTTGTCTACTACTATGCCTTATTTGGATTTTCTGCGTCTTCGGGGTCTTGGTAGCTTATCCGGAACCGTTCACTTCCCCGATGAACCCCTGGAGAATCTTTGGATAGAAAGAAGCCGCCCTCCACCTGGTGTCATACGACGAGGGGCCGATGCCAGGAGGCTAGTCACTGGCAGGACTTCGTAGGAGAGCATAGTTCCTATTTTACAATCGAAGACACAGAGTGAGATATATTAAAGAGACGAGTGAGCAATGATATAACTCACAAATATTGAAAAAAAATTCAACTTTAGTATAACTAGAGAGGGTAAAATATTATAAAAGAAACCATCAATTAGGCGCCAGAGCAAGTAGGGCTAGGCTTCTGAAGGCAGCACATGCTATTCCCCATTCTGCATGAGCTCGTAGTTTTAGCTAAATTAGCCCATGTAACCTCAAATTCGAAGACCAGTCCTGCATAAGCCCCTTTTTCCCACGATAAGGTCAAGAACTTTTGAGAGGTCGTCAGTCTCCCCGGACATCATTGCTCGTTGTTGGTTGTTTGCAGTGTTGAACCATTCTTATTTAGCCCCCTTCCCCTCCCCCCTCTCCTTCCTTTCCCCTCCACTGTTCCAATTACAGCACTGGTCAGTCCGGGGACAGTCAAACGTCATGCTACATTATTCAAAGGCGAGGCTTTTCATCTCACTGGTGCTTTTGTGGGCACTCAGTAGCGCTAGGGTACTCTCACCTGACTCTCCGGTGGAGAATTTCGGGGCAGTGCCATTTGGATTAAAGGCCAACAAGAGCCACCATCTATATCCCAGAGTGTAAGTTATATCCCCAGGTCACATCTACGATCTAACATTCTATAGTGATCCTCAATGTGGTGGAATACGCATTGCGAACACACTTTAATCTAGACGTAAAGAACTCTCCAGCAATTATATCGAAAACGATCGGATTGTGTTTCCAAATGGAGGGAAATACCAAGTGAAAATCCATGCGACCCAATGAGTCAAAGCCATCCCCAAATGTTGCACTGACGATGAAGACTCCCTCAGACTCCTCGACCTTCTGCAACTGATAGCATGAGATTCGTCCTCATAAGCAGATATCCGTCTTCGTCAATGACATAGTAAACTAGCGGCTTCGTCTCGACAGAATATCATCAAAAGTGGTAGTCGAGGTACTTGACTTGTCGTCGCTTCCAAAGAGCATCTGAATTCGTTGTTCGCGAGTCCTCGTACTGAGGGCTTGATCGACATCGTAGTCCGTTGCGCGTCGTGTCTGGTTTTTGAAATAATATAGCACGCCGTTTTGGTTTTGGCATCCGTACGCCCCATGCTCTCCTGATTGAAGTGCTTGAGAAGCAGCGAGGATGTCGTTGGCGGATGTCAGCCATACGGACTCGGTGACCCACCACTGGCCATGGGCATCTCTAAAGCAGTGTGGCATCGTGGTAGTCGGGCCTTAGCTTTGCCTTAGCTTTGATCCCTTGAAGAATAGTTGAATTTGAAGTGTGTTTTGATATTGGAAGAGGATGGAGCACTTATCTGGAGAACAATCTGGTGGGACTCAGGGCCTATTTAAGCTCGTCGCCTGCTGGCAATATTTCGAGTTGATAGATTTGTCCAACGCAGCACGCTTAGCTTTGGCTAAGACTGTAGCAAGAACACAATGCGAATGATCAACTGCCAAGGGTCTGTCAGCAGAGGTGCACATTGATTGACATGAAAAACCGACCTGCCTCTTTCAGCCTCTTTTCTTCTTCTCCTACCCTGCACTCCTGTATTCTACACTCATCACCACTCGCTTTCTTTTACTCTACCCACCGACAATTGCGCCTTGGCATGTAGCCTAACGCACTGGCCCTTTCATTTTACCGCAGATGCCGCTCGACTGACACCCAGCTTACACTGCCTGTTTGTCCATGATATGATATAGACCGCGGCTAAATCGTTTAATTCGTGTCCATCAACCCAACCCCCTCCGTATGGTTATGGCTGTGCCCCATGCCGCGGAGATATCTAGATGGATTTTGTTTGTGGTTCCTCATGACCTAGTCGATGAATATATCAAAGTACATCCCGGTAATACGGACCAATAGCGTAATTACCGCACACGCGCCCAGCCTCGGTCGATCCTGCCTGCATCGTTCAGCCACTGCGGGGTCTGCGAACTGCGAAAGCCATGCGATAATTCTACAGTCACGTATCAAATGGCGAATGGGCTGATAGCAGGCTGATGACTATTGTGAGCATAAACCGCGCAGGTTGTCTGTGGGACTGGCGGGAACTATTGCCGATGAACTACTGCTCGTGATCTCACATCCTTGGATGCAATACGCTGGATTGCAGGGGCCTTCACTTCACTCAGCCTTGGGGCATAAACTGGTGGTGAAGACCAACAAACGCCTTAACTGGCAGCTTCAGAGTATGTCAGAGATACCCGGGTGCGGTAATGCAAAGTTCTGTAGAAATCTACTCAGTTGAGAAATATAAACGTGTAACTAGTATTGCAGATAACACTATTGGTACACAAGGAATTTAGATAAACTTCAATAGTATAATCATGATAAACAGTGGGGAATTCTTGCAGCCTCATTAGCAGAGCGATGGTTCTCACCAAGGCACGGGACTGGAATGCGGCGAAAGTAGGGTTTTCAGTTTCACTTTGAATGGCAACTAGAATTATAGATAAAAGTTTAACTACTTGCCATAATATAAGCGTCTAATCAGATTATTCACGCATATCATTTGACCCCACATTGCGATGATCACACGTCTTATGACTGACCCGCCAGGGTTGGGCCAACAAGTAGTCCGTAATATTTTAGTCTTTCTAGCCTCACCTAGGCCGGAAATAGCAAGTGTTGTGACCAGTCTTGTCAGCGGCTTGTAGAATTAATAGTTGTATTTAATTGTTTATATCTTGGGTTAAAAGGCACAATGTTAGTATTAAGCAGGGATAATGGGTGAGTGGTGTTCACTCTATACGCTGACTGCGGCGACGTGGTGGTGTTCAATTGGACGTCAATTTGTCAGTCTTGTATCGGCGTGGAAGGGCACAAGGCTATCAGATTCACAAACCTCGTCTACATACGCTATAAAGGGCTTCGAGGAAAGTGCTCAACTTAGCATAGACTACCCTTATTATCACTCCGAAGCAAGTGTTCTCCCATCCCATGATTCTTTGAATAACATCGAGATACCTCATCCAGCACAAAAACCACAGCTTCTGTTCACCAACTCCATTCACCGCGCTCCCTATAATCAACATGTGCAGATCTGGCACTTGCAATGGCAATGTGAAAATGCACATTACTGCCTGGGCCAACTGTAACGAAAGGATATACAACGTCACCGGATCGCGAAATCACGCCGGTATTCGAACCTACACCACTTGTGGAACACCTTTTGTGAAATCGTGGTGGGAGGAGTGCGACAAATGCATCCTGATTACCCCGACAACAACAGTAAAATACACTGTCTGTCCCAGACATCGAAATAGGATCGAGTAGGTGAGTTTTCAATCAAGGTGTCGAGAGGCAATTACCTATAGATGCTAATAGCAATTAGCTAGGTGCAAGGTCATGAAGTGTGCTCGATCTCTTTGTTGCTGTGGTTGGTGCCTCAGATATGAGCAAATGAAACCTCACGAAAATCTTCCTTTGACGCCGCAGTGACGGTGTCGTCGCCATTTTGAAGGAGGTCTTACAGTCTGGTACAGGGGTCCTTGAAAGAGTAGGGTAAGGAAAAGGGACCGTTTGGGCCGAAGTTGCTTGTTTGAAGTCTATATAAATAGTTCTACGCTGCCTAGTATTTCGTCCTTGAGTGCTTTGAACTCTGAATATATGGCCGTAACCAATCACACGAGTGAACGTTATCCACACTCCTGCAATGCTGAATCGTACTAGCATTGAATACATCTCAAGGTAGGAACCAAGCAGTTCTTGTTTCAAGAATATCCTCAGTTCCCGTGTGTTCATAGCAAAGATCCTCTGGAGCGTGATTTAGTGCACAGTATAGATGGTCTGTTTCAGTCATAGAGATGAGTAAAGTGAGCGAGTGAGAGCTGCTCAGTTATTATTTTCCAATCATTCTTTTAAAGTTCTAGAGCTATTACTGACTGAGTAAGTCAGAGCAGTCCAAAGAGTGTCTGGAGTACTATGTACATGCCCTGAACAAATCTGTGACTATTATAGAGACGAATTGATTCCCTTCGCGTCTCTATAGAGGTACTGGCAGCTCACTCCGGTAAGCAAATGAGCTCACTGATACACTAAGAACAAATTCGAGTACTAGCTTTCCTATCCATCCAACATCCTAGCAAGCTCCATCCCCCATCCACTAATTTGTACTCCTGTGTCAGCCAAACGAGTCTATCAGATAGACTCCAGCTCGCCAACTTACCATCGAAGGTAACATCATGGAGAAATGGTTGCCGTCAGCCCGGACCAACCAAGTACTCCGTGCTGCTTGCTTTATGCTTCATCTTCTTTGCACAAAATTGCGGTTCAGATGAGAGGCGACTCAGGGTTCTTATTCCATCCCCACTCACCACCACCACCTCCTCCTCTTAGTCAAATGGGCCCACGAAACCCATTATCTAGACCAGTTATCTCCTATGAGTCAGCGGGCTTTGGGGAAGCAAATCTTAAAACTCGAACCAGAGTATCCTAATCCAGCGTCCTCGCGGCCCGGACCCATTCCAAACTTTGATTTCTAGACAGAAACCGACCCTTCGCATGCTCCGTCTTACCCCGTATTCGGGTTGCCGTGTTTGTGTGAGATTCTCACACGAGGATATCACCTCAGAACAGGCGCAAAGACTCCGATCGAGAATTGATGATGAAGGACCGCAACAGGTACTTTTGATGTACAACTCCCGAGTTGCCGGTCAACCTGCTAGTATCCACTCCACCAATAATGGCCGAGGCAGATGGATTCTTTCCGAAGCCCGCCCCCGTCGGCGATGATCTATAGACTCTGACCAATCGCGATCGCTATACCCCCAAGGCCCACCAAATGGCGCCATGTTAAACGTGCTTCACTCGGAGGTTGTCTGCCCCATGTGCCTATTCGGGCCAGCTGCGATCTCCTCAGCCAAGCGGACGGTAGTTTCGTGGCCATGTTTCTTAAAGTGGTCGGACTAGATGAGAGCCGATCCGATGTCCTCATAACCCATATAAGGATTGCATAAGTACCCACGTTCATGGCAACTTCTCCCGTGAATCAAGACTAACATCCACTCCTTACTCTGCTCTCAGAATGTCCAGTACACCTTTCAAGGTCATCGTCGTGGGCGGTGGCCCGGTCGGCCTCACTGCAGCCCATGCACTCGCCCGCGCAGGCATCGACTTTGTGGTCCTCGAACGCCGGGACTCGGTGGTTCTCGATCAAGGCTCCAGCCTGGTTCTGGGACCTCCTTCGCTGCGCATAATGCACCAGCTCGGTCTGCTCGATCAATTGCTAGCGATTGGTGGAGAGCTTCGCCAGGTCCAGGCCTATACGCGAGAGGGACACGTATTCCGCAATACCAATCCCTTCCAAATCCTACAAAGGAAGTATGTGCTGCCACCCCCGTGTCCTCTGGCAACCTGCTCAATGGTGTCGGCGGAGTGCTGATGATCAATAGCCACGGAACGGCCCCTGTCGCGTTCCACCGCGCACACCTCATTCAGACCCTATACGACTTACTTCCAGAGAAAGCGAAAACGCAGTACCTACTCAATAAGAAGGTCAGCGACATCGAATCAAGCGACGCCGGGGTGCGACTCACCTGCACTGATGGGACCTCGTTCGAAGGGTCCATGGTCCTTGGCGCAGACGGCGTCCACAGCAAAACCCGGCAGTTGATGCGTCGACTCGCCTTAGCCGCAGACCCCACACGCAGCTGGGATGCGGAAAGTCCCTTCAAAGCCGAGTACAAATGCATGTGGTGCAGCTTCCCCCGGCGGACTGAGGTCGGGCATGCGACTGAAACCCACAGCAAGGATTACTCGGTCATGTAGCTCTCCGGGCGCGAGCGCGGGTGGATCTTCCTCTATGAGCGCTTGCCACAGCCCACATCCGATCGGGTCGACTATACGACGGAGGATATGGAGGCGATGGCGGCACGGTTTGCTGACTTTCCTATCACCGAGACGCTGCGGGTGAAGGACGTGTACGCGGAGCGGTTCACCGCGGGCATGGCCAACCTGGAGGAAGGCATTCTCCAGCACTGGGGTTGGAGACGGATTGCGCTGGCGGGGGACGCATGCCACAAATATACGCCCAATTCTGGGCTGGGACTGAATAACGGCATCAGGGATGTGGTGGTGCTCTGCAATGGATTGCACAAGGCGCTACAGAGCGCAGCGGATAACTCATTAGACACCGCCACGCTCGGACAGATATTCGACGAATATACAAAAGAGCGCGCCAAGCCCGTTCGCTCAGATGCGGCGCAGTCAGCGCAGACCACGCGGCTGCACGCGTGGGCCAATACGTTGTACTACCTAGCAGCGCGGTACATCATGTCGTGGCAGTGGGTGGAAGGACTGCTGATCGGTTACCTGGGGGCGCGCGGGATAAAGCAATGGCCGGTGCTGCAGTACGCCCCTGCTACAGAGCCGTTCGCGGGGGCCGTGAAGTGGGATAACCCGTTGCCATCGCTAGACAAGGAGCTGCGTGTTGATGGCATATTCTGGTGTTGCGTGATTCTATCCCTTAATGAGAAACATCTTTCTTCCTCACTGATTTGTCCCCATGGCTGTGCCAACGCATGATGTCAACCTGCATAGGACCCTCTTACGAGGATATTTGCCCAACGGTCTAATCGCATGGCATTCTGACGAATTCTCCGAACTGGGAAAATTTCCCTACGGAATCACAGATGCAGGCAATATGTGTGGACAAGTGGTGATGCGATTTTGCTGCATGTCAGATGCGGGGAGATCCCAGCTGACCACTTTCCCCTCACCATCTCCGCTTCCTGAAGATGCACACAATCCCTCAGTTCATGTCGATCTCGTCCCTGCAGATCACGGACATACCACCTCAGCTCCATTTCCAAGGCTGAGACAGACGTGTTGTATCGGACGCACCTCGGTCCATTACACCCCGATGTTGCACTTTTTTCCACGTATGGATGTAAGCGCTTGTCAAGAGCTGGGCTTCATATGAACCTACCTCTGCAAGCTGTGTGATCTTCCAACGAACTCAATCACCACCGAGACATCCAACCACAATGAAGGTCACCACCCTCTCCTCCATCGTAACCTTCCTCCCTACCTCCCTCGCCACAACCATCTACCTGGCGGGGGACTCCACCATGGCCACCGGCGGTGGTGGCTCCAGCACAGCAGGTACATCCCTTCTACCCCATCACCCTTCTCATCCACTAACTTCCAATAGGCTGGGGCGACTACGTCGCCCAATATCTAAGCACCTCATCAGGAATCACGGTCTCCAACGACGCCGTCGCCGGACGCAGCGCACGGTCCTACACGCGCGAAGGCCGCTTCGACGACATCGCCAGCACGCTACAATCCGGCGACTACGTGATCATCGAATTCGGACACAACGACGGCGGCTCCCTCAGCAGTGACAACGGCCGGACCGACTGTTCCGGCACGGGCACCGAAGTCTGCTACTCCGAATACGACGGCGTCAACGAAACCATCCTCACTTTCCCCGCGTACCTCGAGAACGCCGCCAACACGTTCCAAAAGATCGGTGCCACCGTCATCATCTCGTCCCAGACGCCCAATAACCCCTGGGAAACGGGCAGCTTTGTCGACGACCCGCCGCGGTTTGTCGGGTATGCGGAAATCGCGGCGGACACGGCGGGCACGTCGTACGTGGATCACTTTGCTTATGTGGATCAGGTGTATGAGGCGTTGGGGGCGGATACGGTGGATGCGTTCTTCCCCGTTGATCATACGCATACGAGTGCGGAGGGGGCGGATGTGGTGGCGAAGGCGTTTTTGAGGGGGGTGGTTTGTGGGGGGTTGGGGTTGGCGGATGAATTGGTGACGGATGATTTGGAGTTAGGGACGTATGCGTGTTTGGATTAGATGATACGAGGTTGATGGTAGCTATTGAGCATTGGTGCTGCAGACTGTCAGAGAGAATACAATATATAGCTCGAGATACTGGCACAGCGTGGACTGTTCATACTACCATCCAATACTGTGTTTGTGGCGCACTGTGTAGAAACCCAGCCAGCATTGCGTTTCGCAGGATTCAGATGTTGTAGATCACAGATGTATTCTAGAGATGATCTTGATGAATATATGCCAGTTGACAGAATTGCTCGGTCCAGCGGAACCTAGTATGGACGGGCCCAAATTACTTGAGCGTATAAGAGGCCTACACACCCAGGATAAGCTTGCCCGTGCTACGAGATTAGAAGCTGGCAGGACAAGGAACGAGAAAATAGTTACCACTGGTGATCCAATACTCCGGGCTGAAGTTGTGGTAGCCCAGCAGCTCCGGAGGCAGCTTGGGGACGATGTCGTCGGTGTGCGTAACGCGGTAGTTGCTGCCCTTGTCTTGATCCGTGATGTAGTCAGCGAGAGCCAGATTACCGATACGCCAGAATTGTAAAGCGAAAACACACACCACACTGCAGCTTGTAGGTTCCTCAGGACATTTTCCTAATATTTCCGTCAGTCAGCCAAGCCAGACGATGAATACGGATGATTATACCGGGAGAAGAGGGCTTTGGGTGAGTGAATCGACCGCAATCTGTAAGAAAGCGTTCGCATGTGAGGAGACAGCCACATCACGATGGGTCCTTGCCGCTGTGGCTATGATGGCCCACTCTAATGGCTCTGATAATGGTCCCCCTGGGCCACGCGGACGACACTGAAAACTCTGTTTGTGTATAGATGGTAGAAGAGGATGAAACCGGGTAATGAACTCGTTTTCTAGTTGTATCGTTTGCTCAGGGGATGGTGCCGGGACTGTAGGATCCGTTGAAAGATGCCGCGATGAGCGATAAGAGGTATCAATCAGTGTCAGACTGTCTGGGACTGGCTCGCCATCCGCCGACACCAGCTAGTTTGTATTCAAAGGAAGTGAGGACGGTGGTGGTGAGAAGTCCCGAGTTGTGGGTGGCAGATCGTGAACAAAAGCGGCCAGATCTATCCCCAGAGGGCTGTTGGAGGCAAAATGATAGTCGAACATGTTCTGGGAGCTAGAAGCATAAACACAATCAACGTTCCAAGCGCTGCATGCTGACCAAGTGGGCCGGTTGCCCTGTACATAGCGACGGACCAGAGTCAGCTTGTGGAGACAAAAATGCGGGGCGTGGGTCTTTCTCGGGGGACGTACATCGCATCGTTTTTTCCGTCGACGACATGCCTTGTTTAGAAAAGGTCTTAGTGTTATGGTTGGAATCAAGTGGAAAGAATTCTGCCATATACCAAACAGGCTTGTTTCCTTGGCTTGGTTGGCTGAAGGCAGGCCGCGGTGGGCTCTGAATAGGGGTGAATTGAAGAGACCATTGCGCGAATGCTTTATGACGCTGAAGACGGAATTCGGTCCAATTGGTTTCACCTAAGAGAATCTCTATAAACTATTGGGAGTCATTATTTAGGTAAGGAGAATGACGGGGAATATGGCAGGAAGTCGTAGAGTGTCAGACTGAAAGGATCATTTGAAAGTGGGTTGGCGAGAAGAGGGCGGTCAATGCCTCTATGGTCCGCCGTAGGGCGACCAGCTTCACGCACAGAATGAGATTGATAATGCTAGCTCCACAGCTTACAACTGCCGAGTAGGCCAAATTTACTTCATACCAGCCAACCCACCAGTTCACGAGCTGATCAATTGCTCTGGGTCGAGGAGATGGGGCTGGGAGCGCGCGATACGCGGGGTAAAGGTAGCCTGAGGCACGGTTTCTCCCCAATGTTTGCTTGCCTCCGCCGCCGAGCTGCATCCCGTAGTGGATTCCGTCAAGATCAGGCTGAAGTCGAGGAGCAACTGACTCACCAAATCTAGCCGCCCTTCAGGCCTCTATATAGTTGGTCCATTCATCTGACCCTCGTATACAGATCCGCCGATCTATCGACATTGCAGCTTTTTGCCGCACGAGTTGGATTCAGCAGATGTTACCGTACCTTGTCCATCACGTTTGATGGGCCACAGACTGATTGCCACATGGTGCTACTCCCCCTGCCGCTCCACGAGGCCTGGGGTGGTACGGGCTAACTGTGCACAGTTTGATTACATACAGGCAGTTTCTGCAGAGACAGGCAATCCTGGAGGCCAAACCCACGCTTTCCGGGGTGGCCACAGACAGTCAACGCGGTGTCGAGGCTGGGCATAAGCACTAACGTGGTACAATGAGTTTCTCCTCCCTATCTGGCCCAGGTGACCGTGAAGAATCGCCGCCAGCAGGAAGGCGAGGAAGAGGCGAGGGGAGGCGACGAAAACCATGCGGCCATTATACTATGGCAACCGCCAATAAACCTCCTTGGAGCCGCGACAGCCATACACAGGAGAAGGGTGATCATTACGCGGTATTTCATGCATTGGTTCTACTTCCAGCCGATATAGAATTGAGATTTTATGTTTAACCCACTCTAAGTATAGGCCCTGAACATATAATTTTACCATGTTCCAGAAGCTGTATGACAATTTATCTTCAAAATCACCCTTGTTAGTCTGAACTTGACGCACCAACAGATGCTACATTGGTGATCCATAAAGATGCGATTCCCTGTAAGCATCCTAGTACGGCCAAGAAATAGAACTAAAGCACCCGGTACAGCTGTTAGCAATGGAATAGACGGCATAGTGCTTGGGAAGAGCTACCAAGGCATGAGAATCGAAAGGGAATGGAAGGCCGCTGGCTAAACTCCAGGACCAGATCATGCCACCGAGAGCTGGGCCAACTGCACGACCAAACGACATCCCAGTTTGAGCCATGCTGTAAAAGGGTCAGTGTTGCTGAAAATCTCTGTGGATCGGGTAAATAAACGTATTTGACTGACCCCATTGTTGTGCCCTTTTTTCCCGAGGGAGACATTTGGTTCAGCTAGAACGGGATTTAGTGACTCCAATCCCATCGGCATATGAGAATTCTAAGGAGAATTCACATACCATGACAGCCATGCTAGTGTACGCAACGACTATGGCCACAAAACGGCCCGCCAGGATGAGCAGCAAGGCCGCCCAGAGCACCGGGCGGTCCACTGACGGAGCTGTAAGTCTGGGCAAAAAGGGAAACAGAGGATAAACCAAGATGAAAGTGACCGTTGACCACCGCCAAAGACCCAGCGGCGAGAGGTAGCGGCTCAAGATCGGATACCCAACGAACTGGGCTAGGAGAAGTACCGGGCTCATACATGACAATGTTTTTGCAATCTGAGCGGAAGTGAATCCAAGACCGACGGGCGGCGATGTAGTGTATGGCGAAGCCAGAAACACAGGAAGACCTTCGTCGAAGGCAATGGCATGTAGACACATGAATAAGATACTGACCATCAGGGCGACCATGGGGCGACTCAATAATTCAGAACTCTTTCCGTCATGCTCGGCAGATGAGGAGAGCAACGGTTGGGTTTCAACCGCCATTCCACCCTCCAGGTTCTTGCAAAGAACATGGTCATTGGTTTCTTCGAGAAGAAACAGACTCATTATAGTAACAGTAAGAGTTATCAGGGTTCCAACAAGGCACGGCAAGAGGTAAGGGTATGTACCGAAAATATTCCAGGGCCCTTGGAGTCCGTATAGCTCTGCTGGTTGCGCAAGAGCACCTCCGATCATCGGACCTATCACATAGCCGAGGGCTGCTGTGAGACCGAATATGGCGAACACTTTCCCCTCATCGAGATGGGCGCGCTCAGCTACCTCTCCCGCCACGGTTCGGGTGATTGGATTATTCCCTAGCATTCGTGTGTGTAAGATCAATCTGTATGGTGAGAGTAAGAGGAAGGGGAATCCTACCGTTGAAGAAGCCACACATGGCACGGCTGGCAATCGCCCATGTAAGAGAGCGAGAGAGTCCAAAGAGGCACAGAAAAATGGCACTTCCTAGTAGGCCTGCTAAAAGTACCGGCTTGCGACCATATCGGTCTGATATGATCCCGTAGGGAATAGTGGTGATAATTTCTGGGATAAAAAATGCGGATGCTGACGAAGATCAGTTCCATCTCCTCCATCAGAGAAATATTGGATGTGTACATACTAATCAGCCCCGCGCGAAAACCGATGTGCTCGACGTCGCTCGGGTCGAAGTCCTTGACCATAAAGTATACGAAAGGGAAGAGCATGGTGGCAGAGATGGGCTCCATGAGGGCAATCAGCCCAACCATGGTCAGCGTACGCTTCACCGGAATGGTCATGGTTCTTCTTTTTCCATGTGAAAGATGCTGCTGTAGAGTTGACTTCGTGGAGAAAGACCCCTCACTGTCTGGTAAAAATACTCGGTGGATATCGCTTGTATTTCATCCTAAGCCGGCCGTTCAAATTTTCAATGGCCCGAAACCCTCTGCAAATCCCCAAAGTCGACCACTTGGATGATTGGCGAGCTATGATCTGATGTGACTCAGATCGGAGAAACAGGGATTACGGGGGTGGGGCCGATTCATCATCTCCGCATGTGGGATGCGGCCACCAACGGGATTTCGTGATACGAGGAAAATTCTGGTCGGTGACTGAGCCACAGCCGGCTGATGCGAGAGCCATTGAATGACAAGGCGGGCCGTTCTCGCCCTTTGTAGCGTAGTTCCGCCCCCCTGCCAGACGCAAGGATCCTCTATCAAGGTTCAGACAGTCATCTTGCAGATATGGAGCCCAACTTTGGGTTGATCCAGCCTCCTTCTAAGTATGATATTTATTTGACACCCTTAGTGCTCTTTTATAATGGCAGAGGCACGACGATATCCTACTATTACTTGCAATCTCTCGGTTGACCAGTTTACGGAATTGCAGACACACCCTTCCTATACGAGGCGCGCTTGGTCCGGGCTTCCTCAGATGGCAACAGTCTATGCAGATCTTATCCGAACCACACTGATGAGTTCGTGAGTCCACTTGGAGGCTGGTCACTAGGTGATTTATTTGCCCTCGAGATTGCACGTATCCTGGAACATGAGAGATAGTCCCTATCCTCACGGGTCTGCAGAAATTATCCCGCCACTTCTATTGCTTCATGCAAACTGCTCTCCAGAGACAAGGATGTTCGTTTCTCGGTACATGAAGTGGACACACAAATTGGTTTATTCCTAGACAAGGATGATTACAGCTGGTAATACTCTGCGGTCCCAAGAGTATGTGCCACATGAGCAACCAGAGGAAAAGTCATCGTCCACATGAGTGTCTGTCGACCGATGGAGGCATCTTCGAATGCTAGGATGGGAAAGGGCGGATGGCTCATTCGTTGGCTGCTCGACATTACGGATCATCATTTCATATTGATGTGGGAATAAGGTGTTAAACAGACTTTTCCGGGACTCGGTTGATGTTAGCTAGCAGAATATCAGCTGGCTGCTATTACCCGGCAACTGAAACTGGCGTGCAAGATGCTACACTTGTTATTAGTCGGATAGAAGAGGAAGAACCTTGGGTGCTATAAGGGCGGAGGCAACTGATTGATACGGGGCTGGGCTCGTAGAGACCTATAGCGATGTTAGATTACTCGTTGGTGGGCAGAAGATATTTGCTCAGCGCATGGTATGTCCAAAGATATTCGACTCTTTGACAACAACGCTTCGGAAAGAGGGTGATTAAGCACCGACGGGACTAGCGATCTTAGTCCCCGCCAAAAGCATGTCTATTGGGTAAACCGAGCGGCCCCATCCCAGGGTAGCCAATGGAGCTACGGTAACTGACAGGGATGTCGGGGAAATTGGTGGGTCTCGCCGCTCCGCCGCGGCCAAATCCACTCTAATTTGTCAGGGCAGAAGGTATCTAGTAGTCTGTGCCTTGGGTAGAATGGTACTCCGTAGATTAGCAGCAGTTCACCTTTCATATTAAAAAGACCGACTACCTATATAATCCTATGCCCTCTGAGCTACATAATCAGTGCTTCAAGATCCTGCTTGCTTTTGCTCAATCTTTGCAGATTTTCTTACATCAGAAGAATCATTCGCCGGAAGGCAAGCTCTATGATGGCGGCGCATACAGAGACCAACAAGGAGGGGTGGCAGAGCTCAGGAGAAGCCACACCTTCTTCCACGGATATTGAGAAAGCAGATCCTTCTCCGGATGCACTTCCAGCGGAAGACATGCGGCCCGGAGCAAAGGCCGGGCTATCCTTGAAACAATTCTGGATTGTTATGCTTGGGTATGCCTTTTTCATATCACTTGTCCCTCTGTTCAAAGACCACTCAAGAGTCTAACCAAGACGTGCCACCAGACTCAATATAGGAATGCTCCTGGCTGCGTTGGATTTCAATATTGTCGCCACCGCCGTTCCTATCATCTCGTCTGAATTCAACGCATACAATAATTCCTCCTGGCTCGGAACAGGGTTCCTCGTCACCTTCGCTCTAGTCCTGCCTATTTACAGCAAGCTGGGCGACATATTCGGGAGGCGAAGTATGTTCATGGTTGGAACTATTATTTTCATTCTTGGGAGTGGCCTTTGCGGTGGTTCTAAGAGCATGGACATGTTGATCTGGTCGCGTGTTATCCAAGGCATTGGGGGTGGTGGCATCTATGGACTGGTCAATGTAGGTCGATTCAAAGTACCTGAAAATCCAGATGCTCACCATCTTACAACAGGTCATTGTCACCGATATAGTACCCCTTCGCGATGTGGGAAAGTACGTCTCATTCGCTGGGTTGGTCTGGGCGATAGCAGATGTTGCCGGTCCCCTCCTCGGCGGTGCATTCTCGCAGTATGTATCTCACCACAATGGTTCCTTGCGACATCTGACAAGCTTCTACAGATATGTTACCTGGCGCTGGTGCTTCTATCTCAACCTGTGTATCTCGCCAATCAGTCTTCTCATCACCTTTTTCTTTCTCCGCATCCCCAGCCCAAAGGTCGACAAAGAACGCATCAAGAACTTTGACATCCTCGGTGCAATCACCCTTATTGGTGGTACTGTTTGCCTCCTCCTAGCCATTTCCTGGGGCGGCAATACCTTTGCCTGGAGCGATCCTCGCGTCATCGGTTGCTTCGTGGGTGGGTTTGCGTTACTGGTGATTTTCGTCGTCTGGGAACACTGGGCCAAGGATCCCTTATTGCCTCCCGTGTTCTTGCGAAGCCGCGCCATTATTGCCATCTTCTTCGCCGAGTTCTTTTACGGCGCAAACCTACTGGGTATGATGTACTACGTCCCGGAGTTTTTCCAGCTTGTCTACGGTGACTCCGCCACCATCTCGGGTGTCGCTCTACTTCCGATGATGTTGGGTCTAGCCATCGGAAACCCAATCGCGGGCTGGGTCACCAGCAAATATGGTCTCAGTCTGGCTAACGCATGGGTTGGCTCCGTCCTGGTTGTTCTCATCAGCGGTCTGCTCACCCGCTGGAATGCGGGAACCAGCCGCGCCGAAGCAATTGTGGAGTTGATCATCATCGGTATAGGACAGGGCGCTGTGATGGAAGGTCTTCTCGTCGGGTCACAATTCTCCGTTGAGCCCATGCATATTGGTCTGATCACCGGGCTAGTGATTTTCACGCAAACCGTGGGTGATATATTTGGAATTGCCATCTTCGCCGCCGTTTATCAGAATGAGCTACGCGCCAATTTGGGCAAACTGTCCTTGACGTCGGATCAAATTAATGTCACTCTGGCGGACGTGCAAAAGGTGAAAACGGAGTTTTCCGGTACCTTGTATCATTCTATTATCAAAGTGTATGCGAAGAGTCTGCAGAATGGTTGGTGGTGGTTGTTTGCCTGTGCAGCGTGTTTGCTGATCAGTTCGGCGTTGGCGAAGCAGCGGAAAATATAAGCGAGTGCATTCGCTCCGAAACATAGTCTCACTTGGGCCTGGATACTTGGACATCTGGACTACCAACTTTGCTCATAGACTTCCTTGATCGACTTCATTTCCCAAATACAATGTTAAATCCAAACATTAGCGTTCGATTCCTGGTATTGCTCCACGGCGTACTATCGTTTTCCATATTTCTCAATCTATCAAGTTTTCGTATTATAGTACTATCTACTATCTCGTTAGTACTTTTTTATCCCAAACTCGATTACTATTATCCACAACCCTAGAAGATGTATACTCCGCGATTGGTAGTTGTTAATGCGGTTGCATTGTTCGATGTGTTCACTCTCATTTAACCCTGTGGTTATTTGGCTCATAAGCGCGCGACGCGATTCAATATCTTGCGGTACTACCAGGGGTTTTTAAACGACTGTATCCTGACAATGTTCGGACTGTTACCAAGCTAAGTGAGAGAATTAGAGTTAAGTCCAGAAGGTGAAGGTTTCACAAGGGGAGAGGAGTGAATGAGCTGTCGTTTGGTGGCTGATTCGGTTGTCTCCGTTTGCATCCCTCGCCTCTTTCTTCTGTCGCCCATTTCCTCTTCTCCTCAGTCTCTTCCCCCTCTGCCTCATCTTTTCCCTCTCTTTCCCATCCTTCATCTCCCCTCTTTCCTATCGTCTAACCTGCTTACAAGCTCTCGTTGCATACGGTTCATCTACTCCATCTAATCTCCCGATATGTAAGTTGTTCCTCTGCTCATCGAGATGAGGATGTTATGTTATGTTTCTACCATGGCAGCCTAGCAGTAGGCTTTGCTTTTGTACCTTTTTCATCAGACGCAGGCTTGCTTGGTCACTCAGTCATTGTGGTTATAGGTGCTAACCAACACTGTTCACTCACAGCTTCCTTCAGTGATACCCTACACCCTACACCATAACACCGAGATGTCCGCCTGGGTTCCTCACGAGCAGCCAGGGTGGGACGAGAGCAACGATCGTGGTACGCGTCCCTTTATGAAAACTGTGATCCTATATCCATCTGGAGGATGGTACATGGTTACCAGAGGCTCAGCGACGATGCTTCAGGTTTATAGTTACACTAACATAATCAATAGGCTTTGGCAATGATGAGAATTCCAGGCCCGGTGGGTTTGATGCCGAACGTGGCTTCGGTGGTGATGACTTCAATCCATCCGGTGATGGCAAGGAAGACGACAACCGCTGCCGCAAGTGAGTATTTCATAACTTCTATTACAGCCTCGATCTTACTAACCAAGAACAGCTGTGGAAGCGACGACCACTTTGCCCGTAACTGCCCCGAGCCTCGTAAGGGGATGGCATGCTTCAATTGCGGTGAGGATGGGTAAGGATATCATGGTGGTATAGCAACAATGGTCCACTGACACTACGCTAGACATTCCAAAGCAGAGTGCACCAAGCCTCGTGTCTTCAAGGGCACTTGTCGTATCTGCGAGAAGGAAGGTCACCCTGCCGCTGAATGTCCTGAGAGACCTCCCGAAGTGTGCAAGAACTGCAAGATGGAAGGTGTGAAACATGGTGCCTTGTGTTGAAGATGCCTGTGCTAATAATCCGAAGGTCATAGAACCATAGATTGCACGGAGAATCGTCGCTTCGACTTGAACCATATTCCGGATAAGCTCCCAGAGGAGGCCTGGGCTATCATGAAGAAGGCCAGTGATGAGCGGGACCTCGAAGATTTTCGTGAGGTAGGAAGCATCGACTTGCACTAATATTCAACCACCCTTCTCCAATGCGACCGCTGCACTTTTCTCCATATGCTGACATGACACAGGGGCTCAAGGTCTACTCCAAGGCGCTTCCGCAGGCCACCTTTGTCGATATCGAGAATAGGATGCGTGAAGAGAACTTTAACATTTATCTCATCGCCTTGGTAAGAGCTTGATCCATTCTCCATTTGCACCGGATAAGCATTGACCATTCTGGATTCTACAGGACAAGGAAGTATCGGATGTCCTCAGTCTTATTAATCTTCAGGGGAAGCTGAACTGCACCTATGTGGTTGGCTTCTACTACACCCCCAAGCCGCAGCGCGAGACCCTGAGCGACCGCTGGCCACCTACGCCCGAGGAGAACATCGAGCGCCTTGCTGATGCCGGCTTGCCATATGACCGACAGGTTCCTAAGTGCAGCAACTGTGGCCGTAAGCTAGAAATTGTCCCGGATAATCATCGTCTCGCTAACTGCTTGCAGAGATGGGTCACATCTCGCGCAGCTGCAAGGAAGAGCGTGAGGAACGTGAGCGCGTCGGTGTTAAATGCGTCAACTGCAGTGCCGAGGGACATCGTGCTCGTGACTGTACTGAGCCACGTCGCAATGTCTTTGCCTGTCGTAACTGCGGGTAGGTTCGCCTCTCACGCTATTTAAGTTATTCTACTGACCGTCAAGGTCGACTGAGCATAAAGCGGCGGACTGTCCCAATCCCCGCTCAGCGGAAGGTGTTGAATGCAAGCGATGCAATGAGAGTAAGTAGCCTGGTTATTCTCCTTCTGATCACTTTCTGACTTCACGATACAGTGGGTCATTTCGCGAAGGACTGTCCGCAGGCTCCCCCTCCCAGGACCTGCCGCAACTGCGGGTAAGTCGAAGCTCTCCCAAGATTTACGTCTCTAACGAAATAGATCCGAGGATCACATTGCTCGCGACTGTGACAAGCCCCGCGACGTCTCCACCGTTACCTGCCGCAACTGTGACGAAGGTAGAGTCCCGAATAACATGTCTCTATGCTACTGTCCAAAAGCTGACCCCATTACTACAGTTGGACACTTCAGCCGCGACTGTCCCAAGAAGAAAGACTATTCCCGGGTGAAATGTAACAACTGTGGCGAGAGTAAGCTAGTACCATCCCACTGACAGCCTACAAGCATATTCTAACAAGAGTCTCTTAGTGGGACATACCATCAGGCGTTGCCCTACTGCCCCTGCCGAAGACGAAGCCCCGCAGGGCGACAACAACTTCAACGAGCCCAACTACAACAACGAGCCGAGTTACAACGAGTCGAGTTACAACAACGAGTCGAGTTACAACAACGAGTCGAGTTACAACAACGAGTCGAGTTACAACAACGGGTCGAGCTATAACAACGAGTCGAGCTATAACAACGAACCCGCCAACGACGAGTGGAAGACTGGAGAATCTTCTGCCTCGGCTGCTTGGTAAAAGGACAAAAAGTGAAATGGATCGGAGCATGGTGCGCAACCGTTGGATTATTCGTTTGAGATGATGTCTGACAATCCGCACGTGTGCATTGATCGTTCATGGACTTTTCATCCTATCCGACAGCCCTTTGCCTTTGAGATCTTGTTGAGACTTTATGTATTTCATGGGACCGGCCGGACCGGGATTCCCTATTCTTGCGGTATTCGCTCGGTGGACAAAACCGTTTCTTCTTATTCCTTGGATTGAGAAGAGAAGGATCAGTCATGCCGTTTGACTAGCAAGTTAATCGACAAAAGTGATTGTTTTGTTTTGTTTCGTCCCGAGTGTAATGGCACAAACGTAGGTTGATCAAAGTAAGAGGATTAGTACACATATAATGCTAAATCATCGAAAACCTCATTCAATCCTTCGAAAAGAAATTCCAGAGTGACATAACACCACCCTGACTGACTAAAGAAGAAGATCATCAATCACAACAACCTCTCTTTTCCCCAATATCAACCTATCACCTACACATTCACACTCCTCCTAACCTTATCCAAAATTTTAACCCCCCATCTCCTTCTCCAAGCCAAATAATAAACCAGCACCGCAACACCCAAATTAAACCCCACATACGCCCACCCGATCCCAAAATCCCTCCACCGCTGATCCCAATGATACTCCCGTTGAGCAAGGAACTGATCCGCGACCGTGAGAGGACAATACTCACAACCCGATGTCGCAGTGGGGTTGAGTAGCTGCCCCGGGGCTGTTTTGAGGAACTCATTCAGATATTCTCCGCAGGATTGACCGAGAGGAGGATTGAAGATTGATAGTTCGATGTCGCTGCAATTCACGGGACGGTTGTGGAGTTGGGTGGCTGTTATGCCGTTGACGAAGTAGGTGAATGGGGAGACGCGGTACATGAACATCCAGAAGCCTGGGAGGGCATGTGGGGGTTGCATGACACCGTTGAAGGTGAGGGACATGAAGGTCAGGAGGGCGGGGAGGAGGGTGGAGGTCGGGATGGTGAGGAGGGCGAAGGAGATCGTGGAGATGAAGAATTGGATGATGAAGAGGAGCGTTATGCCTTGACGCGCGGGGGATTGGATGCCAGACACGGGGTAGTAGTAGCTTGCCCAGACACAGATGCTGAGGGGGATCTGATAGAGGAGCTCGACGAGAATGGTGGCGAGAAGGAGGACGAAGCCGGAGTAGGTTTTGCTAGGGCGTTCGCGGGTCTCGTAGAGGGTGCGGTTGGTGGTGAGGAGGGGGGTGATTTGGTGGACAACCGGGGCGAAGAGGGTGCAGAACATGAAGGCTGAGAAGATGGTTTCTTGATTGCCGCGGATGGAGCTTCCGGGTTTGTAGAAGGAAAATCCAATAAAGAGGGCTGCGCAGATGTTTAGGACGATACGTGATGCGGTGTAGAGAGGCGAGCGCCAGTATTGCTGGAGTATGCGACGTAGGACGATGAAGAATTGGTGGAACTGTGATGTGGCGAATTCTCGATGGTCGTCTGGATGGTCATCTTGCGTCTCTGTGTGCGCGTGGATGCGGACGAGTTCATCCTGGATGGTAGCAGCGCTGCTTCTGGTCCAGACGTCGGACCAGGTCTCATTGCGTTTGTTGGTTGCGTTAATGGTCTCAGGCAGGTAATCGGCCGGATCTTCATCAGTTTTGCAGGTACGATGAGCCCCATGTGAGTCGAAGTAATCCAGCAGGCTCCGGGCCTTCTCGCCAACGGGTCCGAAGTATACTGTCTTGCCCTCGTTGGATAAGAACAGCACCTGGTCTATTTGCTTGAAGATTGTCACACTGGGGTGTTGGACTGTGCAGAGAATAGTTTGTCCGGCGTCCGCCAATTTGCGCAGCACATGGTATATGGCGCAGGAGCTCTGCACGTCAAGACCACTAATATGTGATGTCAGCCTTTCATCAATTGAGAATAAGAACAGCTAGGGTTACCTGCTAGGCTCATCCAGAAGCAAAATCTTAGGCTTCGCTGCCATTTCAACTCCAATACTCAATAACTTGCGTTGCTTGATGGTCAATCCCTCGCCGACAACTCCCACGACAGCCTCAGCATAGTCTTCCATGTCCAGCACCTTGATGAGCTCCTCGACGTAGGCATACTTTTCCTCCTTGGAAATTGAGCCAGATTGGCGTAGCATTGCACTGAATTGTAAGGTCTCACGAACAGTTGCTGTTTCTAGGTGAAGATCCTGCTGCTGAACGTAGCCTATCTTCCGCTGGAGATTTGAACTTAACGACCAGTTGTTGAGAAAGATTTCGCCGCTCACAGTACCAACTGTAGTACGCTGTGCCAATACCCTCAGGAGGGTTGTCTTCTCGATGTTATTGACGCTCATCAGCGCAGTAATCGTGCCGGGCTTAGCCCAGCCAGACACCTGATCCAGGATCCGATAATGTCCACCGCTACTGTCAATATCATACGCCACATCGCGCCAGGTGAGGGTCTCTCGCTGGGGTGTATTGAAGAGGAAGGCATTGTCTCTCACATTGCTAGTCGTATCCTGGTTTGCACCTGCGGAGGGCTGGCCAGCTTCTTCATCTGCATTCTGAGCCGCTCCATGCTTGAGGATGGCAGGTTCGTTTCCTTGGCGAAAGAGTGGTGTTTCAATCACGACGCTTGAATATGAGATAAACTGCGTCACAGCAAAATATACATATATCCAACCGACCAGAAAAGCGATGAGGATACCAAAGTTTCTCCACACATGATCATAAGTATATTTATAGGTGTCCCAGATATACTTGTCACCACTGACAGTGCGTCGGCCAGCAACGGCTCCGACGGCTGAGCAAATAAACGTATCCCCCTCGAGGATGGGATATGAGGGTACAAGTTCAGCACAGCCAAACTCGCGTCCATGAAATTCGTTGGCAACCAGAGCCTCGTACGCGTAGTATGCGGGGTTAATGTCGTGAATGAAATCGAACCACTTGTGGATCCGAGGGACAGGAACGATGAAGCCTGTATAAATGGTGACCGGGAGCACCAGTCCACCGGCGAGAGCCATGGCCTGCACGAGCGTCTTCGTAACAGCTGCTGTCGCTCGAAAAGCTGCGCTTGTCACAATGATAAGCACAAAGTTGAATATGAAGCATATAAAGAACTGCGATGGCTCCCGGTGAAGATTGCTCATGAAATAGATGACGATGTTGTTAATCAATACCAGGAGAAACTTGGTCGGGATTCCACTCAAGAGAACGGCAGCTGACTCGACCATGGGATGGTAGAACCCAAACGAGGCATGCTTTTCTACAACGGGTCGCTGCAAAAGCTGGCTGCCAATTTCTGTCAGAGACATGAAGGAGTTAAGCAACACGATGTATAAAAGCACAGAACCCTTTGAAAAGAAGCCAGCGGTCGTGGCAGGAGTATTGTAGAACATTGACCCGATTAGCAAAGCCAGGATGAAGTTGACAACGAGCTTGTAAATCACCGAGGCACGTTCGTTCCAAGCCCTTTGGAAAGCGCGTTTTGTGGTTATCGTGACTTGCGTTGATATGCTGGGGTATGCTCGATTAGACTGCGCATAGAAGGGCCGCTTCTGCGGCTTTTCCTGTTTCTGCTCAGGCCGGTCTTCGTTTGACACTCCAACCTGCTGAGTGTCATTCATTTCTCTCTGTAGCTCTTGATACTCTGTAGACTGGAACCAGTACGCTGCGAACTCATCCGGCGTACGGGGCACTTTGTTCTCCATTCCTTGACGCGGCTGTCGCTCCGCAGCATTGGTGATTGAGGTCAAAAAGTCGGCAGTACACAGCTGTGGAGGGCAATACCACCCTTGACGTTCGAAAAATCCCCTGGCATCGGTGGCAGAACCGTAATAGATCTGACGGCCTTCGTATAATAACAAAGTCCTATCGAAGAGATCGTAGGTGGCCTGGTTTGCTTGATAGGCAGTCACAACATGGCTAGACGAGCCTAGGTCTGCGGCCAGTCGCAGAGAATGCACGAACTTCGTAGCCTCTGCTAAATCCAGGCAACGGGTAGGCCTATCCCACGCAGCCAAGGCTGCTCCCGACAGAGCTATCTCGGCGATACTAGCTCGCTTGCGGTCACCTTCGGACACACCGCGGACAGACTCATTTCCCATTTTGGTGCTGTAGGTGTGACTCAAACCAAATACGGCCATGGCCACTTTCGCCATTGATTTCGCATACTCTGTCCGCGTCCCCGCCTGAATTGTGTCGGTAGGAGCCCGCACTGATGCTGCGAACTCCAGCGTCTGGCCCACCGTCAGATGCGGGAAATGTCTGTCGCCTTCGGCATTGTAGAGCATCACCCCTTGGAACTCCTTGGGTACTGCATGGTGAGAAATGCCACTGTATTGGATGACTGATTCAGGATCCAGCTTTAACCCGCGTAGTTCTCCGCACAGCGCTCTTGCCACAGTACTGCATCCGGATCCAGGTCGTCCTAGAACGAGCAACAGTTCTCCACTATTCAGGACGCCATTAACATTCCAGATTATCTGTTTGGGGGACTTGGGTCCCAAGTTGAATGTCTTTCGCGGTCGTAGTAAGGAGCAAAGGATATCTAAGACCGTCTGTTGGCGTCGCAGCGAAAACCGAGTCCCCAAGACATTGAGATTATGAAACCTTAACGTGGCGGTCTGCTCAAGCCTGTCTTGGTTTAGCATGTACATGATCTTTCGTAGCCACCTGTACAAATCAAAGTCCTTGCCTCCCGGATTAAGCAACGGCTCACTCAGCGAGATATTTGCCAGGATGCTGAGTCGCGCAGCATCCTCTGTGGCGGCAAAATGAGCAAGGTTTGACTCCTCATCCGGGTTCAAAGAAGCGCGACGTGCGGCTGAAGTAAATGTTCTTTCGGCCTTTTCGCTCTCCACTGGAGAGCTCATAATTGATAAAGAGCGAGCTTTGGACACAAGAGCCTCCTTTTCGGTGACGGGTCTTTCATGACTGCTCTCCTCATGTCTGATGCTTTGATCTTTGGATGTTGTAACAATTACCGATGAAGCAGTGGGCTCAGCGTGGGTTAGGCTCGGTTCTTCCTTGACTGCAATGCCTGAAGCTCCTGATTCTCTGATCCCATTCATTTCAGCTTTTGCAGTGGTGTTAACGGGCGAGGCTGATGAGGACTGTGGAGGTGCCGGATAATATATCCCTGTCGCTTTTTCGGTTTCGACGGCTCCATTTGGCATGTTGACTTCGTTGCTCTCGGCTGCAAGAATCGATGATGACGTGGGTTCCGCATGACATATAAGAAAGTCTCTTTTACATCTTCTGCTGATATCGGCTGTCTCAGATATTCTGCGGTTCTCGAGTTCCCGAGGGACGAGATCTGGTGTTGGACTTTGCGCACGAGGCGTAGCAAGGTCACTCGAAAGCTCATCACCCTTGGTGTGACTTGCGGTGGGAAGTATATCTGGTGTAGTGGTGTGCACGCGAATGCACCTATTGCTATAACCGTTCTCAGGGTTCTTCGCTTCATGATGCTCTCCTTCCTCGGTGGCCCCGGATGTAAAGGAAAAATTCACAGGTGCAGGCGTCCTGTAAGCAAAAGTGCCCATGTTTCCAAATCCACCTTCTTGAGAACTCTCTTGAGTGGCCCGGGATGTGAATGGGGACCCTGAAGATGCAACCTGCTCCTTACTAGTAATCGATGCCGATCCCGTATACTCATCAAAACTTCCATTCTCCAAGATCCCTCCCCCTTCAATGGTCCTTGTAGATATAACATCTGACGACGCAGCCTGCATATTCGAAGAAACGAAGTTTCTCTCTGTCATCTCAGACCTGTGTGTTCCATAAGTCTCTCGAGTCATCCGGGATGTAACGAACGATTCGGAGGATGCAGACTGTGTATGAGAGAAATGAACACTTCTCTCTACATCATCACCGAACGAGCCAGATCCGTAGACGGTCCCTCCCTCGACCACCTGGGATGTAGACGTGTACTCAGAGGTCAACTGCGCATGAGTGGAAGTAAAATGTCTCTCGATCTCCTCCCTAAAGCCGCCGGCTCCGAGTATCTCTGTGCCACCTATTGTGCCGGAATTGGAAAAGAGAGTTGATGATGTGGACCACAGGTGAGATGGGATAGATTCTCTCCTGCTCCCATCTCCGCCATCAGCTCCGGTTTCCTGTCTGTCGGACATTCTAGAGTCGAATGACCATCGTCTGACACTGACGAGGATAATGATGAAGGTCTCTAGAATCAAGTAATGGAAGGTTTCGATCCAGGATAATGAAGAAACAGAAGGTCAGAAAGCTCGAGTGCACTCGACAGACAGAAGCCAGGGAGAAAAGAAACCCCGGCTTCTGGTTTTTGAGAGGGGAGCCATCTTGTCCGTCAGTAAACTCAACAAGAGTTATTTCAGCTTGTGCTCGCATAAGTCAGTCAATAGACGGGACTTGGGCTTGAGGAATAAGCAAATAAGGTGTTGTGAGGCCACAGAGGTGGGCGCTATGTGACACTCCGTACCCACTGATCTACAAGGCTTGCTCGGGCCCTCGTAGATGGACGAATAACTAGTCCGGCCCCGAGAGATATGTAGATCCCAGTGAGGAGGCAGTTAAACCTCTTCGAAATTATTCCAGTCATTCTAAAGGCTAATAAGCTGTCGATGATGAAGGATTTCTTGTCTCAAGATATACTCAAAAAGTAGAGAGATCTTGATGAAGTTCGTTCAGCTGGTCGAGCACGGCGGGATAAACTGCGGATCAAGGTTGTCCCGAGGCTGGCTCCGCCGACTAGTGATGTTGATCAGAAGTCAGATCATCGCTGGCATCGCGTCCTGTTAGCAAATCATTCAGCCTGGTGGAATTTTCACGAGTGTTGTAGATAGCAAACATTGCTTTCACCATGACAATGATGTCAGGTCGGGCCAGAACTCTGTGTACGGAGTACATGCAAGAGCAGTCTGTTCGGACTCAAGCGGAATCCTTTCCCGCCATCTCCGAGTGAGACCCATGGTGGTTGTACAACTTTATACTATTGGGCCTAGTATTTATGCCTGGATCTCCAGCTCCTCAATCAGATCCAACAACGAATCGATAGTCTTGGCAGGATACTCCTGCGTATTCCCCCGAGGAATCAAATAACTATCCCAGCCTGCATTAAGAGCAGCACGATAGTCCTTCTCATACTCATCTCCCACATGGACACAAACCCAGTCATCCGTCTCATCTACCCCAGCTGGGTTCGAACCATTCCCAAGTACCTGATCCCTCACTAACAACCCCGCCTGCCGTTTCGCAACATCAAAGATGAGCCGGTTCGGCTTCTCCTCACCAGCCTCATAACTAGTAACCACCAAGTCTACATCCACATCCACCCCCTGGCCCTCACTAACCACTTCCCCACCCCTCTGCTCAAACCCCGGCAACTCCATACTCGACCGATCCTGATCCGCACGCATACTCCCAACCCGCAGCCCCAACGCCTTCAACACAGCCGGAACCCGATCATCAGAATTAGAAACCACACCTACCACCACACGATCAAACCGCCCTCGCCCAGACATAGCGCTCCTCACCTCCCGCATCTGAGCAAAGAAAGGCACCACGTCCTCATAAAGCGTATACCCCCCGTCCCCAGCAAATCGATTAACCAGCGCATCCACCATACCCGGTGGAAGCTCGAATTTCTCCTGCTTAGTAAAAGCATGTCCAGCTTCGGAAGCCAGAACACGCGCGAAACTCTCCTGGATTACCTCCTCCCACCATTGCCGCGGCCCGCCATATTTTCCGCGTAGGACGTCAGCACGGCCGTAATTGGGCCAGCGCTTGGCTTGTGCGCTATAGACGTCTTTGAAGACTGTTTTGAGCTTTTGGGGGGTGATGGCGGTGCGTGAGAGGCCGAATTCGTGGGCGGTGGTGGCGTATTGTTCTGGGACTGGGGGGTGGGGGTAGAATAGTGTGCCGAAGGCATCCAATGTGAGGAGGAGATTGCGAGGGTGGTTGGATGTGGAAAGAGAGCGGATGCCTGTCATAATGGGGTTCATTGCGTGGGAGGTGGTGATGAAGTGGTTGTGGTTGTGGTTGTGGTTGTGAAGATCATGCTGTGTCACTTGAGTTGCACGTGACTTGGTCATACTACTGGGTTCTGTAACTTCTGTTCCAGCCATTCTGGATTAATCGTGGTTTCAGGGTTTTAGAAAGAGAATGCTCTGTAAAGGGAACGTACCTTTGGGGTAGTTGGGTTTTGATTCTCAAGTTGATCCTCGGTCTTTTCTTTACTTTACTTTGAGCCAAAATTGATGTCTCCCCCATGGACCCTTACATTGCACCCAGTGGAGAGGCACCAGCTAAAATCCCGATAATTGGCCCATTCACTAAGCTACCCGCGCTAAACTCTTGGCCATGAAGCCGGTCAATGATTAATCCAAACTGTCCCTGGAAGATGGGTCGAATGTTTACCCAGCTTTCTCAATAGATCGCTCAGCAGTTCAACCTCCTAAATTAACACACCTGCAAGTCAACCACAATGTCTTTATCCTCCACTTCTTCACAATTAATCATCCCTCAATCTCTCAGCCCCTACACCATCCCCGTATCCACCTACATATCGACTCACTCCTCTCCCCTAGTTGGCGTCGTCGGCGCAGCTGTAAGAATCCACCAGAACAAAGTCCTCCTCATTCAGCGCGTCCCCGGTGACGACTGCCCAAACTTATGGGAAGTCCCCGGTGTGCTGCTCATTTCCAAGAAACCATTCTTGACTGCGTGGTCCGGGAGCTTCGCGAGGAAACCGGCCTACAAGCCTCTGGTGTAACGCGAATGCTGGGGAAGTTTGAGTGGGATGATAGTGCTCTTGAGCCAAATGGGGTATCGGAGAGAGAGAAGTGGAAGATATTCATGTTTCTGGTGACAATAGAGGGAAGTGTGTTGGGGGATGCCGGATTGGATGTGAAGCTTGAGCCGAAGGAGCATCAGGATTAAGTGTGGGTTTCAGAAGAGGGAGTGAGGGATGATAATTGTGACAAGGGGGTGCTAAAATGGGTCTCGCTGAATCAGAAGCAGGCTATTTTGAGGGCTCTGAGGGGTTAGTAGGGTTGCTAGTTGTATATATTGTTTTTCGTCCTTTAACGGAAAGGACCAGCAGCCGACAGAACAAATATTCATAGTTGCGACAAACGCGCCATCGTGGGCCTGACTGTTGCGGTAGCCAGCTTTTCACATGAAGCCGTGCGTCATACTTGGCTTTCTAGAAGAGACACATATGCAGGAACCACAGCCTAGTCAAAGCCTAGCTTCACAGTAGCCCATGCTGGGTTCATCTAGTACTTGATAGCGGCGTCGTATCTGCATGTCATGCGCACAACGCCGTGATCTGTGCCGTACCCTGCATGGCTATTGAGCTTGGTTCCAGTAAATGCCTGTCTAGGCGTCGGGCTAAGTGCTTATACATGCCTGGATAAGCCTTGGAGCTTTTGAGTAAGTAAATATGTATGGGGCGCTGGTCCTGAGAAGCGGGGGCGCATTGCAAATCATGACGACGGGGGTTGTGTGGGTATTGGTCTATAGTATGAGAACGAGGAAGCAGTGATATCTTATTCACTCAAATGTGTCTAATAATATCCTGGTCTCGTTGGCGGAAGTGTGACACTGAGAAGTATCATCGGGTGGACTCACCTTTGTGCGGGGTAACCAACTCACCGGCGGTGTATCCAGATCAGTATATCATTCCAGTCTGTTGGATTACAAGTCCGACTTATGTGCCAGTGATCTGTATACTCCTGGATAGCTCACCTGCGTGAGATATTGTTCAAGCTCCGTTTTTCGAAGACCCGGGCTTAATCATCCTAATCGAGGTTGAAAATGTCACCCGGAATTAAATGACATCATCTCACATTAAGCTTCGGCATTGACCCCTGTTTTCGGCTTCAAAAGTACCCCTAGGACGGAGTACCTGGTTGATTTTTTTAGTGGCTCAGCCTTGTACATAGCGGAGTGTCTGCGCACCGACGATCGGCCATACCTACTGCCCAAAGTAGTTAGGGATATCGGGTGACGACCTGCGCTGTGATATTGCCATGACCACTTGGTACGCTAAGCTCTGTTAACGTCACGGCGAGCACGCTAGCTGGTATTTCGCTGTCTGTGTATACGGAGTAACCCCGGGGTTGTTCGCCATACTCCGGGTTTCAAATCAAAGACGCCTAAACTCCACAAGGAAAACTTGTGGAAGTTTGAGAGAAGTACTCTGTACTCCGTATGTCATACATCCAGTTTCGTAAGGTAGTACGCACCTTGTCCTACTCTCGGGTTAACTGTAGGGAAGCAAAAATTCCGCTCCCTCCAGCCAAGACCACCAGCGTGATCCAAGCGCCGAAGGAATCTGTACCCAGGACTCAATCCGTGGCATCAGCCCCACCATTGGCATTCATGTCGCGCCTTTCCGGGATGGGCGGATAAACATTCTAAATATGTTATCAAAACCATTGCTTGATATCATCTGGGTTGTTGACCAAGCTAGAATAACGGTGCAAACCTTCTTTAAGGGCGAGCGAGTGTGCCCCAACCTCTTGCAACTGCGCTTGCCCGTTATACATATGGCAATCGAGTCTTGTACCTGCCTAACAAACAAGGCACCACATCTCTTAATAGTGCGGGATTCTACAGTCCACATTGCGAATGAAAACTGCCATCCGTCCCATTGTCGGTCTTACTTGTGCACATTGGATGTGAAATGCTGCTATTTTTGATTGATGAATAATACGATGAAAGCGCTGATGCACCATTTTGTGCATCTATCCAATGGTCTGTCCTGGGCCGAGCTGACTGATCTTGTTTTTTCATTCCATCTGGCCAGAAATTGCGTTGGCGCAGGATGGATAGCAACGGGGTGTTCGCCATGTAGAATTGATAGCCATATGTCAATTAGGCGGACCGAGTCTGTCAGATGAGCTTGTAATACAACCCGTCCCAGCGCAAGAGTCAAGTTGGCGTCAGAGCACTGCGAGGCGATCTAGAAACGACCGAAAGCGGGATGCTGATGCTGCTCGACGAACAAGGCAAGGTAAGCGACATCTGAGCTTTGGAAGGATGTCAAACTAGTGGTAAGACGCGATCCATCGGACGACTCTCGGCGCACACGGGGTAGGGGTAGGGATGATTCCTGCTGATGGTGTCGCGCGCCCAACCGATGGGCAACGCGGGATGCCCAAATCTGGCAAGCCGCAGGGAAACCTGGAGACACGCTCGGCCTCAACCGAAGAGCCTGACTGCGGAGAGGCCGAGCGCAGTTTCACGGATGGGGAAGGATACACTACTAGAACGCCCCGGTCGCTTGGCAACTAGCTCGAGCCCGGTTAGTGGTTGCCCGGCTTGAATCGCGCTTTAGTATTTCCCTCACCCGGCCGGGCTGAATGGCCGTGGACCAGCACCCTGGGGTACCCCGTATCTACCCGTCCAGCCTACGTCGGGGGAAGGACGGAGAACACCCTCCGTGAAGGCATCGTCTGACACCCCACGTCTTCTCCCTCGAAATCCAGGACTTCTAGAGAAGATCGCTCGAACGCTGTAGGAAGGCTTCTGTAGCATCGCGCATGTATGC
Source organism: Aspergillus ibericus CBS 121593 (assembly GCF_003184845.1). Classification (NCBI taxonomy): domain Eukaryota; kingdom Fungi; phylum Ascomycota; class Eurotiomycetes; order Eurotiales; family Aspergillaceae; genus Aspergillus; species Aspergillus ibericus. The sequence continues at coordinate 421,891 of NW_020292117.1, forward strand.
ATCAAGCCGCGGCCGTCCTTGAGCCGATGTTTCGGCGGCCCTCGGCCAGGCCTTGGACTAACGTTCTGTATGCCGCGATTAAGGTTGCCAACACCGGCAGGTCTTCGGCCAGTGTCAAACTTGAGCTCGGTGTAACGCGCTCGCTTTGCCGGGAGCCTTCCAGAGTTCCAGTCCTTAACCCGACATGATGACTGCATCGTCGCTCCGCTCGGATTGGTTGATCCGCGAGGGTTTAGCAAACAATAACTTCATCAGGCGACTCCCTGTACTCCCCGGGGCGCTCTGGGAAGCGGCTTGCTGGGCAAAGTGGAGCTTAACTCGACAGCAAACGCACCGGATTGGAGGAGCCGGCTCCTAGTGGGTGTAACCGCATGCAAAAAGTCAAGATTCATTTCCATGTCATCCCACGGAATTCGGGCTGCGAGGGGAAAGATGGGTCGGCATGAGGCCAGACCGACCGATGAGGACTAGGCGCCCCATCGACGAGAATATTACGGGACAAGACAAGACGGCCGCCCGCAGGAGTCTCAGTTCAGTACCAAATCCCGTGGGGGAGGGATAAAGCGAAGTCATTCCGATGAGACTGCTTAAGTACGGAAGAGAAGTGCCACTGGGGACAGAGTAGCAAATACTGGAAGCAAGGAGAGCTGATAGATCTGAAAAGTGAGCACTGAGCAACGCCCACGAGGCGGAACGAACCGAGGGTGCCCCTTCTTTACTGGAAGCGGTAAAGTGGACAGTAGTACTAGTACGGAGTACTCCGTAGGGCCCTTTGCGGAGTCTCCAAATCCCCGGATTCTGAATAATCAGATCAGTCACGGGCGGAATGGTCCACGGGGGACGGCCTGGCCTGGCACCGTAGCGTAGCTGGGCTAGCTGTCAAGTCAAATGAGCATGAGCAAGGGGATGACGATTCGATCCAACCCTCCCCACCTACGATCGTTTCCTCTTCCTTGATTTCGCCCACGCGGGAGGCCACGCGAGCCGGCCGATGACGATGACAAGGACTGCCATCTCCCAGATCGCTGAAGCCGACCGCGAAACTTAGATCCCTGGCCGTTGTGGTCTGCCTTTTTGCCAGCCAGCCACGGAGAGGATAGAATGTAACCTATCGGAAAATTAGCATAACATACGATTGCATAACTCTGACAAGAAGGAAAAAACACCAAGCAGGAAGGAGGGTATCAATACTATCGGCTGGCCCTCCTCCGGGCTGGTCCAACCGCGGGTCGAAACACAATCCAGCGACCATCGCTCTCGGTTTGTCCAGAAACGGCTAGCCACCTGCGAATCCCAACCACAATGACGGCATCGGGGATGCTCTGAGGGGCATTCATTTGGCTGATTGTTAGGTAGTAGTGAGATGATACGTGCAGTGTTCGCGGCCCCCGTTCAGCCCCCCGCCGATCGCGACACCGGCTCATTGTGGAGGTGGAGTCGGACGAGCAACTCACCACTCGTCATGGCTTGAGTTGGTGGGCGAGGGCCTGAGATGGTGTGAGATGGTGGTGTGCCTGGGGGAACGATGTGGGGAACGGCCACTCCTCCGTTGGTCGAAACAGCCAATGCACTCCAGAGCAATAAAGCTGGGGTGGGAGAGGCGCAGGCCCTCACCCTCGATCCGGAGAATGGCAGCTGTGGGGATGGCTTCCCCTCCAGTACTCCGCGACTGGGCCAATCAATTGCAGGCTCCGAGAGATAGCTTCCTGATCAAATGTAGTACTGTCTCCAATCCCTGCTAAGCCAATCCCAACTCTTCATCCCGGCCGTCAAGTGGGTTTGTCTTTCCCAAAGTCACCTCAGATGGTACTTGGCTGGCCTTAGCGACAGAGTAACAAAGTCCTGTACCTCACGGAATCCAGCTAGTTACTGCATGCATGCGCTCAACTGGCTGACTCGCCCGAATGGTACACTTAGTTCTGATTCCATGCGGGCTCTCAGATGGATCTTCCCCATGGTCCAGTCAGTCATCAGAACCGCAGCGACAAGCCCAATCTCAGGAAGCTCCGGCTCTGTTTAAAACCCCCGTCTATTCCCCCTCGTGCGACCGTTTGGCCGATCTCTTTTTCTCGATTCCTTCCTTCCCATTTCTTTTTCCTCCTCCCAGGGCAGCCATTTCCCGTCCAATGAACCTTCCTCCCTGACTGTTTCTCTCGTTGTGTGGTGTTGTTGTACTCTAGTCTCAACTTCACAATTCCGCTTCAATTGGAGTCTGCAATACGATCTGAACACCCGTGAAGAGAACAGGTCTGCTCTTTCAAGATGGCGCGGAGCTACTTGGGCCTCACGGGAGGCAAGCTGCAAATCGCTATCAGTGTTATTGCTGGTATGGATTTCTTGCTTTTCGGTTATGACCAAGGTGTAACAGGCGGTCTCTTGACCCTCGACTCGTTTATTAAATACTTTCCAACCATTGCGACCAACGGTGCATACTACGACAGCTTGACGCGTGCTGAACAGAGCACGCAGTCCACTCGCCAAGGTAAGTGCGCGCCTCCACGATTGGTCGCGTCCCCTGCTCAATGTCGTAAACTGACCATTTTGTGTAGGTGTCGTCGTTGCTGCGTACAACCTGGGATGCTTTGCTGGATCAATTCCTACTATCTGGATCGGTAATATGCTTGGTCGACGCAAGACGATCTTTGTTGGTTCGTTCATCATGTGCATCGGGGCTCTACTGCAATGTACCTCGTACGATCTGGCGCAATTCATTGTTGGACGTTTGGTTACTGGCTTTGGTACGTGGGACGAGAGCACAGAAAAGCTACCGGTCAACAAGTGGAGAAGGTGCTAATGTACATTGGCAACAGGAAACGGCATGAACACGTCGACTGTGCCCACATGGCAATCGGAATGTTGTAAATCCAACCGTCGTGGCCAGCTGGTCATGATCGAAGGCGCCATGATCACCTGCGGCATCACCATCAGTTACTGGATTGACTTCGGCTTGCTGTTTGCCGATCCCAATGAGGTCGCCTGGAGGTTCCCACTTGCCTTTCAGATTTTCTTCGCCCTCATCATCCTATTCTTTGTCCTTTCTCTTCCCGAATCGCCCCGTTGGCTGATTCTCAAGGGTCGTGAAGACGAAGCGAGGACTGTACTCCACTCTCTCCTGGGCGATGGAGACGAGACCTTCATTGAGACGGAATTTACAGCCATCAAGGCCACCGTCTTGGAGATGGCCAAGGGCTCATTCCGCGACATGTTTACCATGACCGAAGATCGCCACTTCCACCGGGTGGTCTTAGCCTATGTCAACCAGATGTTCCAGCAGATCTCGGGTATCAATTTGATCACGTACTATATCCCTGTGGTTCTCGAAAATCAACTAGGTATGACCCTCGAAAAGTCTCGCTTAATCGCGGCTTGCAACGGAACGGAATACTTCCTTGCCTCGTGGGTGGCCGTGTTCACTATCGAGCGATTCGGCCGTCGGACTTTGATGCTTTTCGGCGCGGCGGGAATGTCGATTTCCATGGTCATCCTGGCCGTGACTGCCAGCATTGGCAGTGACGGAGCCAACATCGCTTGCATTGTCTTCCTGTTTGTGTTCAACACATTCTTCGCCATCGGCTGGCTGGGTATGACCTGGCTGTATCCGGCTGAAGTTGTACCGCTGAGGATCCGTGCTCCAGCCAATGCGCTGGCCACGTCATCGAACTGGATCTTCAACTTCTTGGTCGTTATGATCACGCCAGTCGCCTTTGACAACATTGGCTACCAGACCTACATTATCTTTGCAGTCATGTAAGTTTTCCGCACCCCTGTTGCCAGACCTTTCGGTTCTTCTCGTGCTGACCCCTCACAGCAACGCCTTCATCTTTCCGGTGGTCCTCTTCTTCTACCCAGAAACCGCCCGCCGATCCCTGGAGGAGATGGACCGCATTTTCCGCAAGACGACTAACATCTTTAATGTGGTCAAAATCGCCGATGAGGAGCCTCATATGTACGGCAAGCGGGGTGAGCTCCTGCGTGCGCTGGACGATGTAGAAGACGAAGCAGTGCGTCGGGCCAGTGTGCTGAGCCATCATGCGAAGGGCACGGAGAAGGACAGCGACGAAAATACGAATAGCGGCACTGTGTAAGCTTATAAGGCTATGGGATGCGTTTTCCTTTCGACCCGATCTCTGGAACGGAAATGATGTTAATGACTGTTTGACGGGCTGCATAGCCTACTGCTCAGCTTAATATACCCCAACGACTCTCTGTATTTAGACCTGGAACATGCCATTTTCCTTCACACTTCACTCTTCACTCTTCAGATTCGGGCACCGGTAGATCCGGTATCAGGGGGCAGATTTGTGTAACATGCCATAGTTTATGACCCCTTGCGTAGAACTGGCACCTATCAAGCCCTGTGCCGCACCAACCAATGAAGTTGCAGGCTCCAGTGCCGTATGTTCGTTCGTATTCATGATGGGATGCCAGTATCTGGAAACCAACCATCCTAGAACTGCTCAGACCTATTAGAATCTCATTAAACCACAGATGAACAAGAATGTAAAGGTCATCTTCACAGCTAACCCTTTCTAGGACCCAAGGCAGTAACTTCGGAAGAGTATATAGTCCTCTGCAATGATCTAATAAAGCTGCCAGCTCATGGAAATACTAGGACACCGAACAATGATAGGCACTCAGCGATCCTGGTGACGGTGATCTGCGATAAATGATCGGCCAAATATTTCGGGAGAAGATGCGAGGTAGAAGAGGGCAGGGAAGAAAGGGGGAGATATCACCTGACCAGCAGGTGACATCAAGTCGACGAGGGGGGTGAACTGCGGTGGGGTGTGGCAGTTCCCTGTGAAACTCATTCATTGTACTACTGCCTCATCCAACCTGAGAACTCTGGAATATCAGTCATCTGATTCCTATACGAACCATGTCGAAGGTGCTAGTGAGTTGAGAGATGTCCTGTACAGACCCTTCTAGAGCTGACGGATCATTGTTGATAATGATATCCTGGCTGGCAGTTCCCATCGCGTTACACAGTGTATGAGGCAGCTCAGAATGCCTTGCTGTTATCGAATCCAGTGCTGGTGTTATAACAGCAAGGTGTTCGACTCGATCGTACATACTATGTGTTTTATATAGTAGAGGGATTTCTATGGTGGTGACGATGATGGAGTTGTGCCATGCGGTAGCCTGCTCTACATCATGACCACGAGTCCATCTGACAGCTCGATTGATGATGAGTCGAGTCAATATGAGTTGCATCGACTGGGATTCGATCCATCGAGCAGTTTCTCGCTATGTTTCAACGCGTGGTGGCAGGCCTACAAGGCGATTCGGAAGCAAGGTACTTGTTAAGTCCCCTCACTCCTGGAATGCGCAAATCGAGAAGAGTGATATAGCACGGCAACATGAATACATACTTGGCCGCTGTTAAGTTACTCATTGGCTCCTATCACTGACTCTGTCTGTTAGTCTTCGTACCTGCAGATCAACGTTGATCCCCAGCCGTACAGAGTCGATTCAGAGTTTTACAACGGGCTCTAAGATGTCCTCGAGGACAGACAGATTCAATAATATTCATAAATGAAGCACAATACTGTGGCACAACCAGCGGCGCCGATCCGTTTCATTCTCTGCCCTTCGAGATATTTCGTATCCGCTGTTCATTGGGCTCTGTGCAGAGGATGAAGTGTCAATATTTGGAAAAGAGGTCATTGAGGTAGGATGAAGAGAGGCTCCTACATAATATTTGGTAGCGCTCGAAGCTTTGAGTGCATTTGAACGGTTGATCTAATGTGCCAAATCTAGATGCAGTGCTTGCCTCGGATTTTCTATTGTGAGTCATATACTAGACTGACACCAGTCCGGTTTTTGCGATCCCATCAGACACCATTGGCCTTTATTCTCCGTGGTGGGCATTACAGTTCATCTCCTGCCGTCAGATTATGGTTCAACAACTTTCTTACTGGAATGTGGAGCCTTTTCGAGTGGTCTCCCCGTGGTTCCGACGTCACGAGTTGGTGGACGCATTGTCTAGACTCCTGGTGAGATAAAGAGAAGCACTATGAAGGGATGGATCGCCGATTCACCGGGCCATGGATTCAGTCACCGGTCCAACTGGAGGCTGCAGGTCGAGCTACAGCGTGCAGATGCCGTGCAGGCCACCCCGGACGAATGGAAACCGCCGGCATCGGATTGAAGCTTCTTCTCAGTTTTTCTTTTTGTTGATGGCCATTACTGGGGAGTTGAGTGAGTCACGGCTGACTGGCGGCAGAGGTTGAATTAATGTTGAGTGACCAACCGCCTAAGAGGTGGATTCCTCCGACCGTCGGGGGTTCGAGCAGGCCCCAAGGTGATCCTTCCATCGCATCGTTTACCCGCCGAAAACGTCGTCCTTTGACGAGAAATGGGCCACCCGGCCCATCGTTGGTCCGGCTCGCGTCTCCGCTATTGGCACCCTTTGGGACTGTTAGGGCCTCTGCTAGTCTTTTGGGCCTTGGCGATTTTTATCAATCGCTCGGCGATCGCCCCCGACGCCTCGCCATCCAAGCAGCTCGTCCCTTGCGTTCCCTCTTTTCTTCGCTTATTCCCCTCATCGCTGGCTCCAATTGACTCGGGCTTCTTCCTGTCTTCTCCAACATCCATCATGGCCGTCTCTGTCCAAGTATGCCTCCCTCCCGTTGCCTAGAGCTCTCCCCACCTCTGATAAGTTCTGAGCTCATGCTTCCTCCGAGCTCAAGCTCTCCCCGCTTCTGCTCCCAACAAATCTTGCGCATCCACCAGGCTAACATGCCTGCAATTCCACAGGGCTGATCACTGCCGTCTTTATACTTCCCCTCCCACCGTTGAATTGCCACGAAGTCCTGCCAGTGCGGGGTTGGCAGCTGTATCTAGCGCAATCCTTATCACCCATTTCCCCTCCGTCTCCTCCGACATCTTTTTTTCATCTACTGAGTCGACCGTCTCACGCACCCTTGTAAGTCTTCGGCTGTGGCGTTGACGGTGCCCGCCACGGAAACAATACCCTGGTCGCATATTCTGCCCTCAGTCGCTCCATCATGTCCCTGATGGAACCGCAAGCCCAGATCCATGGGCTGGGAAAGCATCCCGACACCGAGGATGTCCACGAGCGATCCTCGAGCAGTCACGATGGGGATGCTGAAACGGGCAGCGAGCCCGATGTCGCGGAAATCGAGCGCATCTACAAGTATGGTCTCTTTTGTTTTCCCCTCCGCTCCAGGTCTTCGTTCTGACTTCTGTAGAAAATTGGACTACCGCATCATCCCCGCATTCTGGGTCCTCTACTTTCTCTGCGCCGCGGTGCGCTCTAATGTCAGTCTCGCGCAAACCATGAACACTGATGCCGGCCATGATCTGGGCTCGGTCCTCCACTGCACCCCGCACCAGATCTCCACCGGTCTGGCCCTATTCTACGTCTGCTATGTCGTCTTCGACCTGCCGTCCAACCTGATCATGACCCGACTAAGCCCGCATGTGTGGATGAGCCGTATTGTCATCAGCGTCGGTGTCATTGGGACCTGCATGACTGCAATGAAAGCCGCATGGAGTCTATAGTATGCCCTCTCGCGCACACTACAATGTCAACCTACTAACATGCTATACTCAGCCTTCTCCGTCTCCTCCTCGGTATCGTCATCGCAGGCATGTGGCCCGGCATGACCTACTATCTTACGCTCTTCTACCCCCCATCCCGAACTGGCAAACGCATCGGCCAATACTATACAGCCGCCCAGGTCTCCGCGGCGGTCGTCGGTCTCGTCTCCGCTGGATTCCAAGAAATGGACGGTGAGCGCGGTTACGTCGGCTTCCAATGGATGTTCCTCGTCTACGGTGTGATCACAATCGCCGTAGGGATCATCCTCCTCTGGTGGCTTCCCGACCGCCCCCTCGCACCAGGCGCTGAACCCCCTCGCCGCAAATACCTCTGGTGGTTCCCGCGCAGCCCTCCAGCCCTGACAGGCCGGGATGCTGAAATCCACTATTACGACCTGAAGCGCGTGTACCACCGTGCCCAGTGGACCTGGAAGGACCTTCTCTACGTGTTCCTGGACTGGCGTCTCTGGCCCCTCCTCATCATGTACTTTGGTGTCGTGGGCGTGGGAATCGGCGTCCAGAGCTACGCCACCATAATCATCGAAGCCATCAACCCCTCCCTCTCCAGCATCGATCTCAGTCTCCTCTCCGCCCCAATTTGGATCGTGAGTCCCATCCCCGTTCCTCCTATCCCACATCAACCCAACCACTAACAATGCTAAACAGATGGACCTCATCGCCATCGTTCTCGTCACCCCCTTCTCCGACCGCTTCCACCACCACCGCGCCCTCTTCTTCTCCATCCCCGTCTGTCTCCAAATCCTCGGCCTTCTGTTGACCACCTATGCCGGCACCGACACCAACTCCTGGCCTCGCTACGGCGGCCTCCTAATCGTCGGTTTCGGTCTCGGGCCCACAGTCCCCATAACGATGACCTGGACCGCGGAGGTCTTCCAAAAGCGCCACGGCGAAGTCGGTGTCGCTGCCGCGTCGGCCGTCGTCTCTGGATGGGGTAATCTGGGTAGTATCTTAACGACGTACGCGTTGTATTCCGGTTGGAAGAGTGATTATGAGGCGACGGGGCGGGCGAAGTATCGGAAGAGTAATTTGGTCATGGTGGGGATTCTGTGTGCCAGTATCTTGGCCGCGGTGTTGATGGAGGTTTTGTTGAGGGTTGTGGATGGGAGGAAGAAGGAGAGGGGAGTTGAGGCGGGTGGGGATGGTGGGGAGGAGGACCCGGACAAAATTGTCGATGGGGCCGCGAGACGGGAGGCAAGGCAGAGGGGGCTGGATGGGTTGGGACCCGGCATGTTGAAGTTCTGGAAGAAGTCGCACTGAGGGTGCCTCAACACATCCTATATATAACAGGGTGTATACACGACACTGTAATAGTAGTTGATATACAGGTTGTTAGATATTTAGACTTTGGCTGGCACTATGCAATGACACGCAATGAATATAGCTGAGTCGAGCCTATAGGCAATGAGTGTTATTCACTATGTTGGCAGATGGCCATTAATCTATCTCGATCCTTCCAGTGCATAAGCACGTCCACCGATTCATTTTCAAGTGACTGTCGGTCCTCCGAAGTCCTCTATGCTGTACGTAACACATAACCCAATAACGAAAGAAACAAAACGCAGGACCAGCAGAAGCTAAGGATCGCAAGGCAAGCTCTGGCAGGAGAGAAAGAAGACATCCCGAACTACCATAAAGAAAAAGAAATTCTATGTTTGCTCCAACGGTGCCAGGCCGCGCTATTGTCCTCCCTAACGACGCCGGAGGGTATACGAGCGCTAATATGAAGTGTATTCACATTTTCAAACGGTATGTAACGCATTTAGTTGCCACCCATAAGCTGCGAGCAGTCAGTCATCCGTCACCTTCGAACAGCACAAGAGAACTTACAGTCTCAACAATAATACCGGTAATTTGGTAGGGGCAGGCGTTGCTAGCGGGACGGCGGTCCTCGAAGTAACCCTTGCCATCCTTGGCGCACTGGCGAGGGATACGGATGGAGCCACCGCGGTCAGCAACACCGTAGCTGAACTTGTCGATGCTACCGGTCTCGTGACGGCCAGTGAGACGCTCCTCGTTACCCTCACCGTAAACGGCGATGTGCTCAACGTGGCGGGCCTCGAGCTTCTTCATGGCAGCCTCAATGACCTTCATACCACCCTCAGCACGCATGGAAGCGGAAGAGACGTTGGTGTGAAGACCGGCTCCGTTCCAGTCACCCTTGATGGGCTTGGGGTCGAAAGAGATCTTGACACCGAACTCTTCGGCAACACGGTGGAGGAGGAAACGGGACATCCAGAGGTGGTCACCCACTGCAGCATTATTAGTATTTATAATCAGAGACAATTAGAAGCACGGGCAACTCACTCTCAATGCCGTTGCAGGGGCCGACCTGGTACTCCCACTGGGAAGGCATGACCTCAGCGTTAATACCGGAGATCTTGATGCCGGCGTACAGGCAGGCACGGTAGTGAGCCTCAACGATGTCACGGCAGTAGACCTTGCCGGTACCAACACCACAGTAGTAAGGACCCTGGGCACCGGGGAAACCGCCCTTGGGCCATCCGTAAGGCCAGCCATCAGTACCGAGGAGAGTGTATTCCTGCTCCAGACCGAACCACCACTCCTCCTTGGCGTGGATCTCCATCAGGCGGTTAGCCTCGTGGCGGTGGTTGTACTTGTTGGGGGTTCCATCGGAGTCCCAGGTCTCACAGAGGACGAGGATGTTGTCACCAAGGCGGAGGGGGTCGGGGAAGATAGCAACGGGGCGGAGGTAGACATCGGAGTTGTCACCGGGGGCCTGGCCAGTCGAGGAGCCGTCGAAGTTCCACTCGGGGAGTTCATCGACCGACTGAACGGGCTTGGAGAGAGTCTAGAACGAGGGACAATCCGTTAGCCTGAGTTGCGCTGGGTCACGTGCCATGGGTGGGTGCAGCCGGCGCGTGCAGGATCGGGTCACCGTGCGCAGGGCTTATCGGTGTAGAGGGAACAAGATAACGGCGACCCCTCGTCTCCTCTATCCAGGACACACGGCCGGACCCATTGTCGCGCGGACGCGTCAAACAAGCAGAGTGTGCGCTTACCTTGGTCTTGCTACGGCAGCCGCCGACAGCATCAATCCAGACGTACTCAGCCTGAACTGTTCCTCGCTGGTCGAGGGACATGTACTTCATGAGCTGTTTCCAGCCAGTCAGTATGGCATTTTCCTCAAATCCGCAATGCGGCTGAAGAAAGATAATGCAAGGTATTAACGAGAAGATGAACGCACATTCTCCGTGTTGGAGATGACGGTTGCTTCACCAGAGGCCTAAGGAGAGAAGTATAAGTCAGCGAGCAGGTTCCAACCAAGGAACTGATACGGCGACGCCGACGGGGGTGCCGAAGAGAAGATTAGGGAAAACGTACCATTGTGAAGTGTGTGTGGAGGATGAAGAATTAAGATAAATTCTTTTTTGATTATTTGAGCTTGCTGATGCAAAGCTGGCAAGAGACTTCAAGAATGAGTCAATCAAGTCCAAGAACGACGAACGCGCGAGACAAAAGATTGATCGAGAGTAAGTGGTGGTAGCGAGAGAGAGGAAGGATCCTGAGATATAAGAGAGAGAAGCGTGGGATAAAAGATGGCGGAGTGAGGAGGAGGAATGGAGATGTAAGTCAGCGGTTCAGTGGGTGGGGAGGGATATCCTTTAAATTTAAGAGAATGAGGAAGGCGGCCTTTGCCTGGGGGGGCAAAAGTCCCAGACAAAAATGGACCTGGAAATTCAAAAATAACTCTGAAAATTACCGTCACGCTCCGCCGCCGTTTCGGTTGCTGGGCATCCGCGTCCGTATTACGCTTTCCACCGCGCCCGTATTGCCGGCTTCCCCGATCGCATTCAATGTGAGGAGTCACTGGGCGATCCAGATCGCATAGCTCTTCACAGGACACGGTCCATGTGCCATGAATCGGCCCTCTGAATCAAGCTCTTTCCGATCAGAACAGGAAGTGAAGCTGCTCGAGACAGCTCGCGCTCGCCGGATGCATCGATACCAGAAGATGCGGCAAGGCTGCAGGGTAGACCAGGGTTCGTTACGCCACCATTTCCATCGCCCGCCGACGGTAAGGACTAGACCCGACTCTGGCTTTGCGATATCAAGTCTACTACGTACGCCGGTCGATGCTAAGCGTGGGCATGCCCACGCTGGCAGAATCCACGGAGAAATCAGAGACATTGCTAATATATTGATATGATAAATTAGCAGGAGATTGCATTAGCACCGGATGGGGCCCCCATTCCACGTAATAATGATGATGAAGCCAGTAGTCCAGCCTCGACGGGCGTCCGTCGTGAAGCCACAATATTACCCGTTTGGGTAAAATGGAGGCACCGAAGATGCCCCTCCTTTCCAGGTCTGACAGCGACAGCTTTCTGGGAAGGCACTACTGCAGTCGGATAATTTCCTAGCAGCGCGTAGTAATCCGGACTGCCTAGACTTTGATAGGCAGCCCCTCCAGCCATGACTGAGAGTATTAATCACAACATCCTCATTCGAACCCGGGCAGCGGTTGGCCTTCCCCAGATAATCATCCACCCCACGCGATGGTGATCTGAATCAGAGACGTCCACTTGGTTCCGGTGCCCACTGCTCAGGGCACAAAAGAAACTCCCATCCCGCACTCTACGCACACCGCATCGCAAAGCCATGTCGGCTGACCCTGGTTTCCCCCTCCAAAAAGTAATCATGATATTGTCTGATCCCTCACCTTCCCTCTCTGCCTTCCTGTCCGCCGGTCCTCCAGAGATAGCGACCCCAAGAGGTTGCTAAGAGGAATTATCAACGAGTGGTCGGCCGATGCATATCAGCTGCAGGACCCGAATAGCTCGAACGTTGCCTGCGCCTAATCACATTGACATGGGTTCTTATTGGTAGGATGGATGCAGCTCAGGATAACAATGATAGGAAAGAAGTCGTCTAGGTTCCGGCTCTATCTTTCCCGGCTTATCTCCTGCTGCCATAGGGGGGTTGATCGAGAGTCTGGTGGCCGACTTCCATATTGCCTTGGCTGCACTCGCCGTCCTCGAGTAAATGACCACCGGTACCAGAGAGGCCGGACGAATACCGCTGATAGGAAACAAATCACGATCTGAGGGTACGGGCAATACACTCGGGCGATACGTACTGGTCCGGCTCCCGCTGTACCTGCGGTTATCTAAATTGGGAGGATTTCTTATCAGTGGCTGCCCCTCAAATCCCCGCCATGAGTCGCGTGGGTGGATCATGGCGCGCCTGCCGACTGATTTTTTTATCTGCCCTTTTTTGTCCTTTTTCGCTTTAATCGCGCATGGACGATAGAACTTGGCGGCGCCTTGCCTGTTTCGCACGGCACGTAAAAGGCATCAATATCCATTGTCTCCTGTCCAGCGACCGGCCCGATGAATTTCCACCCCCCAATGCATACATCCGGGATACATTGTCTGACAGCTTTACACGGGGAAATACAGATACACATTGGCGGGTAAACCCAAGCAGGGCCATGCCTTGCCTCCCAACGCAAGTCGAGTGGAGGATTTGCCGGGAGTGGGGCGTGGCAAAACATTCCAAGGGTAAAAGGCGAGAGAGCCGCTGCGAGCCCCGAGACCGGCCACGGTTTCCATGTTAGATGGAGTTATAATTAGGTTCTGTGACTAATATCAGGTGAGCGCGGTGTGTTACTCGCAGGTGCACCGCCTCCAGGGCCGAGGGTGGAGGGAAAAACGGTTCCAGAGGGAAAAAGTCAAAAGGGGGCGGCGGGTGAATGGAGGGCCAGGTTCTGAGGTGAACTCCTGAGGAGGGACGATGAAGTAAGGTATCCTTGTTCAACCCCAGGATTTGCTTTCCGCAGGCTCTGCGGTGACCCATTTGTCTGTTAGTGTCCGATCGTGGGTTTGGGTGTCCCTTTCTCCGGAGTCTTTTGTCTGCCGGGGGTGGATGGAGGGCGCGGCAGCAAATGACAGAGCGGCCAAGTCGGGAGTTTCAGGAATGGTGAGGGAGGCAGTGGCTGCGCTTCCGATCAGCCCTGCGGACGTCATGCCTGGTCAGTGGCCTCCACCCACTACTGAATATGGGCAATGTGAGGTATCCGATGTCATCGCTGGGCAGCGTAGCTTAAATCCACCGGGCACGGGGTTCATCGTATAAAGGCCTCATACTACCTGCTCTGTACGTCAGTCACTGCCCAGAGAATCTGGGATGTCTGACTCTGACCGCACCGCCCCGAGTGGCGCGGCACCCTTCTTAGCCGAGTCGGGCTTAGCGGCACACACGCAGGCCCTCCGTATCTGATTTGGATGCCTTGTTTCAATTCGGACCCAGTTGCATCAGAATGAATGAAAGAAACCAGGCGCATATACTCGGACGGTAATGCCAAGTACGAGGTGGACCAGATTCCTGCCACACCTATTCTGACCAACAGCTGCTGCACCTCGTGAAAAACTAGCAGACCAAGATGGATTCGGGCGTCGCAACAGTGGACTGGCGGTCCACGATGCAAGCCTCTCAGCACAGAAAGAGTCAATATATCCCTCACCGGCCCAGCAGAACAGAAATTTATCACCCCATTGGAGTTAACCCCTCAATGAAACGGGCGATAAAACTAATCAGAACACGGTTCTGCCTGTAGATCGCGAACTCGAAGGGCGCGAGCTTATCGGCGGGTGATGATTGGTCCATCGGCCGAGGGCATGACAAACACCGCTGACTGGTTTCGGGCCGACCATCTACAGTGTGATATCAGAGGCAATGATCTATTCCCAGTCTACATAATAATAACATCACAAGTATGTAACTGCCTTGTGGCTTCTTGCAATACTCCACTCAGATGCTAGACATACCATCATACTACATAGTACATTTTAGAAAACATCATCAACCCGTCTAACAACCATACGACGTACACTGCACAAGCACAGTTCCTGGAAGTTACATTTCACATAAAATAGCCGATCACTCGACACATCGAATCCCATCACCATCGAGCAGACCCCCGACTGTGAATAAGGCCACCTATACCAGTCATTATGAACCACCCAGCGGCCAAACATATCCTCATACTCCGTATAACTTTCCAGCATAGAAGATGTATCTACTGAATCTCCCAGTAGTCAGTCATCTCATCTACTCACTTGAACACGTCCAAATAAGATCCCATAGCTAGGAAATAACACTGACAGCTCAAATGATATACCGCACCCCACCACCTCCATTTGCAGATTCTGCATGAGAATAAACCTTATTGCGAGCTCATCCGATTCACTTACTATATAGGATTTGGGAATTGGGTAAATAGTTATGATCCTTCACCAGGTGTAAATACTACAGTACAGTGTATATCCAAGTGAAGCGAAATCCAATGCTATCAGTATAGAGTACGAACAGAGTAGTAGTGTGGTGGTAGAGAATCGTCAAAGACGTCACCAGCACCAGTACCAGTACCAGCACCAGCCACACCCACACCCACACCACAACAGAGATGAGACATGAGACATGAGCGATGAGCGATCTCGGCCGCATGCCACAGACACACATACATACATACATACTGCAGTGTACGGATACTCCGTATGCAATGCCTAAACATGGGGTAGCTACCTGCTACCCAGCTACCCACCCAGCTACATACTACATTGATACAGACAACCAATTCCAATCCACCCTCGAAACCAGAACGAAAAACAAAAACACACCCGTAACAACCACCATACCACATAAACAGTAGCATAAACCAAAGTAATAGACACATCTAAGAAAGAAAGGCAAAAAATACCTCAATAAAGTATAAAAATTTCACAAAAGGGGCCGGGGGAGTAAAAAAGCTACCTGAACTGGATCATAGCTCCATAGTTAGGCAGCCAGTCAGGGAGAGTAATTCGCGCAGTTGATCAGGGCCAGCCGGTCGGTCAGCCGCCAGGTACTGGTGTTTGGGGGTCCATGCTTTGACTTTTTTCCTGAAGGAAAAATAAAAGTTTTTGGGGGGGATCGGAGGGACATGGTAGCCGATGAAAATCTATCACTATCTGACTTTTATTCAATTCTTGACAGCTCACGAGATATAGCAGATATCTATGTTGATCAGGGGAGTTTCTTCTTTTGTTGGTGGTGGTGGGTGGTGGTAATTGCTGTACGAGTATACTACATTGTATTCAGTATTGGGGTAACTTATGTTGTGTCTTGTCTGAGACTTCAAGGAAGAATGCTGGGAATAAGCACATGCAATGTAAAGGCCCTCCTTGCATGTTGTTGGGGGTGGGGAACCCGAAGGAAGGCAGGATTAATCCCTCATACAGTGGTTATGTCTGTTTGATGAGATGTGTCGGTCGCTTTGTCTTGTGACTTGGCCGGTTTCAGAGATCAGCCGGGGCTATTGATTTATTGGGCTATTCTTATGACTGCCACAAGGTGGATTCTAAATTTTTGATTTGGACGGTATACGAACGTTGCTGGTTAGTGACTTAGTTGGCTTGTGGCTAGTTGTAGTCATCAGTGCGGTCTAGATCTTCCGGAGGCTCCTTTCCCCTGCAGCTACGGTTCCGAGGAGTCAGTCGACCTGACAGTCACACGTTGCTTATCTGATCTGCAATTCTTCACGTCTTGTTAGGCCCTTTCTTTGAGATGGTTGTCCTTTGATGATTTCGCTATCCGCTCTCCGCAGTCACCCAGCACATGGCAGTAATGTTCCAGAACTGCCCAGATTAAGCTTAGATTCCATCACATGCACCAGACCGAAGGGTGGTATAATCGGGTGTTACAGACCGACTGTGTATGACAGCCATGCAGAAAAATGGGCCGGCCGGCTTCTAGAATGTCGGTCGAATCTTGGGCAAGCCCCCACGGATGAATTAGTGCCTTCCTCATGGACATCCCAGCTTGCGTCACCGCTGGATCGAGTACGAGATCGCTCCCCACTCGGATGCAGCTGACCAGCTCCCGAACCGTCTCGGACACCGCAGTTTCAGCGGCCCTTTCGCTGCCGCGCCCATCGTAACATCCATTCCACTAAGATCCCAATGTCCTGGGATAATTCCAGCACTTTCGCGATTTTGGCCTGCAACTCGAGAGCCTCGCTCTGGACTTGCCCGTCCATGCTGTCCGTGGTTGTCCCATCGTCTTCTAGCAGACCCGTCATGTCCACCACTGCGACGCGGCCGTTGAGCCCGACTTCTAGACTGATAGAGACCTTGTTCAATGCAGCCTCCAGGTTGACCGGTTCCGACGATCCGTCCGCGTTTTCCACAGCAAACAGTAGCATAATCACCGGTGCCTGTCCGAGCTGCGTGCGCAACGTCACTTCTACCTTGACGTCGTCAATAGCAGAGTCGACATCCAAGTGCCCATCCCCAGCAGTCGCAGGACTTTTGCCCTTAGCACCCGGGAAAGCAGCTGTGCCAAAGCCCCCCAGCAATTGATCAAGCCTCTTCTTGTTTGGATCTTCGTTGCTCAGGATTATGACATCGTCCTTCTTTGCTTTCCCTTTAGAAAACGACAGAACTTGCGAAGTAGTCTGGTCGTCGGATTTCTCATCGTCGGGTTTGAATGAGGAACTGAAGATGCTGCGAATTAGGTTCGCTAGAAACGCATACTGGCGCAGGATCTAACAGGCATGTCAGTAATTTCGGACCCAATTCGAGCACCAAATTCATACCGGAAGAATATCGGCAAGTTGCCTAGGATGCGAGAAAGGAAAGTCTCTCATTGTTCGGCCAGCAACAGACTCGAACGGCTGAAATGTATAGCTGTGGTGCTTTGTACACGATCTGCCTTCGCTGTCAACTGTCTGCACGGGCATCCGCCGGCTTCTCCGACCAAGCTGAGATGCGTCCTCAGGCCCCAACCCCATGGCGCCGGCCGCAGACAGAGGCGACCATCCCGGGGCCAACAATCCATCGTAGGTGACCATCTTGAACTCCTGCGGCAGCTGCATTCCCAGGTGTCGGTAAATATCCGATGCAGCCAGTATCGGTAAATCCAAGGGTGGCTCCAGTTTAGCAACGAACCGACGGTTAGGAGCAGAACCCAGCATGCCCGAGTCAAGCGCCATGGCGTCCGGATGGTCTTGGTTGGAAGTCAATGTCGCCGGGGGGTCGAGCCAGTTGACAACTCCAGCATCAGACCCGGACTCACTCGACGATGGTCCATTGCCGTTATTAACCACCGTCAGAACCTCCGGCCCAACCCACTCCTTCGACACGCGGAGGGAAGGATAGCCCTCTTCGCACTCAATCACGACACTCCATTTTCCGGCCAAATCCGACTCCTCGTCCGATTGCCCATTCGGCAGGTCGACCTCCATTTCATCCGACGATTTCTTCTTCTGCTTCGCATCCAGAACGCGTGCTTGCTGCATCCAGTAGTCCAGCCCGAGCCCCATGCGACGTCCCTTATGCAGACCCGGCCTCCCCACCCAGCCACTGCAAAGATGATCATAGACACCGGCGAATGTGCGATGCTTCCACTCGGCATCCCACACACGCTTCAAGCTCTCGTAAAGCCCCTCGATAGCCTCGAAACAATTGACCTCCTGACTGAGTCGATCATGCTTCGCCAGCCACTGTAGATTCTCATGAAACCCGCTCAAAGGCTTCCAAGTGCCCCGTTCGCCCTCTTCAGGTGACTGTATCAAGTGACGCTTGAGAACGGCCGTAGCCTCCCGCCGTTCCTCGTCCGCAGCATCAGGTGTCGCATACTTCAAACTGACATCCTTGACCACATTATACCCCCGATGGAAATCAATCTCCAAGTCGACAAAATTCCCCGCAATGCTGAGGCTATCCTCCTGCCAAATCGACTCGAACCCTTCAAGGTCACCCAGTCGCTCAATGCCTTCCCTGCACACTCCCCGACCCGAGACCCGGGTCCGGAGCAGCTGAACCACGTCTTCAATGTGTCGTCTGCGCTCCTCATCGCTATCTCGAGCACCCCCGAGCTTCAATCCCTGCATGCCCAGCGCCTGAATGTCATTGTCATTCATACCTGCGCCGACGAGGCCATCGTGACCAGCAGGAGACGGGCTGATTCCGCTATACCCGCCGAGAGCGAGGAGAGCCGACGGAGAGCTGAACGTCACGGGGTCCTCCGTTCCGGCGGTCACGGCGAGAGGGGTAGCGTACTGGTGCGTCGAGGTCGGGGGTTGGGTGTGACCCGGGCCGGAAGCTGAGGGGGTTCTTGTGGAGGGCGATTTGTGCGCGATTGGTCGGGCCATGTGTGGACGAGGGGACGAGGTCAGATGCGTGGGAGTGGCTCCTGGGTTCGGTTTCGACGATGGGGTCGCCATGATGACCTAGCTATTCAGTAGTATCCAACCAGGAACCCAATGTAGTATATCCAGCTGAGATAGTAATTGAAATTACAAAGTAGCCAAGAAGGGCAACTAAAGGAATCGGGTATCACGCATGCGATAATGAAATCAAGCAGCCTAGAATAGAAGATAAATAATCATGTAGGCGGCATGTCTTAGATGGGAGTCGGATAAATCAAGATAAAAAAGATGATAAGGAATTGTCGCAACCCGCTGCTATTTTTTGTCAGGGTGTCACATAGAAAGCATCCATAGCAGTCTGGCCCGCAATGTAGTAATCCAGAAACCACCAGCGAAAGACAAGACAAGACAATCCCACTTGACGAACTGCATTTCTCGACGGATTGGATGCGCCGGGGCCCGCCTTTGCTGGTCGCGGCCGACTTAACGCGCAGTCACATGAGTTTGTCTTGTTTGTCTGCACAGCGTCATAGCCTTTGCACTCTTCTTCCCATTGCATATAGTCTATCTTTGCAGTATCAATCGCAATTGGCGTGTGTTGCAGTGGTATCTCACCATGCTGGGTCTGAGATCATTCATCCGCCAGACTCCCAGGTGGACACAGTTCCGTGCTGTGTCGACGCTGGAGGGCCACTCTCACATTGTAAGAACCCCAACTCAAGTAAACTGGAACATTCACGATACTATGGAAACCCCAATCTACAAACCATTCCTGCGAACACAGCTAATATGATATAGTACGTCTTCCCCCAAAACGGAACCAACGTCCTCTCCCTCCTCCCATCCGAACCCACCAACCCCGACCTCGCCCTCGGCGTCACCTCCAAACTCCCTCCCACGCCCGACTCCTTCCGAGAGAACTCCAAGTTCATTAAAGTCCTCCAGGACGTGGTCACGGAGTATGGATACCAAGATCCCGACGCGATCTCCCAGGCCCAGGTGATGGTCTCGACGGCGGGCGCGAATCTGACCTCTGGAGGGGTGCTGATGACGGGTGCGCGTGGAAGGAGACGTCGCGGCGAGGTGGGTGATTCTAGTGGCGGAGCTAGCGGTCAAGGTGGTGCTGGCTCGGCTGGGAGAGGGGGCTGGATTCATCTTTCGGATAGTAGACGGCCGCCCGAGTATGGTCGGATTGCTTGGTATGTTATAGCCTGCTTTATCTATGTCTGGAGTTGAGCATTGCTGATGGTGTGGATAGGCCGGAGGATATTTTCGGGAGCTTGGAAGTTGATGGTAATGGTCAGTTTGTGGGAGGTAATGGCAATTATCAACCGAGTGGTAGGTGTGCTATTGATGAACTATGCGCGGGATGATGGCTGACTTGACAAGGGACGTATCGGATTGTCACTCGGGATGGAATGTAGGTTTTATCTTCTATTGTTGTTGTCTGGATGGTACTAACACGGCACCAGTTTTGGTTTGAGCCCGTTCCTGAGGGAAAAGTTGGTCAAGAAGCTGCGCGAGCAAGAGGCGCAATAGGCTGCAACAGAAGCCTTGTACAATAGCTCAGATGTATTATTAACCTAGCTTTTGTGGAATAGCTTTCCATACAAACTGCTGGCAGTTGACGCAATTTGGTCATGCCTAGGTTACAGTCGACCAGCTCAGGTCCAGCCCGAGGGTAGAACATATCCATCCTCCATCCTTTCACTTGTGGAAAAAGTTCGTAATACGCTGGGTCCCTGCAGTGGACTTTTTCTCCGGGGTCTTCTTCACCGGCGTATTTCGAGTGGCACTGCGCATCGTCTTCCCCGCAAGCGTCACTGGCTTAGACGGTGAACTAGATTCAAGGCTCGAAGCCACACTCGACTCCGTCTTCGGCTTCTTGGTTTCCCCCGTCTCGACCTCCAAGGAATGCTCCCTCTTGACTCCGGGAACCGGCTTGGGAGCATTGTCCTCGCTCCATTCCGCATCTTTCGTGGCCCTCTCGTCTTTCACCATATCCTGTGATGGTTCCTCTTTCACACCTCCCTTCTTCGCATTCGCAAAGAAATTGGCAATATTGCTCTTATTCTCTTTACTGCTCACGGGAACAATGAAGTCTGGGGAATTATTTCCCACCTTCCCGACCTCCTTCGGCACTTGATAACACTCCAGTTCTCCCTCATACGGTTTGAGAACCGATTGCAACTCCTTCGACCAAGTCGTCCGTCCCGAGTCCAGCCAAATCTTCATCATCTCGCTATTTGGGTCCAGAATCACCGGCATCCTATCATGCAGGAACTTCAAATAAGGGTTTGACGATGTCGTGATAATCGTATAGGTGTATAGCTGTTCACTGGAATCTATCTCCAGTTAGCCCAGCCCAGTATAATCCCTAACAAAATCAAGGCAGGAAAGATATGAATCTCACCTTCATAAGAGACACAATCATAAAGCCCCGCAAAAAACATCAAGTTACCATCCTTCCTCCTCACAAAATGCGGGATCTTCTCTTTCCCCCCAGGGCCCTTCTTCAACCACTCATAGAAGCCCTGACATACCACCACGCACCGTTTCTTGCGTTTCATGGACGTCCACATCCCCCGGTCTTCTGATAGCGAATCATCCCGGCAATTAATCGTCCGCATCAGTGATCCGTAGTCTGGTTTGCGCTTCGTCCACGATGGGATGAGACCCCATCTCATGCTTTGGAGCTTATAGTGAGGGTGCACGGCATTCTTTTCGGATGCGACTTGGTCAGTTGGACTGGGTTGTCTTTGTCGGTTGTCTGGGTGGTTCTCTGTGGGTGTATCAGCGAGGTAGACGGCGCCGTTGTTGCCCGGCGCGAAGTTGTAGGTTTCGCGGACTTCGTCGTCATCAGGTGCTTCCTCAACCTCCATGCCTTGTTCTTGAAGACGGTTGCGGATGAAGTTCATGCGCTGGTAGGTTCAATTAGTACCACGTTTGATGGTAGTGTATATATATGTTGACGCATGATGGATGTGAGATAACTGCGTACCACGCCTAAGGCATATCGTCCACACATCTTGAGCTTAATCAAAACGCGCTAGAAGCTCAGATCGACGAAAGAATTAGATGGCATGCAGATGCGACGGGGAAAGAGAGGCACCGAGCGACGTCATTCCAGGCAGGCGGAGAAGCCTGGACCACCGCCTTTGGATCGGCACCTTCTCGCCTCGATCTTTCTCCGCCGGCCATTTCTTCTTCTTTCTCAACTCACGGGGTTCAATTATCTTTCCACTTTTCCCTTCGTTTTCCATAATAAAGGGTACAATTATTTCTGGCTGTACTACCAACTGTCTCTATATATCCTGCTCATTGATTGAGTATCTCTAACGAAAAACCCACATTATGTTCAGCGCAGCAGCCCGGCGCACCAGCGCCCTGCCTCGAACCATCACACATAACCACCAACATGCCTTCTCAACACGCTCGATACCTGTCCGTCCACGTCCAGTTACCCCCCTCAGCCGAACCCCCTCGATTGTCCGCCCCACTGCCCCCCAAACCCGACACCTCTCGTTTGGCCAAAAGATGAAGCGCGGCTTCCAAGAAGCCTCCAAAGGCATCTGGCGCAAGAACCCCATCCTCCTGCCTCTGGCATTGGTCTCCGTTGCTACCGCCTCCGGCATCTTTGCCTACATCGCCTACGTCGAGGCCACCCAGGTGGCGCCACAATACCACAAATTCCCGGCACCGGTTGCGGAGCGGCTCCGCACGGCGGTGTACTATACGGAAGTGGACTTGAACCCGCACAAGGCAGTCAAGGCGTATAAAGAGGCGTATAAGCTAGGAGGCGATTTGAAAATGCATCCATTCTCGGACGAAATGATGGGGATCAAGTTGCAGATTGCGGCGGTGCTCGAGAAGGCGGGGCTTGTTCCGGCGGCGATTAAGGTGTTGGAGAAGATCAGAGCAGATGCGTGTCTCTGGGTGCAGTCTTCCTCTAAGGAACCAAACCTCGAGGGGGTGGAAAAACCAGAGGATAGGAAGAAGACTGCCGAGGAGGCCGCGTACCCGCTGGAAGCTGACCCGGACATTCTCGATGCCTATGAGCAGATGAAGGAGGTGGATGCATATGATGCCCAGCAACGGGACAAGTCAAAGGCGAAGATTGTGGGAATCTCGATGAAGCTGGCGGAGCTGTATCGGAGCGATTACGTGCAGGATGATGCCAAGGCGGAGGAAGCGCTGGGGTTCGCGGTGGACTATGCTCTCCGGGAAATGCAACGTCGTGCCGATGCGGGTCTTCCGATCGGTGGAGGCCACTGGATGTCTTTGACTGAGATCGCAGCGGCCCTGACGGACATGGGCAGCTTTTACTACGAAACGGGTCAAGAACACTATGCTCTGCCCTTGTTATTGCGCTCATTGGACTTGCTCATCGCCGATGAAAAAGACACGCCGTCTTGCAAGCAGGTGACGGTCCTCTGCAACATCAGTTCCACTATCGGCGAAGCAGCCATGAAGGGCCGTCCATCCGTGGAGCCCGGTGTCACACGGGAAGAGGCCATCGAGAATTCGCGCAAGTGGGCCCTCCAGGCCCTTGCTAAATGTGCTCAGATCCGCGACGGCCAGAATGAGCAGTGCGAAGCCGGCTCCGCAGGTGCCCATCTTATCCTGGGAGAGCTGGCCTCGTTTCAGAACAAGCGGGAAGAAGCTATAAAACATTATACCGAGGCCAGGGACGGGTACCAGAACACCAACGACCATGAGCTTGCGCGTTTGATCACGGACTGTATTAACGAGGTGAAGAGCAGGAAATAATATGATGACCATTGCAGGACGCTGAACCTCTGATGATACCCGCAGGGGAACATGTATATATAGTATTAGTGTAGTATAGCATACACAGGATAGAAAGGCCAGGCCAGGTGCAACATGCAATCCACACTCTAACGAAGCGAAACAACCCGACGGGGCGATACTAAGGGAAGTCGATGTCGATCTCGATCCCTCCGCATTACAGACCCCCACGCAAGCGGAGTCTACATAGATAAGCGGAGGACCGACTAAAGCTACGACCGACCAATGGTGACAGGGGTATTTTTTAAAAGTCTTTTTTAAAATGGTATTAGAACATGTTGCATGCCCATCGTTCACAAGATCCCAGACATTTCGAATTTTATGACGAATCGAGTAAGCTAGACATGTCAAGGAGAAAAAACCCCCCAAGTCCCTACACCCTCCCCCGCGCCCCACCTGTCGGCCAGGGGGGCGGGGAACGGATAACCTCGGGGATTACTTCATTTTGCTCATGGTCTCATAGATCCCAACCAATGCCAGCCCATTTTTGAGTGTGTGTGTATGTGTGTGGAAAAAAGATGATGGAATAAAAAACAGAAATGAGTAAGTTATCTTGTTTAAGGTATGGTTTAAAAAGTTCCTCTCACAACGCGGTTTTTTTCCGAACCCGTCTATGCCCTCGACATGACACCCCAAGCACGGATCTTGTTATCGGTGTAACCGGCGAACAGGGTCTGGCCGTCAGCGCTCCAGGCCAAGCTGACACACTCGGGCTCGCGGCTCTTCTTGCCCTTCTCGATGTACTCGGGCTTGAGCTCGTCAACCTTGCTCTTCTTCTCGAGGTCGAAGATGGTGATGCTGCTGGAGGTGGCAGCGCAGAGCCAGTAACGGTTGGGGGAGAAGACGAGGGCGTGGATCTCGTCACCGGCGTGGAGGGAGTAGAGGTGCTTGGACTCGTTGAGATCCCAGAGCATGGTGGTGCCGTCCTTGCCACCGGAGGCGCAGAGGGATCCATCGGGGGAGATGGTGACGGCGTTGATGTAGCCGGTGTGACCGATGTGGTCGGTCTGGAGACGGCAGGAAGCGAGCTCCCAAACCTAGTGTTTCGGGTTAGTTTGGGTCGAGACTTTGGGCGGAGGCTCGAGAAACAGAGCGAAACAAGAAAGATAAACAGATGTGTTTATTGAGTGTCCATCAGGCATTGGGTGAATTTTTGTCTCATGGCCGTAAAGGCTCTGAAGTAGCAAATACGTAGATATGCAAACATCATTTGGACGTGTCGGAGTCGGATAATTCGAATGAATGGGGAGAGTTGATGGGTCCGACGTACCTTCACAAGCTTGTCCCAACCAGCGGAGACGATGACGGGGTTCTGAGGGTTGGGGCTGAAGCGCACGCAGGAAACCCACTCGGTGTGGCCCTTCTCGGTGATGGTGAACTTGCAGTCACCAAGGGTGTTCCAGAGCTTGATGGAGCGGTCACGGGAAGCGGAGACAATCTGGCGGTTGTCGGCGGAGAAGGAAACGGAGAGAACGTCGTTGGTGTGGCCGACGAAGGTCCGGGTGGTCTCACCAGTGGAGAGCTCCCACAGGCGGAGGGACTTGTCCCAGGAGGAGGACAGAGCGTAGGCACCGTCGGAGGAGATCACCTATACGCACACACACAACAAAACACCCAGTCAGCCAAGTTCGTCGCCGGGGGAATCGGAATCGCGGGGTCGGGGTCGGAGGCATACACAGTCAGAGACGATGTGAGAGTGACCCTCAAGGCTGCGCTTGGGGTAACCGTAGGCCTGCTCGTCGCGGGTCAGGTTCCAGATGATCAGGGTCTTGTCGCGACTGCCGGAGAGCAGCATGTTGGGGCTATAATGCAGGAAGAAAAACATAGAAGTCAGAACCCATTTGTCCATTTTTCAACCAATGCGATCATTTCTTGCAACAACGCATCCATATACCACTTTGTGGGTAGCACATGCATACTTGTTCGATCACGCTGATAACGCATTTCAGGTGGTTTCAATCAATCAATCGGTAGTTGCCTTACTTCTCCAGAGAGGTAGCCAGGCAGGTAACCCAGCCATTGTGACCCTCAAGGGTACCGCGAAGGACCAGCTGCTCAGCCATGATGAGTCTGGGAGACGATGGTAGGGGGCCGCGAGAGGAGAGAGGAGGATGAACGCGGGCGGAGCAATTGTCGTTGACTCTGGGCTGGAGATAAAAATCACAGCATGAGGATGGAGGTGCAGACACGTCTGAGCCCTAACTAGCGCGCCCAGCCCTGCTCGCTGTTGTGCGGTACCGCCAACCCTAACCCGGATAAGCGAGTCACGTGGATGGCTCACCGCCCGGCCTGTCATCTGACATCACCCCTACCAACTCGATGCATAGGAACAAATGGCACTGCTTTTACTACTGTACCTTCCTCCGCTTCCTCCCTGTAAGCCAATTGGATATAAGTATCTGTACAATCTCGTCCGTATAATACAAGTCCCCCTATATCTATACCTCTTTTGTCACCGACTCAGCTAGTGGTCAAACACTTGAACATTCGGCATCCGTCCCAGTCCAGCGCCCCCCGTCCTCTTGTTCTTCGCAGCTTGGAATCCGGTGGCACTGTTATCCCGCACATGCTCGCGCAGCAGTCGCAGCACATCCGAGTCGGCCCATCGTGACGGAACGGGCCGGTATGCAGCCTTGAAAGCGCCAACTGTCTGCGCCCACTCGCCGCTCTTGGCTCCAGTACGCTTCCAGGTCTCCGTGGGCGTATCCTGAGCACCCGATTCGGTAGACGAGGCGGCGCCCTCAGCACCTTCAGCCGGAGGGTCCTGCGTGGCCCAGTAGTAAATGTCCCAGTCATTCTCGTCAAGGAACCGGTCGTACTCCTGCAACTGCTCCTTGCTCATCTCAGCCAGGTAGACATTGGCGAACGTAGACAGCAGAAGATCAGACTCAAGGATACCGCGCTTGCGGCTCTGGTCTGTATGACCCCACGTCACATTAGCCATTGTCGGGGGAAAGGGGAAGACCGGGGAACGAACACAACAACCGAGCCCTCATGGTAGTCACATCCTCGCCAGTCCGACGCAGGGGCTCAACCTTGAAGGTGATACCCTCCATCTCACCGACTCCGAGTTCCGGCTTCTGGGCCCCAGTTTCCTGTCTACCTCCGGTAAAGTGCTCGACTTTTCCGGGGTAAGGATCCGCCGGCTTGTAGTTCGGGTCGACCGAGTTCAAAAGCTCCGGGGGTGCCGACTTCGCACCCACCTTGGGGAAATCCTTGGTCATGGTGGAAGTGGTATTAGGCACATTGGGATTAGGAGGCTTGTTCGTCTGGTTCTTGCGATGCTCTGGGGCCGTGGACGGCGCGCGATCGTTTTGGTTGACTTCGTTTCGACGAACAACCGAGCTGCCGAAGGAGCGCCGGGCAAAAGTGGTAGTGAGGGTGACTGGTGAAGTCGCCGGCCGCATAAAGCGGTTGATCAGTCTGGGAGCAGACATGGTGAATCACTATGATAGCTGAAACAACTCTATCCGGGGTCTGAAGGAGGGAAAGACCAATTGCCAAATCCTGGGGAGGTCGACGATAAAGTAGTAACCGAAGAATGACGGGGTTGACATCATCCGGAGAAACCTCGTTTGCACTGTTTGCAGGGAAATTCGCCAACCGTCGCCGGCCGATTTCCAACTGGATGTATCTTTGCCTCTGATGCTGCCATGACTGCAGAACAGCAGGCATGCTACGGAATGCAGGTTTCGATTGGCTCTCCAAGTTCTCTTGTCTGGATGGAGAACTCATGCTAACGTGGTCAGTTGTCGTCGCGATTCCGGAAGCAACACTTCAGTCCATACTATTGCCATTTGATCGGCTCTCGCATACAGTTGGTTGGCAAATTGGAGGCGGCTTCTTATGTATGCAATGAGAATGGATGGATCTCTGGAAACCACAGCGCCCACCAGCACCAAAGTACATGCAAATTATCATAGTTATCATCAATATTCAAACAGTGTACCGTGAAGTATATCCGAAAGACTACATATGGCCAAAGAGACTCGATGAAATGCATTGGAAAACTCCATATTTTGTCATGACAAGAGAGAAAGCATCAACCTGGAGCCTCCTCCTCCCCATGATTATGAACCCAATCTGGTTAGTTCTAGATGAGATGCTTGGATCTAAGGGTAAATAGTCAGCACCTCCGCATGTAAACCAGACCAAGAGAAGAGGGAGAACATACCTGAAGTAAGCCCTCAGATAAACTACCTGCCAAGCGCCCAATCCAACCAGCATGCCCATAGTACCGAAAGCGAACCACTTCACACGCTCGTTCGTGCTCTCGTTGGTGTCGCGCAGCTTCTGCTCGCGAGCCCGCAGGTACTCCATCTCGCTGACAATCTCGGCCACCATTTCCTCGATACGACGGAGGTCAGTCTCAACAGGCTTGAGCTTCTCCTGAACCTGGATGCTGGACCAGTCACGGGCATCGGCACCGATGTCGACATCAAGTTCAATGGATTTGTAAGGGTTGGCAATAGCTTCTGTTGGCCATCTGGTTAGCACCCAATAGAATCATGTGGCCACCTATATCTCGAGGGTATCGAGAGATAGCCCGATTAGGACCAAATAACATACTACGAGTGGTGAGCTGGTTATCGAAACAGACGTCGAAGGCAGTATCGGCGGGAGAAGTGAACGCCTGGCGAGTCTCGCCCTCAATATCCTTGGGGCGGCCGTGGTCATTACCCAATGCATCCTTGATCTATTTCAGGAAAAACCAGTTAGCGGAGTATAACTTTGAAGCAGCAAGCTCGACGTAGGATGATCGAGGGCACAAGACAGCTGTCTCAAACGATCGCCCACATAATGGTCGCAAGCGATGGCAGATTCCACATACATGCATGTTGACGACCTGTCCATCACCCTTGTTCCCGCTCACAATAGCCGTGACGACCACGAGCTGGTCCTTAAAAACAAAGTTGCGTATACATCGCTCATTCTTCCCGCTCACGGCAGAGAGGTCGAATTTCAGGGCGGAGGTGAGCTGAACGAACAAGAGGAAAAGAAGGCCGAGGAGAGACCGCATGGTGAGACGGGACGCCCCCATTGTCAATGGTAATTGTCGCAGTGGCCGGCGGTGAAGTCTAGGGATTGACAACGAGGTTCGGAAGCTGCTGTGCTGCTATTGATGCCACGCCGCGCTCCAGGGGATCCCGATCGGCCGGCCCAATGTTTCTCCGGCTATCGGCCCACGCGTATCGAAACAGCATTACGCCCTTACAATCCATACAGATGCCCAAGCATCTACTCAGGCAAATACTAACTACGTGTATTCCAAAGCAATGACCGATGGTGATTTATTGATTATGGTAAAGGCACTACGTTTTCAGCAACATCGCTCGGGAAAACATAATTAACAATCCAAGCCTTCCGGAGTCTGGTGATTGAATTCATAGCCATAACCCAAGGTCTCCTCCTGAGGAGGCGCATAATATAAAAGAGGCTCAGACATTAGAAGATAGAAGAGAAATGTAGAGGGGGAATCAAGCGTCAAAAAAGAAAATACCGCTGGAAAGAGTGATATGTCCAGGAGGTGCAGGGCAGACTGCAATCCAAAAAAAGCGAAAATCGAAAGAAAAGTCAGAGCGAAAGAATAGAGCTCCAATATGGACAAGATGAAGGCAATGAAATGAAAAGAAGGTATCGTTCATCAGTGTCCACAACGGTGGACAAGACATGTCGTTTGCCAAACACTTGATAGTATCGTGCTCAAAGCAATTATCAGGGCAAAAAAAGAGAGTAGAGAACGGGGGGACCGGAAAAGATGCGTTCAGTGTTGAGGTTACATCAGGCCTCAACCTTCTTGCGACGCACAAAGAGTCGTGCAAATCCTGAATCCTTTGACTTGACAGCAACAGGAGGTCTCGTCACAGGGGGCTCAGGAGGCCCAGTGTTCTTGAGGAAATCAGCCAATGCGCTAGTCTCGGTCTGTCGACTTGAGGCGGTCTTTAGGCCGTAAGCACCATTCATGCCTCCAGCATTGCGCTCCATGCTAACCTTGACGGTATAGTTCGAGGTCCCACCCACATAACTGTCTGGCTGCTGGCGCAGCGAGCTCTTGGAGGCTTTCGGTAAGGGTGTCTTTTCGGAAGATGTGTTGCGAAGAAGTCGGGCTTTCACCGACGCGCCGCCGAATCCGGCAGATGAACTTCGCCGGGCATTGGTATTTGTGGCCAAAGGCTGCGGCGCCGGTGCAGCCTCAGGCGGCGGTACATTGCGTAGGAAGTCTATCAGACTCTCCTCGTCACGCTTCGGCTTCGGCTCCTCAAGCAAGTCATCAAGATCATCGTCGTCCAAATCAATAGCATATGGGTCTGGCACCCGGCGCCTTGTCCGCGGCGGACGGAAGTCATCAGATGCGCTCACAGCGCCAGAAGACATCATGCTCGTTTCCTTAGCAAGAACGGTCGGGGCGCTCGTCCGGCTAGTCGATTCCAAAAGCCCTGTACGAGAGCCAATGGATGTCATAGACTTTTCGGCCGTCGAACTGGCCACCGAGGGGGCTGCTGTCCCGGTGCGGCCAGGTTCAATGGCTTGCAATTCGTCCGAGTCCATGGTATCCCTGAAGGGAGCCACGGTACGCGGGATACGATGAGCCCCGGCAGTCGGTGGGCCTTCCCGAATGAAATCGATCAAGTCGGACGTTTGATCTCCTCTTGGAACCACGGCGGAGCGGGCTTCCATGCGAGGCCCGCTGCGGGCAGAGCTGGAAACAGAAACAGCACCACTTGCAGGCCGGGTGAGCTTTTTCGCTATTTCTGTGGCATCAGACAAACGGCGCAAGCGTGGCGACTTCAGAGGGCTGCTTTCGATCGTCGCGGGAGTGGTTGGAGTATTTGGCCCAGTCGACTTCAGGAAGTTTGAGAAATCACTGGTAGACTCAAGGCTTTGCTTCGCATCCCGAGCCGGTCCAACCATCGATTTCTGCTGCGGGTTCGTGGCGGGAATTTCGATGGATCGAGGCTTCGGCTGACTGTACTTGGGTACTGTTGGAAGGTCCACGATACTTTTCGATGAAGCGGTAGAGGTTCTCGATCGAGGAATGGTCTCCGCGGGTGGACTGGTACTCTTCTCCAAGTCGGTCAAATCAACCGTACTTGGTTGCTGAGCACGCCATCTGGGTGAATCCGGCAACTAGGTCAAGGGGTCAGTAATAGCAAGCCAGAAGGGGACTATCATTCACTCACCTCCATTTCCCTCATGCTTTTTGGTGTGAGGGTGAAGTGAA
Organism: Aspergillus ibericus CBS 121593; assembly: GCF_003184845.1. Lineage (NCBI taxonomy): Eukaryota > Fungi > Ascomycota > Eurotiomycetes > Eurotiales > Aspergillaceae > Aspergillus > Aspergillus ibericus. The sequence continues at coordinate 452,658 of NW_020292117.1, forward strand.
TCGTCTCCTCGCTGCGAATCAAGTCGTCCAAGCCGGAGGTATCCTCGTACGTTGACTCCCTGGTTGATACCCTGCTTACTTCGGAAGAGCTACGGAGACGAATAGAGCCGGAGTCTCCAGGTCGACCGATAAGGCCTTTCAACTTGCTAGAAACCTGAGAAGTGGAAGAGCCCGCTGTGACTGGACGTCTCTCGCGGCTGCTGCTGAAACTGCCCGAGCGGCGAGGCTTGGAATAGATGGAAGAGGCTACCGAGGCGGAATACCGCCCCGATAATCGTTGAACTGCGGCGCGTTCGATGCCGGAGTTGACGGAGGATATCCCTGGGCTCGAGCGCCCGTATCGCTGATGACTCCCGGTTACCAGGGGGGGTGTGCTGGATTTGAAAGGCAGCGTCCGCGAACTGTCCGAATGGGTACTCTCTCCAGAAATTGAAACCGGCCGAGGAAGCTTATCCACGGCTGCGTCGTCCGCGGAAGGTTGAGCTGTAGGAGGGGCTGAGGGTTCGGTGGTCGACAGGTCGGCATCAGGAGCCTGGGACGCATCGTCGTGATCGGCGGCGGGTTGGGCCGGGGTGGAGTCGACCCCTTGCGTCCCCGGCGCCGCGTCGATAGGCCCAGGGGTAGTCGACTCGTCAATCGCCAGTACGGGCTTCTCACCCGTCTCGTGTCCCTCAAGCTCTTCAATCAGAGCAGACGACGATACTGAAGTACTACTAGCTGCACTCGTGGCTACCTCGACCGATGCACCCGACGTCGACGGGGTTGCGGCAGTAGCATCCGCCGGCTCTTTTTCGTCGGCAGTCCGTGGTTTATTTGCCGTGCCGTCCACCTTCGACTGGTGTCTCTGTTCGACGTCTGGCTCATCATCCTCATCATGCTCATACATCGTTTCCAAGCGTCTTCTCTCCTCCGATGGTGTGGGTGATGAGCGCTCGGCAGGCTCTTCAACTCCCGATGCTTCCTCTGGACCAGCATTGGGCAGGGATCTCGATCGAGCGTGGCGTGTGATTTTCACCGTTTGAATTTTGGGCGTGAGAGGGGAATTTCCGTTGGACGATGGCGATCTAGGTGAGGGTAGCGTGAGTACCATCAAGCTGTGAGGTCGGACCTTGTGGGCCACAACGGCCTGCATCGTTTGAACATCGCTAGTGTCGAGCTCCGGAAGGAAGTTCGGGGTTTCGATTTCCTGGATGTCGTGCTCACTCACTGGCAGTGGGACAGAAGCTGGGTCCAACTCAGGCCGAGTCTCTGAGAGCGGCGAGGTCGCAGACCGCGAGGATGCAGACCGCGGTGAGATCTCGCCTATCGTGACAGCACTGTTCTTCCTACTGCCGTTCATGAAAACCAGGCTGTGGCGATGTCGTAGAGATTCCCTGGAAACTGCTCGTGACAAGTTGGCTCCTCGCACTCGTTTTCTCCACGTCCGCCACAGTCTTCCCAAGGTCGGGTTCAGTGCCAGCCTCTCCATATCATGGTCCTCCACGATCAGCCGGTCCATACTCCCCCGGTTCGCACCGGCCTCTACCGATTCGTTGTCATCACCAAGGTTTGCTGATAGTCTCGACCGAGCTGTCTCGCCCGCGATAACCAGAGCTTGTTCGCCGATGTGCTCAATAATGGAAGTGAGAAATATGGAAGCAGCAGGCGTAATGTATCCAACATGGCTTGCCAGCCTCCGGAGGCCGCCTTCATCTTCGCCGAGGATTTCCTGGTTGATATAGTCCTCCTCATCATCTTCCTCCATGTCACCGAGCCGGGTGTAGACCATACATCGCAGTCGGGTCAGTTTCCATGAGCGAACAAGATCAAAATCTCCGATTGAGGTTTGGCCGCCACGGAATTCAATCTGTTCATCTTCCGGTCCTCCCAAGTATTCGCTCAGCTCATCGTCCGCCGCTGAAACCATCTCCTTGGCGAGTCGAGGCTTTAACACCTCCGCGACTGCGGGGCGGATATTGACTAATTGGGTGGACTTGGCCGCGGCCAGGATGTTGAACAGGAGATTATCGAGGAATGCATTCAGAGCCGAGAGGGCCTCGCGGGTTACAAGGGCACTTGCACTTGATCCATGGCCTTCATCATCCGCCACGAAGTCGGCAGCGTTGAACTCTTGGTCAGCGGTGATGATCTGAGCGGCGGCGGACGATGCGATATACGAGGGCGCGGGGATCACTGGTGGGGGAGCCAGCAGGTGGGTGCGGGAGAGCTGCGAGTCGCTGGACATGCTGGTGCTGCGCGAGCGCGAGACCGTCCGTCCCAGCTCCGGGGACTCCAGTCCTTTGCTGTGCTGCATGGTCGAAATACTGGGTCACATACAGGCAGCGAAGGCGTACCGGTGGTATTAAGAGAAGGGTGTAAAGAGAGCGATTCGGAGTGAAATTTCTCGAGAGAAGCGAATGGCAAAAAGAAAAGGGAAGTAGCACGCTAGATCATCCTAAGATCATAAGGCATAAGCATATCTTCGTCAGCCTTTCTAACAATACGACCTCCAGTGCACAGCCCGGTTTGGGGGCCTTTCTCTTGATTCGTCCTTGGGCAGTCTGCCTTCTGGACGGATGCCGTAAGATGGCGTCAAGCCATTCGAAACGATCAAAAGCAATAACGAGAGAATTGGGGAGGCGAAAAAAAAAAAAAAAAACAAAGCGAAACCGAAGAAGCAAAGAAAAAGTACAGTGTACCAACGGGGCGGATGCAGGGCCACGATAGTGCATCGGCTAGAACGTACCCGGGAAAGGAGCCAATTAACAGTAGTTCGGACTCATGTCGGAGGGATGGAAAGGGGCCTAGGGGAAAGGATTCCGAACGATCAACCAAGACCTGGCCGGTAGAAAAAGACCGATAGAAGATGCAAAGTTAAGAAGGAAGAGGGAGAAGGAGAGAGGAAGAAAGAAAGAGAGCGGAGGGAACAACGATGGGATTAGCTGGGAGGATTCAGGAGTCACAGACACAGAGCTGCTTTACTTCACCGTCCCTGTCCCATCCCCATCCGAGCATAATAATAAAAATAATAACACGGAAGAATCCTGGCCAGTACGATTACAGCCCGCGGGCCGGGCTAAAAAGGTCACTAGCAAAATCAGGAGAGGTGGAACCCACCCTTTCGGCTTCTGGAGGGGTGCAAGAGGCAAATGAGAAATGAGGGTCGACGGCCGGTGGAGCTGGGAGATGGCCTTTGTGAAGGCTAATCAGAGGACATCCAGGAGATGCAACTCCCTGGAAAGTCTTATCCGTGCCGCCAGTCACTGCACTGCAGTTACTCCAACCAGCAGTTGGGGGGGGTAACTCACTGCCGTGTACTCCGTACCAGCCGGAGTAGACGGGGATTTGCAATTTGAGTTTACGAGATTAGGCTCACCACGAGTCGGAAGTCTCCTCCAGGCACGGGCGGCCGGTCGGGATCGACATGCGATTGGAGGTTGCCAGTTGCCACCTCGATGCCGTTACCCTGTCAGTCAGGAACACAACGTGGTCCTGTCTGTCCGTCTAGAAAACTATTTACAATTTTCCATAGCGGCGGTGATTTTACCATGGGAACCCCAACGACTAGTGTTGGCGCACCTCTTGGGTAGTTGGGTTCTTGGGTAATAGCCCTGGTTCATTTTCCCTTTTCTGCCGACGGACTGATAGACTGATGGTTGTCCATCAGCCACCGGCCCACGGTCCCAGGCCCCCAGCAGCAATCAGGAAGAGGCACCGAAGCCCCCAAGAAACCGACGATCTCCAGTTCCGAACTAACGAAAGCGCCCCACTCAGCCTTCGAAACGAACCCTAAACCGTCCCGACTGCAGGAAAGGGGCGCTACTGTAGGTCTGTAACCGCTTAACCGACCCGTGTTGCGCTGCTCGGCCGCTCCGTTTCTCACCATGATCATGATCTCTCTGAAGCAGGAACAAAAGAGGTCACTGAGCAGCCTCGTGCATATTGCTGTAGTATCGGTCAAGGTGCCTGGTGGAAATTCTCGGGACCCCTCTTCACCCAAAGAATAGTCGGAGCCGGCTATTGGTCGTTCCAACTTTCGGCATCTCTTATCCTTCCCGAAAATAGCAAGTCAAACTCTGATTCCAACTATTAAATCCAATCACCCCCCTTGGGTCAACGGAATATGGCCGTGCCCAGGGCCACCGGTCCGCGATCCACCGCCAACACCACGAGCATCAGCACGGTTTGGGACTGAAGAATTGGTGATGCTCTCGGAGCAATTACGCAATGAGGCTCGAAAAAAGGTGCTTTTCAGAAATGCCAGCCAATGCAGTTGCGCTGACATCACCGTCTACCATTCCAGCACACAAGAGACCCAACTCAGACAAAGACTCAGCTGGCGATCTCCAGCTTGACAAGGTAGATCATGGGTGGGTGCAACGATAATGCGGCATCCTGTCTGACTCTCGAGTTCTCCATATCTACCCCATACGCTACTGAGTCTGATATGAGGCTAAGGGACGCCTTGACAAATCTTATATGCCTATCCGGGACCAGGAAACCCCCCGACCATCCCAATAAGCCGCCGAAAGCACGGGTCAATACCTACTTCGTGTGCCGTTTGAACCTTACCTGCCTGTTTCGTCTTTCCTACCTGACTTCCTAAAGCAGAGATTTGAAATATTGCACCCACACCTAACCCACTCCACCATCACGCGTTTGAGGATCCCTCCATGTAACAAAAACCCAGGAGGCGTTCACAAACGCCTCCCATTCACCTCCGTGGACTGAGCCATACATCCAATCATGGTGTAGAGTCCGACACGAGGCTCTCAGTGGCTCCCCATTTCGTGGATCGGACGGCTTGCAGCGGATAGTTAATCGGGTACAGCAGGGGTAGGTGGCCCGTGATTGGTTTCCGACTACCGATTCAATCCGTCGTGGATATGGCCACTACCCACTCTCGTGGGCTGGGCTTCAGCTGAGCTCACTCAGCTCAGGTCCATTCAGCCCAGCCAGTCTAGTCTTGTCGCCGGCTGCTTAATATAGCCACAGGCTGTCATGAATTGATTTCAGCTTGGGTGTATGTGAGTTCCCGTCAACGAGACTAGGCATCAGTAACCCAATAGCCCGGAGATATCCCGTAAGTACGGAGTACTCCGTACTTGGCATCCATATATTCCTAGGGACTAATGCAGTGGGGAGCTGTCACCGTGTGCCAAGGACTGTATCTTGAAGGATTCGAAGTCCGATTCGAGGTTCCAGACCTCGACCAGAAATTTCTTGGTCTATTTTAGATCATATAAAAAGCAAGTACATGGTTAAATCGATGATCGACTACAATCTATATCGATCCTGCGCAATAGGTGATAAGATTATGAAACTTGCCCATCGATCCCTTGTTCTAGATGTCCATATCACCCACTCCGGTATTTATAAGGCTATATAACCCGGCCATGTACGGAGTATCTCCACTCGACCACCACATCCCAATATCACAAAATATGATTCTCGTCGCTCAACAACCACAGCGCATGTCTGCTTGTCTATGATGCTCTGCATTTAGTACAGCGGGAGTGGCTTGTTAGTATATACATAAGAATCAATAGTACCCCGGTAGCCTGTCATACTTATTTTTCACGGATAACGTGACCTATCTGTATTATCATGTATTGCCAGTGTAGAGTCGACTGCCCTTCAACCATAGATCCGTTTCCCGTCCTCGCTCCAACTTATGCTTCCAAAATTGGAGGTTCAAAACAACCATGACTGAAATCAGTGCTTTGCCCTCCGAAATCCTCTCTTTGATTCTGACACAATTAGGCTCAGCCTCTTTGGCTTCTTATACCAGTGTCTATAGGAAGTGGCAGGCGCTGATCGAGAAGCAGACCTTCTCCCATCTTCTTCTGACTCCTGACCGGTTGACCGACTTCAAGCGGATTGTCCCCCCCCAGTTCACCCCGGCGCTCCTTTATTCGTCATCTGGATCTGTACATCCTGCTTCCTGCCTACGAGATTGCTGCACGGACCCGGTTGGAAAGCCAAATAGATCGCCAGAAAAACAATGAGGCCTTCACCCAGACCATAGTCTCTTTCTGGGACATTTTGAGTACATGGTCCAAAGAGGACGTTGCAGGACTTTCGCTGAACGTACGTGCCAGATCTTCTAGCGATTGTGGTGTTCAATCTGGAGGTAGGTTTTATTCCTCCCAACCGATTTCCTGCCTCTTTAGCTTCGGCAATGGTGTGGTGCTTTTATGATTCAGGGTTACTAACCCATAGCTCGTGCTTTACAGAATATTAGTCTCCTTGGCTGCCATTGCGACTGGACGTTTGACAACCTGGTGCGGGAAGGTCGTCTGGAGCAAGAGCCGGGATATGTGAAGTGGCCCATGCCTTGAAGTATGGTTGTCTGGTCTCGTTACTAATGTGTATTCTCGAGTATTGAACATGCTATCCTTCACTGAACATATTCCATGCATTCCGGTTTGGAATCCTCGGTGACAGGCTCCTTGATGGCCTGTCATGTGACCGGCCATTGTTGCCTCAGGAATCAATAGCCGTACCTATGTACATCATAGCTCAGAGCGAAGGCCCGCAGGGCCTTCTTCTTCTCTTTTCTCTCTCATGAATGGAACTCTTGCATGGTCGGGATCAGTATAACTTCTAGCCTCACACTCGGGTCTAGTTCTCTCAACTCAATTCTCCTTTTGTTTCCTGCGGGCTTGCTTGAGCTGTGCTTTGCTATGTTATGTAATCGTTATCCCTCGAGCGCTAGAGATCAAAGGATCCCTATCAAAGGCCGCTGTACGGGTGTCCGGTGGACCCCTGATGTGGGTAGAAACAGTGTGATAAGAGAGGATTCAGCAATCAAAAACACAGGAAGAGGCTCTATACCAAACCTTTGTAGGTAAGTAGAGTAGTGGTCACAACATCTCCCAGCATCGTTTAGAGTAAGTGAACCAATAAGGTATCGACACTACTTACTATATAGTATTACAAACTACCATGTTTTCGTCAATTTAGGATCTTGGGTAGTAAAAGAAGATGCGCTTCGTATTCTCACAAGGATATATCCCTGGTTCAACTATTCTAGAAATATATTTACTACTACACAATCGTTTATACTGTCAAGAACCCGACTCTCTCTCCGGATACATGCCCAGAGTGTATGTAGTATGATTGCCATGCTCAGGACATCACATAACGCAACCACATCCAATACATAAACATGATCTTTTCCTACGGTGCTAAATCATTCATGCAAGCAAGCGGCCAGCCAATGAAGAATCTTATGTATTGGCAATGACTCGACATCAGTTAATCGTATCAATCTAATCCCTGTTCCACAACACAACACAGCGCATTTAATACCACAGTGTACCTCGACTCAGCTGACAAGCGCCAAGCACCACCACCACCACCACCAACCAATCCAACCGATCCAGTTGGTTACATTTCCATTCCCCTAGGTTCCCTATCGATTACGAATGCCCTTGTTTCTAAATTGCATAGATCTCAATGAGAATGTAACACATTGTTCTCACAACCACAACCACAACCACAACAGGCAAATCAATCCAGATCTATAATGCCTGCCCGCAACCCGAGCACCACAACACAACACAACAGGGATACAATCGATCGAGCGATCGATCGGGG